>NC_133493.1:7260718-7262080 GCF_025370935.1 Choristoneura fumiferana
GGGACTTATACCAAGCCAGTGTTGCAAGAAAGAGTAGGTGATGCTGAAATTTTTGCACATAATTTAGCTCTTTCGAAATACATGAAGGCAGAAAGTAGCTCTTTGCTCATTCTCACCACAAATATGTGCGACGAAACTCTAAAGATAATTATGCGATTTGAAACGGCTCATAAAGTATGGAAGGAATTGCATGGGCTATATGATGGTCAGTCGGAAGATAGGGCATACCATTTGTGCACCGATTTCTTTGGTTTTAAACATATGAAACAGGATGACGTATCGACCCATATGTCAAAATTGCAAAATATATGGAATGACTTGAATGTCGAACTCACAAAGAAAGATAAAACCACAAAACTTTCCGACCTATTCCTAATTTGCGAAATCCTGGATACTTTAGACGAACGATATTTTGCTTTTAAGTCAAGCTAGCTGTTACTGACCCAAAACGAGACAACAATAGAAAACTTGATAAGTCACCTCTGTGCCTTTGAGCGGGCACTGCTGAGTAATGAAGTCGTACAACAGCAACAAGAAGCTCTAGTGACGAATTCAAGTTCAACGTGTTACGAGAAGAAAAAGGATAGAAAGATAAAGTGCAATTACTCTCAGGCTATAGGCCACCGCGTGAGAAATTGTCAGAAATGGATTTGAGATGGCAAGCCCCCGAAAAGCAGCAATGCAACGCCTTCTACTTCAAAGACAGCCAACATGGTATTAATGTCAATCGAAAGTAGTGAAGTTTTTACGCTCGAACGAGACACCGAGAGTTGGTATGTATAATGGCGCGACAAGCCACATTACTAACCGGGCCGATTTATACCAAAACTTTGAACACTTTGACGAAAACGGAACTGTAACAACTGCTAATGGCAAGAAATGCCTAATAGGAAAACGCCAACATCGAGGAGGCCTGTACAGACTTGATGTTGTTAACAAATCTGAAAATGCACAGGAAGTGTGTGCCACGTCAGAAACTATGCAGCGTTACCACGAAAGACTCGCTCACCAGAACAAGAGACATGTTAATGCTATAGTTAAACGCATACTGGGGCTAGACATTCCCCTTGAAAAGGAGACATGTGATGGCTGCATTTACGGGAACGCCCACGGACAAAAATTTGACACGCGTTCTCGAGCTTCAGCGCCAGGAGAAATCGTACACACAAGACGTTTGTGGACCATTCAAACCTAGTTATTCGAAACTCCAATACTACGTTTCGTTCAAAGATGATTACAGAGGATATCGTATGGTGTACTTCCTGCGAAGCAAGTCCGAAGTCAAAGAAAAACTCGCTTTGATGATTGCTCGAACAAAAGCAGTGGGATACACTGTAAAATGCCTGCTCAGTAACAAATTTG
>NC_133493.1:7262180-7289528 GCF_025370935.1 Choristoneura fumiferana
AACTGCGTTGTTTTTATAATAAACTGCGACATAAAGAGTTGACAACAAATTATCACAATAAATCAGTTTCCTAAACTATCCATACTATACAAGATCTTTTCTTATAAAATATAACATCCAAATACTAAAGTACAGTCAAAGGCAAAAATATGCCACCACAGCGTCAAAAACATCTATACACCTTTATGCCACTAACTATAATGTCGATGTATACATACTAGATGCTGTGGCTGTATATATATTTCTGCCCTAAACTGTACCCGTATCTAAGTAAAAGAAATAGATAAGTTTGAAAACTGTAACGTCGAATGTTCCATTGAATCTGACGTTTTTAACCTAACGGATGATTTGGGATACTGATCTTTAAGACCACGGGCGTATTGAAAGGTAAACTTTGGTACGCAAAAGGATATTTTCCTACGGATAACTTTGGAAAACGGATTCGTGCCGAAAACATCCAAAATGTTGTATCAAAAACATCCATAATTTACACTCGCCTTCCCCTAGCGTGGAATTCTCTGAACGCCTCGACAGCTCCAAACACGTCGTCAGCTAGTATCTCGGGGTTCTCCAATGCCGCAAAATGGCCGCCATCTTCGACCACGGTGCTGTGCAGATAGTTCTTGTATTTTAGCTTGAGCAACGCGTCCGGTTGGTAGAGAAGCTCGTATTTAAACTTGATGCCCCAGACTGGTACTCGCGTTGGGACTCTGTAAGAGAAAAAACGTTTAAAATTAGAAAACTTACTCTAAAAAAACTCAGTAAATTTTTGGGACTTTAGTAAAATACTCGATTTACAATTCGAACCAAGTACCGGATGGTTTACACGTGTGAAGCCGCGGGGAAGCTGGTGAATTATAAAATTTAAACTAGTGATGTAAATTGACAAAAAAAACTCGTTTTTTTTCATATTTCTGAAAAAAAAAAAACTTGACACCTATGTTTTTTCTAAATTAGTTTTTATTTACAAAAGATCAATCGATGACAGTAAGTTTAATAGGCACATCCGCCTGGAGCGGGATTTCTCTATTGTGGTGGTGTCCCCCACGCTATAAAAGGTATGGATAGGCAGGGCGTAGGATAGGCGATCCGGGTTCGTAGGAAAATGTAAAAATATTAATAAGCGTTGCCAATTATTTTAAGTAAGAAAGTAAGATGGTAGTTTCAGTTACGAATTAAAAATATCAACATGTTGTCCAGTGGTGGTGTAGCGGTATAGCACGTGGCACGGAATGCCGAGGACTTGGGTTCGATTCCCAGCGCTGGTCTATTTTTTTGGTTTTTCTGTGCATCTATGTTTCAGTTTGTATTTTCGATATCAACATGAACTCATATTGCATAATAACTAACCTCTTCAATCTTTATTTTCGTCTTCTTGAAAAAAAAAACAGGATTTTTTACTTACAACTCTACTTGAAACACTCACTCATCCAACTTATAAGCCAGTTGCTTCACACTAAACGACTCGGCATACATTCTGACGGACGTCGTTATGCTGTTCGAGACCCAGTATATCATCACGTTATCCAGGAGGTGCGTCAGCGTGAACTTGCCGAGTAAGTTGCCGTCGCTGGCTTGCTTGAACGCTGGGTTGGTCCACGTTGAGAACTTCTCTAATATGTACGCTGCCAAGCCCGCAGGAGAGTCTGTTAGGGCCGTACCTGTCCACGAAGTATATTAGCAGTTTTAGGGGCTGTTTCACCATCCATTGATTAGTGTTAACTGGCGGTTAGGTGTGATGCCGTCTCTATTTGTTTTGTTCGTATAAACAGAGACGGCATCACATTTAACCGTCGGTTAATGCTAATCAATGGATGGTGAAACAGCCCTTAAGTATATAAATTTAAATATCAAAAACGCGGACTGCCTGAAAAAAAAACTAATAAGAAAAACAAGTCAAGTAGTTTAGAACTCATTCAAAATGGTGACTAACTAAAATTCTCAGTAGTAAGCCCCAACTGTTGATCCTTAAGTTACTTAACAGAGTTCTAGACCCAACTTGTTTTTTCTTTTTAGTTTAGTTTTATTTTTTGTTTAAATTTATTGTTTTACTTTATACTTTTGATATACTTATAACGTTTTAAACTTTCGTGATTTTTACTCATAGTCAAAATACCACCAACTGGACTTATCACGCTAACACACACGAGTAACCACGAGGTAAATATTACTCGTGTGTGTTAGCGTGATTAATCCCGTTGGTGGTATTTTGACTACTTTTGATATTTCTGTGAAAATCGTAGCTTAAAACTTTCATAATATAACATGTATTTTTCGAATGGGCTTATTATTATTAGCTTTTACAGGAACTCTAAATCCGGCCCTGGCAATATTTACTAATTTACAATTGCAAAACAAAAGTGGCCTTAGCACACAAGTTGTTCAAACCCGCCGTCGTTTGTATCGATGCAAACACGATGCGCACGCTGCTCTATGGAGAGTAAAACGTGTTGACAACGCGCGTCGTCGCGCTGCTCGAAGGCCCTACACCTTACCAATGGTATCAGGCTTGGTGGCCTGTATGTGCATGTATCCTGACTCCTCAATGCTGCTCATGGTCTTCTCGCTCCACGGATACATGCGGCTCTGAAGTTCCGGCTCTTCGATCAGACTCGGCCAGAACTGCCCTGTGTAAGCCAATTGTTATTAGAAACTCCTCAGATAACACACAACACAATTATGTGCAAGTGGAATTTGAATAGTAATTGTAACCTAATGGTCTTTTATATATTAAAGGTAAACCAAAAATATATGACTATTGTCAAGAGAGCGCTATTGTTTTAATTTATATGGCAATAGTTCAGTATAGTCGGAACAATGACATCTTGACTAATCATTAAACCTGTTAGCTCTGATGTTAATTTGGAAATTAGTTGAAATGAAATTCCCAAGCGTTTTTTTCAGTAGTTTATTATAAACATAATTTACAATGATCCGGTTTTGACTACTAATCGTTTTTGGGCATTTTTGTTATTGTTCACAGAAACCGCCACAGTGACACTGACAATCATTAAAATTATTTCTTTACCAATGAAATTCCGCAACATGAATAGTCATATATGAGGTTATCCACTGGGGATTGTATTGTAACACATTGAAAACTAATAAAATCTCCAAGGCTCATATTGTAATTATACACGTGTTTTGAACAATAAAGATTTATTATTTATTACTATCTCCAAGACGGGATAGGGATAAAAAATAAAAATCTCGAAATCTCAACCGCTGGGTGGGTCATGAAATTTGGCATAGTTATTTTTAGTGCAACGTCAGTGAAAACCATGATATAATATTTGGGAACTTTCATGGGAATTTATTAAAATCTCTGCATTTTAGTTTAAATGCTGGATCTAATGATTTATGCATGTAAGCACTACATTAAGGGGCTGTTTCACCATCCATTGATTAGCGTTAATCGACGGTTAAATGTGATGCCGTCTCCGTCTATTCGAACAAAACAAATAGAGACGGCATCACATCTAACCGCCAGTTAACACTAATCAAAGGATGGTGAAACAGCCCCTAAATGATTAATTGATTGATTTATTCATAATCTGTGTTAAAAATAAAGTTGTGTTAAATACTTGTGATGTATAGATATCATTTAATAATATTGTAAATCTGTTTTAAAAAAATATACCTCGTTGAGTTTCTTGCCGGATTCTTCTCAACAGAGGTTTTTCCAAACCGGTGGTAGATTTTTTTTGACATTCATAAGTGCTTGTTATAGCCTAAATTGAATAAAGATATTTTGACTTTGACTTTGACATTTACAACTAGACTTACCTAGAAACGAATACACGTTAGCCAACATATGGAACGTTAACGCGGGGAAGTTAGTATGGAACCCCAGTACGTTATCCTGGAACAGTGTTGCCATGTGGGATCCCACCACGTGGCCGGCGTCTCCGCCCTGGATGTAGTACCGGTCGATGTTTAACCTCTTCATGAGGTTTTGCATGACTACCGCCATCTCCGCCGGGCCCAAGCCTGGCCTAGCTGCGCCCTAGAAAATGTAGATGTTTCATAAAAGAAATCCGGTTAACTCACGTCTTAAATAGAGTTTAGCTCGACATGTTTCGGGCTAATTCGTAGCCCTTCTTCTTGAAGCAAGGCGACTCGGCGGCAGCTCGGTGGCGGTAGTTTCATGTTCAAAATGTAAATACTTTATTGAGATTTGTATGGTCAATTCATGAGCCACAATGGAACCATTTCACAGTAAACGTCATAAAAAAAATAGCCTTTATTCACTGATAATAACATACAAACATTATAGTTTGTTGACACCAGTCACATTCGTATCAGGTTGTCTCCAGGACATAGGTCTCCTCCAGCTGCTGCCATTCTCCTCTATCCCTCGCTTCTTTTCGAAACCCTTTAGGCAGATCATCCTCCCACCTCTTAGTGACCATTAATTAACAAGGACCTCTATGTCACTTCTACGCCAGTGACACGTATACGTGTCACAGACGCAATACATTCCGGTGCCGGTGACACAACGTCTGTGACTTTTTAGTTCTCATTCCTATGCCAGTGACACGCATGTCGTGTCAAAATAATTCGTACCTCCTAAAGGCTGGCATAGCATAAGGGCTTAGCGGCACGTTACTGGAGCCGAACGCGATCCACTAAGCTCTTACGCTAGGTATAGCGCATATCCCACAGACGTCACAAATACGTGTCACTGGCATAGGAGTAAGAACTAAAAAGTCACAGACGTTGTGTCACTGGGGCTGAACGTGTTAAATATGAGTGAGTCTCACGGTAGTTTCACGTTCAAAGTTATCATGTGTTACCTGTGAGAACCCATAGCCGGGCAGGCTGGGTATGACGAGTTCGAACACGAAATTGAACCCGGGTCGCGGCTTGCTCAGCTTGGGCACCATTTCGTAGAACTCCCGGACGGAGCCCGGCCACCCGTGCAGGAGAAGGAGGGGCACTACCTGAAAGAACAGACCAACTATAGAATGTCCTACTGTATCAACTAAGGTCACCTTCCTCATGAAGTCGTTTGGACTTGTTTGGACCGGATTGTTTTTTTATGTCAAATAGCTGGAAAACGAGCATGTGGTCACCTGACGGTAAGTGATCACCGCCGCCCATGGTCATGGACACCTACAGCATTATTAGGACTGCGGGTGCGTTGCCGGCCTAAGAGAGGGCTAAAGGGGGAGGGGAGTTGGGCCTCTGGATCTCCCACGTTCGAAACACAGTAGCAAAACGACTATTTCACGCCGGTATTCGGTGGGAGTGTGACTAACCCGGTCGAGTCGAGCCAGCCCATTCGTACTGCAGCCAGCAAGTGGTTACAGTAAAGCTCTACCACATAAAAGATTGTAACTGTCTATGATGCACATGCGTATACCGGTCGGTACATACCGGTCCTTTGCCAAGTCACTTAACTAATCATAATGACATGTTTTGTTAAGCGCAATACACACTGTCAGGATTTTTTATTGCGATTGAAAAATGTTTCCATGCATTGATCGATGTTCATAATATACCGCGCCAAAGACAGTATGGCAGTCATAGCCCGAACTTTCCAAAGAATTACCATTCTATGCAAGCTCTCAGCTACCTATGTACCTATATAAGTGTAAATTTGTTGTATCACTGTTAAATCAAATAAAAGACGATAAGAACTGAATTGATATAATGACTTGACTGTGTAAATGTGAAACCAAATATGTTTGTAGTGATGAAAACTAATTTATCTTTCTGTGTCACGTCACCTTCCAATCAATAATGACATTCAATTATGTTCTATTGAAATATTTGTATACTCCAGTTCACAGTTGATTTCTAAATAAGTATAATTTTTGTTTATCATGCAAATGAGGACACCATTTGACATACTTAGATAAATTTGAATGATTCCTTCAAACAAAGTTGTACAGTCTCCATCAGATAATAATATATCGTAGCGGGTGAGGTGGTCAAATATTTCGGGGCAGCATTACATTAAATCCGAAAGTTATAACGAATTTAAGATACCGCATATATATGTTGAAATCCACCCAGGTGTTTGCCTGTGTAGGCTACAGAGGGTGACAAATAAAATATATACATGTACAGGGTGTTTGGTAGCTAGGTGTAAAGCTTTAAGGGGGTGATAGCAGAGGTATTTTTGACCATTTTTAGCCATATATGTCTTAGCCGAAATTTGATATTTTTTTTTAATTGAAAATTTAGAAATTTTAGTAAAATACCCAGAATTTGATAGTCACGAGTCAATATTGCCCCAATGAGCGTTAATTTGTAAACAATTTTTTTTATTTTGGATAGTTTAGTGTGTATTGGACCAAATGAAATATTTTTTAAGTGTCTTTCTTGCCACAAAAACAAAATGGAGGCATTCGAAATTACTAAAAATGTCTTAGGTTGGAACTCATTTTTCTGTGCTATAAATTCAGTTTTCTTCAAAAAAATATCAAATTTCGGCTAAGACTTATATGGCTAAAAATGTTCAAAAATACCTCGGCTATCACCCCCTTAAAGTTTTGCACGTAGCAACCAACCACCCTATATAAGCTCAAAAAATAACCTACCTACAGGCAGTCGGATAAAAAGGGTACTGACACTGACCTCAACATCATCCACAACTTTTGGCTTCACATGAATATAATGTATATCCAAGCCTTGTATATTCGTTTTAAAGTGGTTATATTGGTTCAGGAACTGCTCTCGATCCTTGAAGTTGTATTTGTTCTGCCAGTAGTCAAGCACTCGGGTCAGGAAGTCCGAGTTGAAGCCGTATGTGAAGCCCGCTCCTTCCAAGGGAGGGACGAAGGGACGACGGTGGAGGAGGCGCTCTCTCAGGTCATTTACTACCTAGAAATAAAAGAATTATGCAGACTTAGTACTGAAGTACTTAACTAGTTCTTGTATCAATCTAATTTTGCTTTATGTCGTATATAAACTCGTAGATATAATAATGTAAATAAGCAAAACTTTGCAATAAATTCTAAATTAACAATCCAATGAGAGATTAGTTATTTATGGTTAAGGAATAAGATTTACTTTATTTTATTTAGCAATAAAGTTATACAGTGCACAAAAATTACAAAAATACACATTTGAATAAAATATAAATAGCATCATGTATTGTGACTTTTTGCAAGCCTTCGCACTAGACTATGGATCTGTATCACGAGTGCCAAAGTTCAGATAATGTAAGATCAGCAACGGCCGAATTGACTATGGATGTTACACTTTGGTAACTTGTGGACCTTCGTCTATTTCTAAAGGAAACATATTAGTGAAAATCAGTGGAAACTGGAAGTCCATCATCATTGTGGTGTTCTTTAAAACAGGCACTTAACAAGTTAAATCATTCTACAGGGATGATAATGATGAAATGCATGTCTAGTGGCAATGCACCAAAATAAAAAATATAGGTAATAAATTTACCACATCAGAAAACTCGATCTTGAACGGCCTGATGGATACATCTGGATTCTGCGTGATGGGGTATGGGCCCCACCAAGCTTCGAGGTCCATGTCGGGCATCGGTGGAGGGGTTGTCAGCACATTGAATACATAGTAGGCTGCCAGTCCAGACAGTATGGCAAATACTATGAACACTTTACCAAACTGAAACATGCAGAATAAAAAGGAAGGTTACAATTAAATGATATTGTAACGGATAACTCACGTCTTAAACCGAGTTTAGCTCAACATGTATCGGGCTATTTCGTAGCCCTTCTTAGGAGCACCCGATTCGGCGGCTGCCGCAACACGCACACTACGCGCCACCGCTCTGGTCGCGCAAGCACCCTGGGCTACGAAATAGCCCGAAACATGTCGAGCTAAACTCGGTTTAAGACGAAGAAGTTATCCATTACAATATCATTTAATATGAGTGAGTCTCATGGTAGTTTCATGTTCAAGGTTACAATTACTATACATTACAACTATGGGATAAAACAATACATAATGTGGGAATATTTAACTCATAATTTACGAATCCAGCTGTATTAGTAGACTTTTGTGTGCATCCCAGGTGAAGTTTGCATGTTTCTAGAAAAAACAGTACCTATAATAAAATTATAATTGGGCATAGTCTAGCTTTTTTTGGTGAATGATTTTTAGAATTGGTTTCAGTAGTTTCAGAAATTGCCCCTGATATACCTAACAAAGTTTTCCTCTTTACTATATTTTTAGGTGTCACTCTCAAGCTAGTTTTTCAGTTAAAATAGACACAAAAGACATACATTTGACATGTGATCTGCTATAAAAAAAAATCCTTTTGGTCCTATAACATAACAAAAGCAACTTAAACAATTACAAACTAAGTGGGTACTTGTATTATTATAAAAAGGTAACAAAATGTATTTGCACACATTTGTTTTTGAAAGCAAATTAAATATTTGAATTTGAATGGAAAACTAAATTCTCATACCTACTCCTAATAGATAATTCGGTTTTAAAATTTAAGAAGTTATTATTGAGTAGAATAAAATACAATAACTCTTTATTGCACACCAACACATAGTAAGGAGTAGGTACAAAAAACACAGTTATATTGAGATTTACTAGCAATAAGCAGCCTTAGCGCTAACAACTTAATAATTAAATTTTACACTTCCTAATCTTCATACATACCTACAAATTCAAGTTTAACAAACTTTTTTCTATTTTAAACTAGTATATGAGACTTACCGAAAACAAACTTTGTTGCTTTGGCCGAGATTTCTTTATATTTTCTTTTCTATTATCCTTTTTATTCGCCATATTTTCAGTGTCTAAAAAAATACGTTATTTAATGTGGTTAAAAACTAGTTGCTTATCTTTTGGTATAGGTTAGCAGGGTCACGTCTTAATCTTAATGTTTTAATACATGAATGATATGATTAACGACTGGAAACACTTTTTAAATCCCGTTTTCACGTTATCTTATCATTTTTTATGCATTGTTTTTGCTAAATGTCATGACAAGATGAACCGGCATTTCAACTCGTTTCTATTTTAATCTCGTATCTTAATGAATCACATTCACTCGCAAAAGCATTTCAATATGTTTCACGATAAAGTTGTTTTTGGATCTTTATAATTTGAGCAGATACGAGTTTTACATAGTAACCAGTCGATTTTTCTAGTGTCACTGTGCATTAGTAGTATTTTAAATCTTATCAGTTAAAAATCTAGAAGCTTACGTAAATTGTTATTGTTATAATAATGAACTGGTCTACAGTCTCATCAAACGTAAACGTAAATATTTTAAATTTAACAACTTTGACCCCTACAGTTTTACGGAGTTGTTGTCATGAGTCAAGTGTACCGAAATGTGTGTCTGTCAGTCACAGTCAATCAATGTCATCCGTTCGGTTTGAGCCAACGAAAAATAAAATTTGATAGCTGGTTGGAGTTTGAAACGTTTGAGGCGTTTTTAATTGTCTCTAGAATGCGTTACTTTTTTTCTAGATCTGACATTTAGAGACAGCGCAAATATGGCGCGAATCTTTGGATTTGGATTGGAATTAGATTGGAATATAAATTCACATTAAATCATAGATGAGAGTGTGTATAATTAAATTCATCAGTACTCAGTATGTACTTGTAAATGCTTAGATAAATGAAGATCAATGGCACAATTGTCCAACAATCGGAAGATGAGTTAATTGTTTATTTTTACAGGAAGCGGAATTATGCCCTTGTTCTATCGAAGGTACGATTGGTGTGCACTCAAATTCAACACGACTTTACCTTTAAATTCGTTACACACATAGTTTGAATCCCGGAAAACTGCATAGTTCCCGCGGGATAGCGACAAACGAATTCTACTTGGACGGAGTCGCGGTCAACATCTAGTAGGTACTCTATAAAATAGTACAGTCACCTGCATTAATATCTGATACGTCCAATCGGCCCTAGAAATACAGTCGTATCAGATATGCACGCTTTGTTGTGTCAGATATTGGTGCTGCCGACTGTACCTATGTACGTAACAGACGTCCGTCTTGAGGGCTCCCACACAATACTGCTAATTCGCATCACATCGTAAAAATCTGCGAGCTCGCAGGTCGCATCGCAAAAACTTCCGATCTGATTAGCATCGCGCATTCCTGCGAATTCCTGCGATATGATATATTAAGTATGGTGGCCTGCACTAACGCTTTGCCGCACGAAATCGTATCACAGCTATTCGCATCGTTAGTTCCTGCGATGCGGCGTCGCATCGCATCCCATCGCAGTTTTTTTGCGCCGTCGATCGTAAATTGTTAAATGTAAAAATAATGTAACGAATCTTAATGCACATTTTAACCTTTATTTGCTGACCCATTGAGTGCCCCCGTAGCCGTACCCTGTCATTAATATAAGCTAATCAAAAATCCCCCCACGCGTGTTAATGCTTAGTTAATACTTCAACAACCCCTTGTAAGGCCTAGCAACGCATCATTGGCACTGTAAGTGACCCCGTATTGAATGAAAATAAATACTTAAATTAAAAAGAAGAAATTCCATATGTTTAACAAATTATGGAAGTCAATTTAACTACAGTTATCACTTCATTGTTACACTTCGATTTGAACAGAAAAATAAAACAAAAATAAAAACAACCCTTAACATTAGGCGAACTGAGGGTGAACCCGCTCAAACATGCTCTTTAACGTCGTAATCACATAACCATCTCTGATTAAAATGTAATTAAAAATACCGCAACATCAAGAATTAAGTTTTATAAAATATTTCCCTCTCATTTATTCATAAATAAAGCGGGCTATTGACGTGTGAAACGAATGCGAGTAACCCCGCGTGAATGGCGTCAGCGTTAATTGAACTTGCGGGGCCAATATCGCTCGTATACTTTTTTTTTTCAATTTTTCAGAGGCCGTAAGGGTTGGCAGGTTGCAGTACCTACCTACGATATTGATAAATAACCCTTCTTCGGATAGTGGGGTCAAAAAATGTAACATCGAATTTCAACCGCTGAAGAACTATAGTATATAAAAGAATGCTTGCACGGTCTTCTTAAATTGTTTCTTTACCGACTGTCTACTTCGTAGGGAAAATTATATTCAAGTAAGTATACGCTTGCTAAAATTTGTTTTCTAAAATACCTAAATGATACCAACCTTCTAACCACCACAGCTAAAATCGAATAAGTATGAGATTATTTATACATTATTTTAGTAAAATTTGTTCTGGTTAAGGCCGCTTAAAGGTTTTTAGACTGTCAAATTAATAAAAACCCGCGGGCGCGACCAGCAGCCCTGCGCAACACCCACCACGCTTTCATCCCGCTATCACGGCTCTCAGGTCTTTGTCATCGTTTTCCCATTTTTCCCGCCGACCTATAGCAGCCCAAAGCCCCTAGCTTAACAATATAACACCCTCCTCCATCCAAAACTGAACTCTAACCTCCCTTGCCGTTCCAACAACATTCGAATGTAACGGTCTCGTTGATAAAACGTTCCATTTTGCGTGACGTCAGTGCGGTTTTTCGAATGAAATCCTCTGCTTGGGTCTGACATCCGAATTTAATATCGGATTTGGTATTTAATTTCGTTTAATATTTTATCAACTGGGTGCTGATAGTTAGCGGGCTGGTGTTGAAAAGATAATTAAATCGGAAATCGGATTCACGCGTCATTTCGTGTTGTAATTATTCCAGCAATTTAGTGTTATCTGTTTTATGAGGTTGTATGTAATATTTAATTAGCTGTTTAAAAAACAATATTGACGTTGATAATTATTATAATCTTTGGGTATCTGCATTCAGCATTCAGTGTCTTGCTAGAAACAAAGGACAACGTGTATCTACCCTTTGGACAAAGATGAATAGAATGTGTCGATTAGAGTATGTCTGTCCCGTCCCCGTGCAAAGCCTCATATCACACACTACAGTATTAACGGAGGTAATGACTGTTTTGGGAATTACTTAGTACTTCGGAACCTACATTAATTTTATGATGATCAAATAATTTACAATATTAGAACATTCCTGAGAAGGATCTCTTTCGGTATTTCGGTCAATGTCCAGAGAGTTAGAGATACGCTTGTAAGTATTTTGCTCTCTTTCATCCAGTACCTTGAATACTACTGTGAGTTCTTACAACGTTGTTGTTTTACTATGAACCACTATGAACGCGTATACTTACGCGTTTAAAGCACTGTAAGAAAGCCATCTTAACGCTTATATATCTACTAGTATGCGTTTGAGGCTATGATTGGGGATTTCAAAACCTTTTTTAACCCCCGATGTAATTAACTCCCGAAGTAAAAAGAGCGGGTTATAATTATAAGTGATACGACAATGTCTGTCTGTTTGTCTGTGGCATCATAGGTCACAAACGGATGACCAATTGCAATGCGGTTTGGCGTGAAAGCGAGTTTTCGGACAGTTGTACTTAGCTTTGCTTGGTAAAGTCGGTTCAGCTATTGAATTCAGAAATACCCCTGTCGGGAATTTCGAACATTTCTAAGTTGGTTAAGCTTTCCACAGGGGCCAGGTCCGTTGTTTACTCGTAAATATACCTACATAGGTGCAGCATTCTATTTTAAGTGTGCAGCCCGTCTTGGGTTCTAGCGTCCATTGTCAGGGTTCCCCCTTGGGGTTAGTTTATGCGCGGGGTGGTTATCGGGTCGTCGCAGCCTCTTACCACTGTTCAGGCCGCATTTCCACCAGAGATGTGCGAGGATGTGTAGCGAGGAATGTGTTTTTCATCAACCAATAGAAACGTTTCATTTACCTCGCCTCGCTCCGCTCAGCTGTTTCCACCAGAGATGTGCTGTGCGAGGATAGGTAAATGAAGCGTTTCTATTGGTCCATGAAAAACACATTCCTCGCAACACATCCTCGCACATCTCTGGTGGAAACGCGGCCTTAGGATAGTAATTGTCTGTAAATTTACTTGCTACATTTATTTAAGTATCTACCTATCATATTGTCTATCTGATAACATATACGGCACCTTCATATACGGCTGTAAGTTGCGAAATTGCGCGCCGAAACACCTGAGCACCCCTCAGTTACACCACGCCCACTCAAGCGTCTCTGAAATGGATCGTCTTCAAATTTCATTGAAAGCTATCGTTACGTAACAGCGAATCCTCAGATTAACCCAACAAACACCATTACCGTTGCCAAACACCCTTAAAACCTGTAAGCTAAAGACTTAGGGTTCTTTTTGGTGTGGTTAGGAGTTGGGGGATGGTAGTGGTAAGTTTGGGGGGGACACAAGGGTGAGACCTTTAAGTGGGGGCGGGCAGATAACGTCACAGGTCGGGGCTTAGCGGTTACTAGAGTCGCGCTTGACGCTTCGCTTCCGCAGGGATGGGGATTTAGACGTTATTTATAGGGTTGCCAATCTGGTGTAGTTCAAATTTTTTGAAGTGAGTTCATCCACGTACCTGCATTCGCACTGGAATTGTATTCCCTTACAGTAAGCATATTATAGTAAAATAATATATGTGCAATAGGTACTATTAACTGCTTTTTTTTCTCGTTAGTGCTAACCAATGAGGGTTGGCTCATTTAGTTATTTAACCAATCATAAACGTGACACAACTGTCAAAGTTTTCAAACGGACATCACGATAGCGCCAACTAATTTGTCACAGACGCCCTCATTTTGTTAGCGTATTTTGTAAAAATACATTTTTCCCCCAGCTTTAGAACTTCTTCGTACTGAAATAATAATTTTCATTTATCTGCAGACTCTACCATTGCCAATTTCATTTAATATATTAATTCAAAACCGACACATCGCATGCTTAGTAATAAACGGGCCTAACTCAAAATTGGCGAAAATTTAGTTATTGTACTAAAACGGCTTATATCTGAGAGCACTATCGGCTCTCTTTCTTAAAACCAGCCTAAATCGGGTATTATAAAGAGATAGCACGACTTGGTGCGTTTTACTTTTAACAAAATTGCAAATTTCATTTGGTGCTAAAGCAGCTAACTTCAGTCATGTTCCGACTTACTTGCGAGCAAGAAGTTGGCTTTCGTGAGCCATTTGAAGATAGATCGTTATTGCAAGAAGGAAAACATGAGTATTTTGAATAACTTTTAAGCAAATAAAAGCATATTTGGATTTACTTCTTTTTAGCACAAAAATCAAACGCAAAATGAAGTGATGTAATTCGGATTGCCTCGTTTTATTAAAAATAATCCTTGATTACTTGGTGTTGTATTAAGACTTACATCATTTATTATTTTTATTATTTCGCTACATTTTGCTACATTTTGTAATAAAGGATATATGAATGCAATGTTTTATTTAAACCTTAGCAATATTATTAAATATATATATAAAAACAAATTGGTTTATAAGAAAAAAGTGCAAGTAGATATTATATACAACGTTAGGAATTATAAAAAACATAGTAAACAAAATTAAATCCTACCAAATAATTCAACGGAAACGAGAAGTGCTAATTACTTAAACTTTAAACTCGATTTGCCAAAATTCACGATTTTTGAGTTAAGACCGTTTATTACTAAGCATGCGACATGTGTTCGAGTGGTGACTAGGAACAGAAGACGAAGCGTTGGCAATGGGCATGGCTCCCCTAGGTGGGACTGACGATGAGTTGGATGCAAGTTGCGAGTTTTCGTTAATCGTGGCGTTCTAAGGGGGAGGACTTTGTTCAGCAGTCGACGTCTTCAAGATGATGATGATGATGATATGTGATCAATCGTATTCTAATCTCGGTTTGATATAATACCCGCCGTAAACGCATTATAGTTCTTTAATAACGTTACTGACTATTAACCCATGTTCCAATAGCGTCATCATCTACTGTAACAGCGTTGCGCATGCGCTCCCATCGGGCGTTACATTAGTGTTGCTTTGCCTTTCTTTTCCCACGTAAATGAGAGGGATGTAAACAGATACATGAAACAAGGTGCTGGCGTTAAGTATGCGTTGCGTCACGCTACGAATGTTACAATTAATTTAATTGTAAATGTAGTTATAAGTCGGTGTTAATTAGATGACTAAACTGCAGATGCTATTGGTAGGTACTTGAATTTAAGTTAAGAGTCAAAGAATATTTTGTGGAACTCCTCTTATTTCTCCGCTGCCATACGTACACAGCAGCTAAGCCTGTGCGATACATTAATTTATAATGTATTTGTGCGTTGTTTCTGATAGTTGCATCTTTGTGACATATATATTAAGGTGGAGGTGGAAGATGGGGGATTGCGCATAATAACATATATCTACGTGTCGCACAGATGGAGATGGTGTGCACGTGTTGTAGATAGCGACGGAGCAAGTTAAAGGTGGTATTGATAAGGAGATTCGAAAAAAATACTTCTGAAACAATTGTACATTTGCGGAACTAACTGACGTGTTCAGAGACTAAC
The DNA here is from genome assembly GCF_025370935.1 of Choristoneura fumiferana. NCBI lineage: Eukaryota > Metazoa > Arthropoda > Insecta > Lepidoptera > Tortricidae > Choristoneura > Choristoneura fumiferana. The sequence goes on from NC_133493.1 coordinate 7,277,496, forward strand.
TAACAGTAAGTACCTAATTGTGATGTTAATTATTAAATTTACAAATCTGTTTTAAAATAAAAAGCTTGTTGAGTTTCTTGCCCGGTTCTTCTCGACAGAGGTTTTCCTGAACCGATGGTAGTTCTCTTTGACATTCACAATTGCCTTGTAAATTTGATAAGAATATTTTGACTATTGATTTTGTTTTTGTTACTTACGAATTATAGAGTTTTTTTTTGTAAAAACCGGAAACGTTGAGCAGTTTTACCACAAGCGCGAGCCCTAGCGATCTCGTTAGGTAGCAGGCCTCTCCACGGAGTCATCAGATAAGGGTGGCGCTCAAGTTTAATTGAATTCCCTCGCAAAGTTTCTGCCACCCTCCGGCGCGCGCTGTGATTGGTCCACTGGCAAAGACATTGTTCCGTAGCCCGTACACATAGAGCGCGCTCATCTAACTATATACCGAGACTCGGACGGCGGCATGACATAGCCGTAATTAAATGGCATATCGTTAATTTTAAATTCGGCTTTCACTGGTGATTTAATGACTTGAAAGCTGAGCATTTAAAGTAAATAAGATTTTGATGACAATCTCTGGTCATTACCTACTATAGTATGTTATAGTATGTTACGGTTAAGCGAGTAGGGAGCCTAATTTAATATAAGCCGTGGTAGCCTGTGTCTCAAGAAAGGATCGTTGGTTCAAACCCGGGTTCGCATCTATTTTTTGTTGAGAGAGGAAGGCAAACGAGCAAGTGGGTCATCTGATGGGATGAGTAGTTTCGTTTCTTAGTTTTTCGGAATTGATACATTTGTAATTTACTAAAAGGTTTACACAAACCTGCGAAGCAATTTAATGGTTTGTGTGAAGTTCTCAATTCGTACTAGGCTCGTGTGCGAATTTAAGCCCAAGTCCACTATTCTGGGAGCTCTGTGCCAGCTGTGGGAGTCCCACAGTGGGACGTATACAAGGTTCATTCATTATCATCCTGTCAGCCGTAGGACGTCCACTGTTGTCCCCTATAGACTTCCAGTTACTTTAGTTCGTTTCAGTTAAGTTACCCATAAAATTGACCCATCTTGTGTCTTTTTTTTATTAATTATTAATTTTTACTGTATAAGATTTAACATTGTGTTACTCTTGTTTTAATTTATAACGTATTTTACCTGTTGCTGATTTTTTTCAAATAAATTCATTCTTTCTTTCTTTCTTTCTTTTATTTTAACTTATTGTCGCCCACAGATGCAGATGCGACGCCGACAAGCATGCAAATACATAAGTATTCTTTGATTCCAAACAATGCCACTATAAATATTGCCCAGTAACCATCACGTGTATCTCGATTTCATCACAACCTCTACAATTCCATTTCAAACCTTCGCTCCACTGTTTTAACTCTACTTTTAAGATTCCGAGTCGACCAAGAATGATGACATGTGGAATTAGTTCCACTTCTGCTTGAACTGGGTTGCCGGATGTACGTTTAGATTCTATGCGTGAATTACATAGATAGCTTTGTCAGTTTGTCCTTCAGGGATTACGCTTTTCCATCATTTCATCAGTGTTCGGGAAGCCCTCAAGCGTAGATCTACGTTATATAGGAACATTGCAAAATGAGTTCTAGAATATTTATGTACCTTGCAAATAAAGCATTAACTGTCTAAAATGACTGTTATCTTTATCTAATACTAGGTACTAATATTATAAATGCGAAAGTTTGCGGGTACGTGTGTGTGTGTGTGTGTATTACTCCTTCACACTGAAAACGCTTGACAGATTTGAATGATATTTGGTATAAAGATAGCTGGACGTCTGGAATAACACATAGGCTACTTTTGATCCCAGGAACACACTGTGGCTAAGTACCGGAGTCATGTGTTACGATTTGGTTACGATACAATTATAATATTCGAAATCCACATCAACGTCAAATCAAATAAGTAGGTTTATTATTTTAGCTCATAATTTTGCTTGTATGCGTCAAATATTTAATTTAGAGATTTAGTAGGTACCTATATCCGCAATAAATAAAATTAACCGTGTCGATTCAGTTTTTTTTTTTCAAATTGCCGGAGCCAGGGGCTGCTGAAATCGTGAAAAATATTATATTTCAGCCATTTTGAAAATTTCGAGAAATCCACAGCTCATAGCGCCGATAGTTACAAAGGAATAGTACTTAGAGTATCTAATCAGTTATTGGCTTAATTAAATAAATAACAAGTAGGTACTTAAGTATCGTGGGACAGTTAACACCATTTGACCTAGTCCCAAAATAAGCAAAGCTTGTGTACATACTTTGGTGCTAGTTATGTAGATGATATACTTTTCTTGATTGTAGTTAACTTCGTTCATTGAACTTTTTCGCTCAAATACGATGAACAACCATTTAGCACTACATCAGTACCGGGAGACATCATTAATACTGTACCTACTTAATTATTACGTTCAGAAATCAGTTAAGTCCATCGCACTTTCTTTAACGTCAGTTAAAATTGACGAAGCGATTGATTCTGAAACTTCCTTGAAACAAACTGAATCATGATTATAACCTACTTGCGTAGCCGCGTAGGTAATGAAGTGAGTTAGATTCTGGTTGAATCTTTACGTAATAAATAACCAGCTGGATTATTTACAATGGCTTATACTTCTAATATTATAAATAAGAAAGTTTATGAGTATTGTCTTGGGGTCTTGTAGTCTAAACGGAACGGTTTTGCCATTTCAATCTGTCAATCCGTCCGTCCTGGCTTAGCTTAGAGACTATTAGTTGCTATTAGTGCTGTAATTTTGCAAGGTTATTTATTATTATAGATCATATAGGTACATACTAGCAATTACAGTTGTGTTAACCATCCTGGTGGCAGTTGAATTGGAAATTCATGTCTGCGTTTGGTACCTATTTTGGGATTTTTACACGTACACATCCTGATCTCGGGGAAATAACGAAATAAAACCTGTTGGTACCAATGGTACGAGTACACCACATTTGTGACCCCAATACTACCTACTATACTACGAAAGAAGATTGAGTATAGCTGCACGAGACATTAACCCACTAAGCACAAACCTTACCGAAACATCGCTGCAATGTTGATCTAGCTCACAATATCAACGTTGCCAACGAACCTTGCCAGAAAGTTGCCAAAACATACATTATCAAGGAGTTTGAATGCCACATATGCAATGTTGCCGCATCTTGCAGCAACCTTGCAAATAAAACGTTACAAAATAAATGTTGCCTAAAAGTGCCATATCAAACTTACTGTAAGTTATTTTTATAACGTTATTGTAACTTTGCATGCTTAACAATTTGAAAGTTGCAAACGCAATCTTACTGCAATGTTTCAAGCGGTAACGTTATAATAGAAACGTTTTTGTAACGTTTCACATCATAGTTACCTTAATATATATGTGCAACTTTGCTACAAGGTTAGTTTTACTACATTACTTCTGTTAAGTTGTCTAAAGCTTTAAAATGAAACATTTTAAACGTTACAACGGTAAAGTTCCTGCAGCTTACAATTCTGTCGTTAAATCAACGTTTCCAAGGAAACTTCCAAGTAAGCTACCACAACTTAAAATTGTAACGTTTTTGAACATTACTTGAGCAATGTTTTTGCAAAGTAGCGTGACAAATGTACCTATAAGTTACATGCGCAATATTGTTGTAACTTTGCATGTTAAATATTTTGAAAGTTCCAACCGCAATCATGCAGCAACCTTTGAAATATAATGTTATATTATAAAGTTACAGTAACCTACCGCCAAATAGTTAGTGAAATTTACATATGCAACTTTGCTGCAAAGTTGGTTTTGTTACATTATTCATGTTAAGTTGCCCTAAGCTTTAAATTGCAACATTTTAAAACGTTACAACGATGATGTTCCTGCAACGTTAAATTCTGGCGTTTAATGTACGGTGCCAAAAAAACTTCCACGTAAGCTACCACGACTTAAAATTGTAACGTTTTCGAACATTACTTGAGCAATGTTTTTGCAAAGTAACGTGACAAATGTACCTATAAGTTACTTGCGCAATATTATTGTAACTTTGCATGATAAATATTTTGAAAGTTCCAACCGCAATCATGCAGCAACCTTTGAAATATAATGTTATATTATAAAGTTACAGTAACCTACCGCCAAATAGTTAGTGAAATTTACATATGCAACTTTGCTGCAAAGTTGGTTTTGTTACATTATTCATGTTAAGTTGCCCTAAGCTTTAAATTGCAACATTTTAAAACGTTACAACGATGATGTTCCTGCAACGTTAAATTCTGGCGTTTAATGTACGGTGCCAAAAAAACTTCCACGTAGCTACCACAACTTAAAATTGTAACGTTTTCGAACATTACTTGAGCAATGTTTTTTGCAAAGTAACGTGACAAATGTACCAATAAGTTACTTGCGCAATATTATTGTAACTTTGGCATGTTAAATATTTTGAAAGTTCCAACTGCAATCATGCAGCAACCTTTGAAATATAATGTTATATTTAAAAGTTACAGTAACCTACCGCCAAATGGTTAGTGAAATTTACATATGCAACTTTGCTGCAAAGTTAGTTTTGTTATATTGTTCATGTTAAGTTGCCCTAAGCTTTAAATTGAAACATTTAAAAACATTATAACGATGATGTTCCTGCAACGTTAAATTCTGGCGTTTAATGTACGTTGTCAAAAAAACTTCCACGTAAGCTACCGCAGCTTGATTTTTTATGTTTTCAGACATGCATGACTTTGCATTGCTACAGAAAAGTAGCGTGATTAATGTACCTATAAGTTACTTGTGTAATATTGTTGTAACATTGCTTGTTTAATATTTTGAAACTTACAACCGCAATCATACAGCAACGTTTTAAATACTTACCTGTTTTAAAAAAAACATTTCACAACCTGTTTTAAAAAAATCATTTTACAACCACCCGACCCGACACTCAGGTCTTGACATACTGAACAGAAAGGTTGAATACGCTATTTTTCTCTTAGGCCATTTTAAACCTACTCAACAATAAATAAGGTTGAAAATTCTACATATACATGAAATGTACTTCTAAACTTTTTCGTAAGTAACTGGTTGGCGATTTCGGGAACAAAAAGCAGGACAAAAGTATTGTATAGATACAATTGCTATTGTATGTACCTAGGTCAAAGTCTAAGAACTTAGTCACTAAACTCGGCCGTCTAGACAGAGCAACGATGAGGTGCGGTGCGAGGGAGAGCGGCGTGGCGTGGCCCTGCGGGCGCCCCGTGCACTCCGACGTTCAGTGCGCGATGGTACTGGCTGCGAAGTGTCGCGTCGCAATTTTTCGTGAATATAATTTAATAATTTGTTCCGATATAGGAGAGGCCAATTTATTATAAATGCGGTGCGGGGCGGGGCGCGGCGCAGGCAGACTGTGAGCGATTGCTTGCTAGGCGGCATCTGTGGCGGCATTATCAAAAAGAAACAGAAAGCCACCGCCGCGCGGCAATTCGCTTTTTAATTCCCGACGATCGCGACTCGGTATAAGTGTGAACTAAGGCATCGATATTAAGTAATAATATATCTACTTACAAACTAAACAAAATTACGACTTCATCGTATTACTTCTTTTATTCATCATCATCATCATCATTATATTCATACTTAGTCCGAGATAACAATGTAGTTTCGTCCTTTCCTGCTATTTGAACGCGACGTTAAAAGACACCATAAGAAACAAAAAACAGGTCCTGGCAACACTAAGAGATTGCATCATTCGTTGTTTTCGCGCTCAACGCACTTGACACGAAAAAAAATTTTAAGCTAATTACTTAATTATTTTGATAGTAAGAAGGTTGAGGAAGGATCATACTTCTAAAGATAATAATGCCAAAAACACCGAGAAAGAATTTGGATAGTAAGATCCAAGAACTGGAGAAGAGATTAGAAAAATATAAGAACCGGGTAATGGCGGCGCCGCCGCAACCGCAACCCCAGTGTTTTAGAGGTGAGTGTTTAGTGTTTACACAATAAACAGTGCTTATCCAAATAGATTTAGACCTTTTTTGGATATATTTTCTAATCTTATCATGATCAGAGAATTTTTTTTTTCTCGAAAGTTTAATATTACACGTAACCTCTCCTTTTATTGGCATTATCGTATGACGGTTTTGCGCTCTATCCGTAGGATGGAGATGGGTCGAATCTTTACAAAATTGACAAGACTACTTAGCATTATCGTGTGACGATTTTGCGCTCTATCCGTGGGATGGAGATGGGTCAAATCTTAACATGTTGTCAAAAGCCTAACCTAACTTTTTTCCAAAACGACTTCTTATCAGTCTAATAATATTTCAGCTCAGACACCAGAGCTGGAGATTATAGAAACAGACCCAGAGGCCCCAGAGCTAGAGGCTGACCCAGAAACTATGGACTCGGAGCCAATTAATGGTGATGAAAACGACTCGGAGGGGCTCGATCCCGAGATGTTACTAGCTCTGGGAGAGCCAACCAGTGGGGAGAGATTATATGGTGAAAAGGTAAATGAACAAATTTATATGACAATCAAGAATATCTTAATAGAGGGCCTCCCCAAACAAAATAAAGAAAAGATTATGGAATCTTTACTGGTCCCAAGCAATTGCAAATTGCTGGATGCCCCAAAATTGAATCTTCAACTTCTGGGACTTCTGAATAACCCATCTAAAACAAGGGATAAATTATTACAAGAGAGGCAGCAAGAGATGGGCTTGGCCCTCGCTAATATCTGCCAAGTGATACAACAATTATCGAGAAAGGACTTCGATAAGATGAATATTGTCAAGAAACTCAGCGACACGTCTCGAGTTCTGAGTAACTTGCATTTTCAATATACTGAAATTCGGAGAAGACTGATAAGCCCTTATTTGGACAAGAATTTAACCGAGAGTTTAAAAGAAAACAAGAGAGACGAATACTTGTATGCAAACCTTGACGATTCACTCAAGTCATTTTCAGCAATCAAAAGAGCATCTAGTGTTCTTAAACCCAAGGGAAACATGCAAGCCAAGACTTTGCAGTCAAAAAACTTTCAAGCTCCTCCACGCCGTCCGATCCCAAACCAGGCCCATCCTCCCAGAGGATCGTTCCGGGGAGGAACCCAGCATCGCTATCAACCCCGTCACCCCTACAAGCCTCAAGAGAACAGACATGCGGGACCATCACTGAGGGGCCGTGCCAAGTATCCCTAGACTCAGAGGTACCTTTTGCTGCTAGACTGTATTATTATAAAGAATGTTGGGCAAAAATTGCGCAAGACCCCACTATTTTAGAATGGATAACAGGGTATAAGATCCCTTTTACATGTTTACCTTTTCAAAATAATTGTCCACAAAATAATAATTTCAATCAATCTGATCAGGAGATATTGACTACTGAGATAGCTAAATTATTAAAACTGGGGGTTATATCTAAATGTAAATCTACTAAGGGACAATTCTTATCTCGTATTTTTACTATTCCTAAGAAAGACGGTACTCATCGATTTATACTCAATTTAAAAGAGCTGAACTTCTATATTGAAGTGTGTCATTTTAAATTAGAAGATATTCGAACTTTATGTAAATTATTAACACAGGGTGACTTCATGTGTACCATAGATTTAAAAAATGCATACTACTTATGTCCAATACATCCATCACACAAAAAGTATTTGAGGTTCCAATTTAATGGTGTGCTATATGAATACAATTGCTTGCCTTTTGGTTTGAGCACTGCGCCATTTGTATTTACTAAGCTGCTAAAGCCAATAATAGGGTATCTCAGGGAAAAAGGGATCCGTTTAGTGATCTATCTTGATGATATGATTTGTCTCGGTTCATCTTACAATGAATGTGTCAACAATATGAAAGTCTTAAATGATAATTTAATGTGTTTAGGTTTTATCATAAATAATGAAAAGAGTAATTTTACTCCATCTAATATCACAGATTTTTTGGGTTTTAAAATAAACTCTATTCGGATGACTTTAGCTCCAACAAATAATAAACGGGAACGACTATTGATAATGATTAGAAAATATTTAAATTTAGGTCATTGCTCAGTTAGAGACTTTGCAAAAATGTTAGGAAATTTAGTTTCAGTATGCATGGCAATATCTTATGGTTTTGTTTATACAAAAAATTTAGAAAGAACCAAATTTATGGCTTTGGAACGGTCGGGGGGTAATTATGACAGCATTATGACAATTAGCCAAGATGCTAAAGCAGATCTCAGGTGGTGGAAGGACAATATTATGACTGGATTGTGTCACATAAAGCAGTACATTTTTGCATTAGAGATTTTCTCAGATGCATCCTTATCTGGTTGGGGTGCAGTTTGCAAGGGAAAGACAGCTAAGGGAAATTGGTCAGTAGGAGAAAAAGAAAATCACATTAATTATCTTGAACTAATGGCAGCATATTTTGCATTACGATGTTTTGCTAGCGATCAGAGCCAGTGTGAGATTTTATTAAGGATAGATAATACTACGGCCATCTCTTATATAAATAGAATGGGTTCGGTTCAATTTCCTCAATTAAATAACCTTGCAAAGCAGATTTGGAAATGGTGTGAAGTAAGAGATCTGTGGATTTATGCTTCTTATATTAAATCCAAAGATAATTTGGAGGCAGATTATGAATCACGGAGTTCAAACTTAGATATAGAATGGGAGTTATCGGAAGAAGTTTTTCAAAAGATAGTGGGAACATTAGGTTATCCTACTATAGACCTGTTTGCTTCTCGGGTAAATAAAAAATGTGATAAATACATTTCCTGGCACAGAGATCCATTTGCCTGGAACATTGATGCCTTTACAGTGCAATGGGGGGAATTTTTTTACGCATTCCCTCCATTCTCATTAATTTTAAAAGTATTACGTAAGATTAAGACTGATAAGGCAACTGGAATTTTAATATTTCCAGTGTGGCCCACTCAAGCTTGGTACCCACTATTAAAATCTCTGACTGTCTCGAAAGTACTTAAATTTGGTCCATCTGAAGATTTATTAATGTCTCCTTGCAGGTCACCACATCCCTTACATGCTCAACTTATCCTGGGGGCCTGTGTATTATCAGGGAATCAATGAAGAGGAGAATGATACCTAATGATGCAATTGATGTTATGATAGCATCCCTAGCAAAGAATAGCCTAAGACAATATGATTCTTGTTTACGTCAGTGGTGGCAATTCTGTAAATCTCATAATGAAGATTTAGTGAGCATTTCTGTACCCAAGATTATATCATATTTAATGTTAATATTTAAGAAGGGAGCTTCATACCAGACTTTGAATTGCCACCGATCAGCTCTATCTTTAATTATAGGTAGTAATTTAGGCAATGATGATAGAATAAAACGCTGGTTTAAGGGAGTTTATAAACTTCGACCATGCATACCTAGATATTCAAGTACATGGGATCCAGCCACTGTTCTGTCTTACCTAAAACATTGGTTTCCTTTAGAGACTCTAGATTTAAGAAAACTGACATTAAAATCTGCTATGTTATTGGCCTTAACCACTGGCCAGAGAGTGCAGACCCTATCTCTTATTAAATTTAATAACATTATACACAGAGAAGAGGGCATTGATATTATTTTAACGGATATTCAAAAGACATCGGCGCCGGGGCGATTTATGAATAAATTGTCTCTACCATTTTTTATCAATAACCCAGATATTTGCCCAGCAAAGACCCTTTTACAGTATTTAAAGGTAACAAATGGATTAAGACGGAACAGTAACTGCGTAAGATTGTTTCTTACGGTAAAAAGTCCTCATAAACCAGCTTCGACACAAACAATAAGTAGATGGCTCAAATCAGTAATGAAAGTCAGTGGTATAGATGTCAATAAGTTTACATCACACTCGACTCGTCACGCCGCGTCATCGCAGGCACACCGGGCAGGTCTTACAACAGACAGTATCCTAAGAGCTGTTGGGTGGTCTAGTAGATCGACTACTTTTGCGAGGCACTATAACAGACCTCTCATTAGCGATGATAATGCGCAAGATCTTTTTGCCAGATCTGTGGTATTGCCTAGCACCTAAGTAATTATTATAATGTTGAGATAGTAATGAAGAATGTGATCTATCAAAGACTGTTTATTACCTAACTAGGTGTTATACTAAAATAAGGTTTAAATTGTAACATGATTATTCTATTTTTTGTTAAATTTTGAAGAAGAGTTTTAGTTTTTTAATTATTGGAGAATAAATATTCAAATTGATCTAGATATCTAAATGTTTATTTTCTTCTCTAAACATCTACATTGTTATCTCGGACTAAGTATGAATATAATGATAGGATTAAACGAACTTACCTGAAGTGAAGTTCTATCCTGATTATATGAAGTACTTAGTCCGAGATAAGGGAGCTTCCCGCCCCCCTCTCGGATAGTTACTTTTGACTATCCCCCCTACTAATCTAAGGGATATGCTATGCTATGATAACTCTAAACGTAATGATGCAATCTCTTAGTGTTGCCAGGACCTGTTTTTTGTTTCTTATGGTGTCTTTAACGTCGCGTTTCAAATAGCAGGAAAGGACGAAACTACATTGTTATCTCGGACTAAGTACTTCATATAATCAGGATAGAACTTCACTTCAGGTAAGTTCGTTTAATCCTATCATTATTACGACTTCACAAAAAATGTTAGAACCCCTTCTTCTGTGACCTTCTAGAGTCCAATGTTATCCTGAATGGACTATAGGCAGTAATGAATGCAGCTACATAATTATACCCACATTAATTTATACATACCTACCTTTATTATAGGAACGGTACTTGCATAATTACTTTTTGTGACAACTCTGTGATACATTTCTAGTGTCTAGCCGATTGTCGGCATTTCGCGCTCAGACAAATAAAATTAAACCACTGTACGTTTTCTACACTGTGCCTAGGTAATCACAAATTCACTTCAAAAATGTTTTAACTATAAGTACAAGCCGAACTATACACCGAATAGGTATAAACTGACACTTTCAACTCACTCTTTCGTGTGAAAACGATATGTGTGCAAGTACCTACTTAGTGCAATATAATTGTCTCCATTCTCCGTCAACGCCATAATTAAGTGATTTAAGGGCAACACACACAGAGAGCGGGCGCGGTCGTGCGCCCGGCCCGCGACGGGCGTATTTGCATGGCGGTATATGGAAGCCTTCACACAGAACGCGGGCGCGGGCGCGGGTCGTGCGCGGGCCCGCGCCCGTCGCCCGTCGTCACAAACAGCGCGCGGGCCGAGCGCAGAGTTACCAACTCTCAAAAATATTTATCCCTAAAACTTAAGTTAAAAACCCCTAAAATTGCTATAATTAATTGGAAAGAAGAGTAGTGGTGGTTGGCTGTTGTGTAAGCATTTGCGATACTGCGATGCGATGCGATGCGATGCGAAGCGATGCGATGCGAAGCGATGCGATGCGATGCGAAGCGATGCGAAGCGATGCGAAGCGATGCGAAGCGATGCGAAGCGATGCGAAGCGATGCGAAGCGATGCGAAGCGATGCGAAGCGATGCGAAGCGATGCGAAGCGATGCGAAGCGATGCGAAGCGATGCGAAGCGATGCGAAGCGATGCGAAGCGATGCGAAGCGATGCGAAGCGATACGATGCGAAGCGATGCGATGCGATGCGATGCGATGCGATGCGAAAAAAAGCGATGCGATGCGAAGCGATGCGATGCGAAGCGATGCGATGCGAAGCGATGCGATGCGATGCGATGGATGGATGTATGTATGGATGGATGGATGGATGAAATATTTCCTCACATTGTTTGAGAAAAGCACTATACAAGCCTCGGCCAGAACAGGGATTGCTGGACTCGTTTTATCCGGCCTCGTCTACGACTCGGCCGTCTACCCCGAACTCGTCCATCAATCCCTTACTTCATGGCCTCTGCAGTAATGTACTATTTTAAGAAGAAAGTAAAACCGACTCCAAAAAAAATAACAAAAAATGGACCGAACGCAAAACCCCTTGAAAGCTCGAAGTCGCGTACCTCAGCACGAGCCCAGCAGGTATGGAACAATAGTCGTCTACCTCACGATCCTGCTGGGTTGGATCA
>NC_133493.1:7289865-7292940 GCF_025370935.1 Choristoneura fumiferana
TTGAAATTTGGAATACTTATGTAAATTGTGTAACAATTACAATAATCTGGTTAGTGACAGGGCACTGGCGGTCTGAAAGGTTGGGTTACGTGAAAAAAAAAGTTGATAACTAATTAGAATATAATATTATAATTAATTAATGTCATATCGTGTAGGTACATTCAACGTAATAATGAAGTGATCACTTTTGCACCTTGGCACTTTAACGTCATGTTTGATAAGCCATACGAAATTGTGTAACGACTGAAAGCGACAAGGTACCTATACCTAAAAATGATCACTTTTTATGACGTTGACTGTCGAACAACATACATAATATTAAAAAAAACTTACTTTTAATCCCATCCCACTAATATTATGAATGCGAAAGTTTGTAAGTCTGTTTCTTTATCACTTCATCAGTCATCATCATCACGTCAAAAATCGCTGAACCGATTTAGATGAAATTCGGTATACAATGTATCCGCAGAAACTATACAAATTTTCCGGGATAAAAACTATCCTATGTCCATCTCTGTGACTACAACTATATGTATACCAAATTTTCATCTAAATCGGTTCAGTGGTTTAGACGTGATGAAGTAATAAACAAAAACCGGCCAAGAGCGTGTCGGTTTTTTATTTCAATTATTTATGCTGGCTCGTGCTGAGGCACCGACTTCGAGCTAGTAGGTACACCTAGGAAAATATTTTGAAGGGTTTTGTAGGCGTTGGATTGCCGTGGTGGCCTAATGATTGCCGTGGTGGCCTAATGATTGCCGTGGTGGCCTAATGGTTTGACCTATCGCCTCTCAAGCAGAGGGTCGTGGGTTCTAACCCCGGCTCGCACCTCTGAGTTTTCGAATTCATGTGCGGAATTACATTTGAAATTTACCACGAGCTGCGGTGAAGGAAAACATCGTGAGGAAACCTGCACAAACCTGCGAAGCAATTCAATGGTGCGTGTGAAGTTCCCAATCCGCACTGGGCCTGCGTGGGAACTATGGCCTAAGCCCTCTTGTTCTGAGAGGAGGCCTGTGCCCAGCAGTGGGACGTATATAGGCTGGGATGATGAAGCAAATTTAAAAAGTTAGAGCAGCGGACAATAATGGATTTTCATACATACTTCATGGCCTAGGCCAAGAAGTTGTGTAGGGAGGTGGTAGGGAGCCATAAATGAGAAACTTCATGTCTCCATTTTCGTGACATTAACGGTACATTTCCGAGCATGTTTGAGAAAATAAAATTATTCTTATTCTTATATTGGTTCTAGAACTGTTTTTCATTTGTACTCCAAAGTCGCCAGATAAACCATTTTTTTAATCAAAACTTTTTTTGGTCGCTAAGATTTTAAAAAGCCGTCACTTCTAGGAAAAGTCACTAAACTGGCAACATTGATAGCCGCTGCGGGCCTCGTCGCGGGTCCGACCCGCGCTCTGTGTGAATACAACGAACCGCGCGGCTCCCGCGGCGGACACGACCCGACCCGCGCCCGCTCTCTGTGTGTGTTGCCCTTAAAGGCTAATTTTCCTCGGCAAAATACAAAATTCCGAGGGATAGAAATAAATAAGTGGATCGACGAGCAAAAACATTTTTCACTCATAGAAAACTGTACTGTTCTGATTGAAATAGGCCATTTTTGTCCCGAGAAAGTGTAAAGTTCCCGTGGGACAGAAATTACTATTTTAACCCCATTTTTAATTTTTTGTATTGTAAAACTCATTATAGTACATAAAAAGACATGAAAATAACAGACAGAACACAGGATAATAAGTTGTACAAAGGCGAGCCTATCTCTTAAAGGGAACTCTTCAGTTAACCTTTGAACGATTGACAAGACATCAGACACAAGAGTAGACACTACAAGTACAATGAAAGGTAAAAGAACCGAAATTTCAATTAACTCAAAAATTCACTATAAATACACATACTATATTGATACACACTAAGACGGTACCTACTATAATGCAATAACATATACACAAAACAGAACATACAACACTGCCTCCTTTAAGATTTTACGATGAACTGTCAAGCCAGTGCGCTCTTAAGCGATTCCGCCAACCGACTGTGTCCGCCTGATATCACCTGGCAACCGATTCCACAGACTCACACTGAGAAGGATTTAGAGTATGATTTGGATTTGGAAACTGGAAAAGCGAGAGAAAGATTATTACTCGACCGCAACCAATTTCCAGACCCAGCAGCCAAGTTACTGAACCTTTCTGAAACATTGGAAGGGGACTGAGGTTTAAAAAGGATATTAAAAAAGCAACGACAGGATGTGAATATTACGGCGATGACGAATTGGCAGCCACTTCAGCTGAGCACGAAAAATTTGACACGTGATCGTATTTTCGGAGACCGAATATGAAGCGTATGCACACATTCTGAAGTCGCTCAAGCTTGTCTAGTAGCTGCTCAGAGAGATCTAGATAGGCTATGTCGCCTTAGTCGAGGAGAGGGAGAAGGAGAGATTGTGCCAGTGTAATCTTGGTGTGCAAAGGAAGGAAATTTTGCAGGCGTCTAAGTGAATGGACTGAAGCAAAAAGCTTGCGGTGACTTCAGAGACATGAGCCGACCATGAAAGCGTCCATGATGATGCCCAAATTTTTGACCGTGGTTGAGAAAGGAATTAACGTTCCATCAAAAATTAATTCGGGCAACACCATGTCAGAGTCAGACAGCCTCGAAATGAAGTGTACGCTACCGACAACAATCACTTGCGACTTCTTAAATTGGCATTTTTTTAGGCCAAGATCAGCCGCCATCCGTATGGCCTCGAGTCAATGACGAGGACAATTTTTTTTATTGTGTACAGAGTGAACTACAGACTCTCTACGATTGATGTTTTTTATCAGCCTCGAAGTTGAATTAACTTATTTCCATCCGTGGGAATTTTGCATTTTCCCGGAGAAAAGTAGCCTACGTGAGTGGTGGTTTTCTATTGCTGAAAGAATTTCTAACATCAGCTACGAAGTTTAATTCACTAACTTCTATCCCACGGGAATTTCGCTTTTTTTCCGGGAATATTTAAGTTGGGGATAGTCCAACTTTCTATTGTTGAAATTATTTTTAAAATCAGCCCCGAAGTTG
>NC_133493.1:7293040-7342749 GCF_025370935.1 Choristoneura fumiferana
AATGTTACGACCTCCGAATTGCTTTCCTTGTTCCCACCAAAAGTCCAAGTCCAAACATTCCCTTCACCATGGCTGAACAGAGCCCGCCATCTAGCGAGGTCATCGCACAATTAGCTGGCGCGCATGCGCTGTCCTGAAGTCACGTGGTGCCGCCTGAAGACCGTAGCTCGACCAATCCCGACCGGCGCTGCAATCGTCGCAGCCATATTTTCTGCTCTCGCTACAATTCTGTACAAAAAACCGACGTGCGCGCGTGTCTCGTAAACAAAAATTGATAGTGAGAGTGGGATTCCTCCATAAAAGAAGACTGTGTGATCCGGCTCTCGTCGCTAAGGACAAGCGACTAGCGAACAGCCCTCTGGTGAGTCCTCCCGTCCAGTCTTTTCCTTCTTTCTGCGGGTTGGTTGTCGAGGCATTCCTCCTTCTAGAACCGGCTTTCGAGAGGTACCAAGCCTCAAGCCTGGCATAAACATTTGTGGTCCTATCGAGCTCGAATCCCCTTTGGAACTGGGTTCAATTTCGGAAGAAAACTCCAGTAATAAATACATACTTAATTACGTTAATTTATACTTCGCAACCTTTTATTTAGGTAGGTATTTGCTTACCTAGAAACAAAACAAAAACAAAGCGTGTGCTCGGTATTGCCGACTTACTTACCTACCTATGTCCGTGTTGTATTTTATAAGAAACTAACAAAATACCTAACTACTTAGTGAATTTCATTTTGTCTATGCATAGGAAGGTAGGTACGTCATATTTTACTTATATAACTAATTAATTAGTGACAAATGCTTCGCATAATAAGTAGGGACTTAAATTGTTCCCGAATTTAAAGGATTTTCATGTTCATTGTTTACCTTACTTAAGTATGTACAAACTTACGGCTTGCATCTACTTAGGTATTATTCGAACAATAAAGAAGGATTGAAGTCGTTCGCGTAAACAAATATTCTCATCTGTAAATATAGTGATTCGTTGCCTGCGAACAACAAATTCCCTATAAACAGGTATAAACACATACTTAAGTATCTATAAGTTGTGTTCATCGCGCGATCGGTCGGTCGCTTTGCTAGACCAAAATGGCTGACGAAAGTGCTTTAAAAGTTACAATTACGAAACGGGAATATGTTTTTCGTACAATGCAAATTTTATATGATTTGTCGCGGGAAGCCCAAAATGATAAGTCGAAAATCAGTGCATTCAAGGCTAGGTTTTCACGTATTGAGTCTTTGCGGGAAGAGTTTTTGGAGGTTACACAGGCAGTCAACACACTAACTTTAAAACTAAACCCCGAAGAAAACATTTGTATGAAAATTAGAAGCGTTTGACGAATTATACTATGCGGTACTGAGTGCCGCGGAGTTCTTGATACCAAAAGTTGTTAGCGGCAGCGGCAGCGGTGCGGCGGCATCGCCTTTGATCGGCACGGGGCCGGCCGGCAATGATACTTATTGCGATAAACCGAGCGCTCAAGCTCGCTTACCGCGAATCGAATTACCGAAATTTGATGGAAATATTGAATGTTGGCAGACGTTTTACGACACTTACATATCTCTGGTTCACGAAAATAATAATACAAGTGCTATAGAGAAGTTTCATTATTTAATCTCATGTCTTAGCGGGGATGCGTTGTCAATGGCTAAGGGCGTCCGGTGACCGCAGACAATTATTCGATTGTGTTTGAGGCTCTGGTTGATAGATATCAAAATAGAAGAATTTTAGCTGCAAATTATCTTGACAAGATCTGCAACTTTCAACAAGTGAAAGCAAATAATTTTTACGAGTTACGAAAATATACAAATTTATTAAATGAATGCGTCAACGCCCTTAAAGCCATGAAACTGGAAAATCTAGGTGAATTTGTGTTGTTCTATCTCGCATCTAGGAACTTAGACTCCGATACACGAAAACGGTTCGAAACACAGAATAAGGTACCTGTACCTACATTCGTTGATCTGCTAGCCTTCTTGCAGAGCTATGTCAAAATTATAGAAGCAAGTGAATCAAATACGTCAATTAATAATAATAGTAGCACCGGTGCACAGCTAAAAAGAGCGCCAGGCCCATGGAGTCATGGAAATATAACTATAAGTCAGCAGCGCTGGCCGCTCACGTGAAATCTATGGAATGTTTTGGTTGTGGATTGGCGCATTCTATTTACAAGTGCCCGAAGTTTTAAGTCTTACTTCAGCTGAGCGGACCGATTTTATTAAAAGGAAAAATATGTGCGGAAATTGTTTACGACCAAACCATAGTGAAAAGCAATGTTTTTCCCGTACCAGCTGTGCGATATGCGGAGCTAGACATCATACGGCACTACACGGGGACTCCGTTAGTCCGACGACGGCGGCCGGGGCCCGCGCTGATAGTAACTCTCAGAACACCTTCCAGGCCACCCAAAATCATCACCAAGCATCGGACATTCGCGATAACTGTTATTTTATTTCGGGTCAGGAGGGTTCAGTTGTAAATCCAGAAAATGCGGAAGTATCGGATGTCAGTGCGAGTAATGCGGCTATAGGTATGTGCGCGAGCGTAGCCCCGAGCATAGCGACAAGCGCCAATAGCGGTACACATCTTGAAAGCGGACGCGGGATGGTCTTGCTGGGCACGTGCTCGGTGCTCGTGCGCGGCACTGATGCGGACAGCCCGCCTATGCTGGTGCGCGCGCTCATCGACAGCGGCGCGCAAGATTGTTTTATGACGGCGACCTGCGCGAAGCGCTTAGGGCTACCTCTTCGCAAATGCAACGTCGCGGTAGCCGGTTTAGGACAAATACGGTTCAACAGCAAGTGATAGGTATAACGTCATGCGTAGTACAACCGCGGGACGCGAGCGAACCGCGTTACAATATTCAACCGATCGTTATGAAAAATATCACAAGTAAAATGCCTGCAGTGGAAGTACCGGAATCGGTTCGACAAGCTTATCAACATTTGAATTTCGCAGACAGTGATTTTGACAAACCAAAAGACGTGGATCTCTTGCTCGGTGCCGAGCTATTCCATAACATTTATGACGGTCAACGTGTGGAACTGGGACCTGAACTGCCGGTAGCGTTACACAGCGTATTTGGATGGGTGATTACTGGAAAACTAGGTACGAGTTGCCAACCATTACCGGTCACATCCCTTTTTGCATCAACCTTGACTCTCGACCAGGTAGTTAAACGGTTTTGGGAAGTTGAAGAACCACCCACCGTAAACGTGGGTAATCCAGATGATGAAAAATGTGAGGAACAATACTCTAAGTTAGTATATCAAGAACCGGACGGTCGTTACGTGGTTCCGATATTACTAAAAGAACCACGCGGAACTTTAGGGGAATCGTATAATCAGTCGTTTTCTCAATTACTTGGTTTAGAAAAACGTTTAAACCGTGACAGTCAATTAAAGCAGGACTATGCAGATTTCATGGAAGAATACGAAGCGCTAGGTCATATGCGTCCGATTAATAAAACTGCGGAAAAAAGTGGTGAATATGTTATTCCGCATCACTGTGTGCTACGTCCGGAAAGTCAGACCACTAAACTTCGAGTAGTGTTTAACGCGAGTGCAAAATCAAGTAACGGCACTTCCTTAAATGATATGGTTTATACTGGCCCTAAACTACAAAATGACATTATAGATATTTTGACTAAATTTCGTCTACAGAAAATAGTTTTCACAGCCGACATTTGTAAGATGTATCGACATATTGAGTTGCGCCCGAAGATCGAAAGTTGCAGCACGTTTTATGGAGAAAATCCCCGGCTGATCCAGTACGCGAGTTCGAGCTTAACACCGTGACGTACGGAGTGAGCAGCTCTCCGTATTTAGCTATTCGTACATTACACCAACTTGCTAAAGATCATGGTGCCCAGTGGCCAAGCGCAGCTAAAGTTTTGCTGAACGATACTTTTATGGACGATATTACCGCCGGTGCTCCGACTGTGAATGCAGCTATTGAACTAAAAGACGAATTAATTGAATTGTTAAAGGCGGCAAAATTCGAATTGAGGAAGTGGAGTAGTAACTCTACACAATTCCTGACGACAGTACCATCGGAGCACTGCCAGATTCCAAAATCATTTTGTGAAGAGAGTAATGAAGCTATCTTGAAGGTACTCGGAGTCCAGTGGGACCCCACAAATGACTTATTTACCTACGCGACAACCGATTTTAATCCGATATGTACTAAACGCGCGATTCTTTCCAATGTCGCTCGAATTTATGACCCCCTTGGATGGCTAACACCGTTAGTTCTCCGAGCCAAACTCTTGCTACAAGCTTTGTGGCGTCATCAATTAAGCTGGGATGAGACGATTCCTCCAGGATACGCAAAGGAATGGCAAGAGTTCGTAGCAGACTTGAAGCATTTGAGTAAAGTGCGACTACCTCGTCAGGTAGTGCCATCAAACGTAACTAAAGTTGAGCTTATTGGATTCTGTGATGGATCATCCACAGCCTACGGTTGTTGTGTTTACCTCCGTATAGTAACGACTCGGCTATTCAGGCTTACCTTCTCATTGGCAAGTCAAAAGTCGCTCCCCTTAAGCCCCTTACTGTGAATCGAATCGAGTTATGCAGTGCAGTATTACTGGCACGGGTACTTAACCACATGCGAAATTTACTTAGTAGTGAACTGAAAATAAATAGAATTGTAGCATTTACAGATAGCACAACGGTTCTGTCCTGGCTTAATACTGAGCCACATAAATTAAAGACATTCGTATCACATAGAGTAGTCAAGATCACCGATGAGATTGCTGTGGAAAACTGGCGTCACGTTTCAACTCGAGACAACCCTGCCGATCACTGCAGTAGGGGTCTTAGTTGCTTGCAGCTGTTGGATTGTGCCACCTGGTGGTCTGGTCCAAACTGGTTAACTGAAGACACGTCATCTTGGCCCACTCCAGATCAATATCCGGTGACAGACGTCCCGGAGCTTAAGAATAACCAACATGTCAGTCACACTACAACCAGTACTGACGAAAAGACGCTACTACCTATGTTAACGGAGAGATATTCACAATTGTCTCGTCTTCAACGCGTGGTAGCATGGTGTCTCAGGTTTATAAAAAACGCTAAGAAACCAGCAGACAGACGCATTAATTCGGGTTTAACTGCCGATGAGCTTCAGCAATCGCTCTTGACTTTAGTTCGCCAGGAACAGAAATCATATTTTGAAACGGAACTAAAAACTATCCGAGCGGAAAATTATGTAGTCGAGCGGTCCAAAAGCTCAATCCAATCCTAGACGAATCAGGATTGCTGCGAGTGGGGGGACGATTGCGCAATGCGCTGCTGCCAAGAGCGGCTGTTCAGCCATTGCTTTTACATAAAAAATCGTCGTTATCGCGGCTTATCATAGACTCCTATCATCGCACCTACTTACACAGCGGTCCAAGAACTTTGCATTCTCTGGTGCAACGAAAGTTTTGGATACTCGGGATGCGCAATTTGATACGGTCTCGACTAGCAAAATGCGTGCCTTGCTTTAAGGCCAAACCTATTGCTTGTCAACCTTTAATGGGTGATTTACCCAGTATAAGAGTCCAGGCGGCACGTTGTTTTCAGAATATAGGAGTAGATTTTGCAGGACCCTTCACGTTAAAGGAAAGCAGAAGACGCAATGCTCGGACATACAAAGCCTATGTATGTGTTATAGTTTGTCTAGCGGTAAAGGCTATACATTTGGAACTGGTAACTGAATTATCAACTCCCGCGTTTCTAGCAGCTCTCGATAGATTCGTATCGCGCCGCGGATTGTGTAAGCTCATCATATCAGACTGTGGAACCAACTTCGTTGGTGCGAAGCACTACTTCCATGATGTGGCTCAATTTATGAAGGCGGGAAATAGAGCTATAGAAACCGGCCTATCAGAGCGTGGCATTACATGGAAGTTAAATCCTCCTACTGGGAGTCATTTCGGTGGAATTTTCGAGAGCGGTGTGAAATCGATGAAATACCACCTGAAGCGCGTAGTAGGGACTCAAGTCTTCACCTTCGAAGAGTTTTCGACCGTGTTGACGAAGGTCGAAGCAGTGTTAAACTCACGCCCGCTTTGTGCGGTTTCGGTTGATCCCAATGAAGTAGACGTGCTCACTCCCGGTCATTTCTTGGCTGGAGGGCCTCTTGTAGCTCTACCAGAGCTTCAATTAGTTGACACTTATGTGCCCCCTCTATCTAGATGGAAAATGCTTCAAAAGCTGACACAATGCTTTTGGCGCATTTGGCATTTAGATTACTTACATACATTGCAACAAAGAGTTAAGTGGTGTAAAGGTCAGGCTAACATTCAAATCGGGGATATCGTGATGATTGTGGAGCAAAATTTACCATCCTTAGAGTGGCCTATTGGTAAAGTGGTAGAGTTGCACCCTGGCGCTGACTGCGTAGTACGAGTCGTCACTCTCCGCATAAAAGGAGGGTTATTTCGTCGACCTGTGTCAAAACTTTGCCCGTTACCCGTTGAAAAATAGCTGTTCTAATTATGACGATTTAATTTTTTAGCTTTTAAGTTAGACAGATTTAGGAACTTAAGTACCTACATCTTATATATATTTTTTGCTTGATTAGGTAATATTCTTTTCATAATTTTGATTAAGTACATGTAGTTTCGAGCACACTCTTCTGTGTAGTTTTTTTTTTTATGAAGTTTTTTTTTCTAGCCGTCCTTTTACTTTTTTTTCTGAAATCTCTCGATGATTTCAAGTGGGGGGAATGTTACGACCTCCGAATTGCTTTCCTTGTTCCCACCAAAAGTCCAAGTCCAAACATTCCCTTCACCATGGCTGAACAGAGCCCGCCATCTAGCGAGGTCATCGCACAATTATCTGGCGCGCATGCGCTGTCCTGAAGTCACGTGGTGCCGCCTGAAGACCGTAGCTCGACCAATCCCGACCGGCGCTGCAATCGTCGCAGCCATATTTTCTGCTCTCGCTACAATTCTGTACAAAAAACCGACGTGCGCGCGTGTCTCGTAAACAAAAATTGATAGTGAGAGTGGGATTCCTCCATAAAAGAAGACTGTGTGATCCGGCTCTCGTCGCTAAGGACAAGCGACTAGCGAACAGCCCTCTGGTGAGTCCTCCCGTCCAGTCTTTTCCTTCTTTCTGCGGGTTGGTTGTCGAGGCATTCCTCCTTCTAGAACCGGCTTTCGAGAGGTACCAAGCCCTCAAGCCTGGCATAAACACTGAAATGTTGTATCATTCATATGCAAACTTGCTAACTAACCTTTTCATTCCCTCTGGAATCAACACACCGTAAGATACAAAAGTTATCTGTCCCATGGTCCATAAAATTAGTGAATCCGAAGTCAGCAAACCTAATATATATTTAAATTGGGCCGTAAGTTGGCAAGCGCCTCACGCTGATGCAGACTTGATAAAAAAATATTAGCTATAGAATAGACCTTTAACTTTTGCCATGTCCACAGGAAGAGATGCGAACAAAAAAATGTGTATGACCCACTTTCATAATATCTTAAGTTTGTGGGATTTTCTACGCGGTTGTCCCAGCCCCGCGATTTAACAAACTCATACGGTATTCCAAGCATCGTCTAATTAAGACCTTATTCACTACATTTCTTTCTCTTTTAAAATATGGCTTTTCTGTCCTAATTAATAGGACAATTTCGCCAGTGTCGAGGTAAACGTCTTTGAGAGGCACGTAGTACGGTGATTGAGTTAGTAAATAAATGTTAGACACGAAGAGCGACTTAGAATTTTGGATCACTGTTCACTGTTAAGGTTAATCGCCGCATAAAAACACTATCAAAATTATACTTCAACTAGCCAAAGAAATAGAATAGCAAAATTAGATATTGGCCTACATCCGCCATCTTCGAATGCTACAAATCGAATCCTATTCACTACATCAGGGGTAGGCCAACTGGTAGATCGACGTGTAATGAGGGCTATCGCGTATGAATTCGCGCACTAGAGGCGCTAGTGTAGCGTGAGGTCTCCGAAATGTCAAATCTCATAGTTTTTGGGTGAGCTACGCGGGTTTATTTATAATTAGAATAATTTTGTGAATATTTTGCAATACCTGAAATTAATTATGGCAATTATGCGTTATGGGGCAATTAATGTCTGTGTTTTGAGACAGTTTTGTCATTCGCAAACTTTTGTCCTCCCTTTTTTTCCGAACAAAACGGGACTACGCAACACTGTGGTTGCTCGATATTTTTATAGTACGGTTTTAAGGTGTATTAATTATGATTTTAATCTAAACTTTGTTTTCACGCCCGTAATAACAGACTTTGAAAGCCACACTTAAAAACCTCACGCAACAGTGGCGCCATCTAGAAAGACAAAAAACGATAGCCCTCATTGGTAGATTGCTAAAAGTATATCAGTAAGCGGTAAATCTTTAGTGTAGATAATGAAGTTGGCTACCACGGCAACTGCGCCATGCGAGGTCTAAGCATTGATTAATTATAATATTTGCTTGTCACTGAGCCGGCCAATGTGAGTGGCGGCCTTCCCCCTAATTAATGAGAAAGTACGTACGTAAAATGCTTGTTACTCAATCAAGCAAATACACACTTTTATGACAGAAAATGCTACTAGATAATTTGGTCTCAAATTTTCCTATAATATTTATGTATCTATCTATATTCACACACATACATACGCACACACACACACACACAAAACACACACGTATTTAGGCAGTCTCTTTAGCTAGTATTATTAAATTAAATTACTTTATTTTTCTTTTAAACTATAGCTTGTACGATTCTTATAGTGTTTTTATGCATGCTAGCCATTCTTGTTCTGGACAAGCGAAAGCTTACAGTTTGATTTCTTTTCGATACCAAATTACTGGGTTCTCACGATACAGGCCCGACCTAGAGTGAGAACCGCTGTTAAACATGAAACTATCGTGAGCTCACTCATATTAAATGATATTGTAACGGATAACTCACGTCTTAAACCGAGTTTAGCTCGACAATAAAAATGCGGGTAGTTGTGCGCCGATGTTAGTTTCATCGGGCAGTCGCGCGAAGAGCGGTGGCGCAGTGTGCGTGTTGCGGCAGCCGCCGAGTCGCGGGCTCCTGAGAAAAAGGGCTACGAAATAGCCCGAAACATGTCGAGCTAAACTCGGTTGAAGACGCGAGTTATCCGTTACAATATCATTTAATACCGCTGTTAAACTCTAGTTCCTACCTTTAGCTTAATTAGCTATGTAAATTAATAAAAGATTTTTCATTTTAATTTTTTCTTATATTTCAGCCAGCCTCGACCGAATCCGAACAGCCCCCCAAAAACAGCATACGACTTCACAGTCAAGGACATTAACGGCAAGGAAGTGAGACTAGAAAAATACAAGGGCTATGTATCGATAATCGTCAACGTAGCGTCCCAATGTGGGTACACCGACAACCATTACAAGCAACTGAGCGAGCTGTACGAGAAATATGCCAGCAGAGGTCTACGTATACTGGCGTTCCCTTGCAACCAATTCGGCGGACAAGAACCAGGCAGCCCTAGAGATATCCTTGCGTTTGCTAAGAACAGGAGCGTCAAGTTCGACTTGTTTGAAAAAGTGGAGGTAAACGGTGACAATGCACATCCCTTGTGGAAGTTTTTGAAGGAAGCGCTGGGCGGTACATTGACTGATGCTATCAAATGGAACTTTTCCAAGTTTATAGTTGATAGGAATGGTGTGCCCGTGGAAAGATTTGGACCCAGTACTAGCCCGTTGGAACTGGAACCGTATTTGGCTAAGTATTGGTGATACTGTTTTCTTTGCTCGTAATACATGTTGGGTAGTGTTATGTAAAACGCTCATTTCGAGGCTCGAACCCTAAAGACTCTCGAGGCTTAACGACTCAAAGCCCGCAAAGACGGTTTCTTGCATTCATACGCATAAATAAAATAAACCAATTTAATTGTCAAATATAGTAGTCTTTAAGACTCTGGGAGTCTTAAGGGCTCGAGTCTTTAAGCGATTAATGCGATGAGCGTTATCCACAACTCTAATGTTGGGCCAACGTAGGTCCGACTAAGAGACGCGAATACACGTTAGAGCGAGTACTTTGTAGGTATAACGTATAACCAAGTCCCAGGTTGGCCAACATTGACCCAAAATGTACAGCAGGCATTTGATCTGTTAGCTGGAGCAAATTTAATATTATGAAAACTAGATTATAATAACTTCAGTTAACCATTAAATTAACGTTCAAGTTTCTTTAAGCTGGTAGCTAACGATGGTAGGTACGTAAATGTATCATGGTTATTTTGATTATTCAAAGGTTTATATTCTGTTTACATTTACCAACATACTTATTTTTTATTGTCCTTTTGTACTTTTATTAAATGTTTTTTTAAGAAAATAGTAGCTTTTTTTTACTTAACTGTGTAAACTTCCCAGTTCTGAGCAAAGTCCTCTGCCTCTCAGGCATCATGTTCATTTTGACAATCTTTTATTTAACTTGCTCAATTTATTTATATTATTTGGGTCAAATCTTGCTAGTTCAATTTGATCCATAACCAGTGGTCGGATCGACTTGAAATTTGACATAATTATTTAAATCTGGTGACAAAACAATAATTTGGTAGTGACTTCCTGGTGGTCCAGCCAGGACCGTCTCCGCACGAGGGTACTAGTAGAGAGTAGGTTAATGGCATTGACTAAACTGAAATTTGCTACGGAAATGTAGTTTAGATGACAATGCAAGTACAGTCAACAAAAAACTTATAAGCGCATATGACTTTTAATAATGAGCAATCAAATAATAATAAAATCAAAAACAAATCAAATGTATTAAAGTCTGCTAATACAATCATAGGTAAGAAATACTAATTGACACTTGTCTGTCGTCCAAGCTTCAGTTTGGAGAAGTCTTGTAAAGTGTTCCGAGAGCTTGACTCGCTCCACTGCAGCTCGGGGATAGCTGCTATCATCTGGGGGATTGGATCAGTGAGGGTTAGTGCGCCATGAAACTGGGCAAAAAGAGCAACGTGCAAAATCTACCAACGACATTAGGCTGCCTGTCCACTGGAGCGGAACGAGGGGGTAATGCGGAGCGGATTTGCGGACTGCGTCTGACCATAGGCGCGGAGGTAGAGATAGCGGAGCGGAGCGAGAAAGTAACACGGGCGGAGTTGCTGAGGCACGGAGCTAGCTTACGGAGCGAAGCGAGAAAGTAATGCGGAGCGGAGTTGCGGACTGTTCTTTATTCGCGGAGCTTCCTCGCTTCCCTGCTCGTGCTCATTTCCTTCCCGGCTTCCCCGTTCCTTTTCTTATTAGCTAGTGGTATATTCTTATCTCCCTCACCGCTCCGCTGCCTTATTTCGTTCCAGTGCAGCGCAGCGCAATGAACAGACCCCCACAGATACTACGAAAAATCCTACGATCAAACTGCACCGATCGATCGGTTCGACTTATCGTAAATGCTTACGCCGCACACGCTACAGTTCATCGTAGCAATCTTCATTACATTTCAGCGGTTGTGGGTTTAATTAATAAAGCCCTAATTAATCCATTCCGGTTTATCTATTCGAATCTTGATACTGTTCCGTTCGACGGTACCGTTTTAAAAAATCGTACAAAACTGTAGGTACAGTCAGCAACAAAAATGTGAATACAGCCAAATTGCAAAAAATATATATACACAATCTTAATGTTCAGGCAATAAAGTCCTGTAAGTATACATATTTTTGGCACTTCAAATGTATGTATATTTTTGTTGCTGACTGCACAATTTTCGCACACACACGATACGATAAACGGTGCCGGTCGAGCGGGGCAGTCTGATTGTTAGGTGTCTTCTAGCGTCTTCTATTGGGCTCTATAAGACAGAATAGCCCGCCTAGTCTAAAACTAACTACAAATTTTGTTACAGTACTACTCGTACCTAGTCTATGAGTTCTATGACTAATTAAGTAATTACTAAACTAAGGTCTAACTACAGGTTATAAAAATAAATACACAATTATAATAAAGAAGATGTATTTTTGCTTAAAAACAGTGAATACTTACTGTAAGATTCCTTAAAAAAACCTCGCACCCACTAGCAATATTTCAAATAAACCGCATTGTACAGCTCTGCTCTACTAATGATTAGATAAAGTATAATGTACATATATTTTTTACATAAATTTGAGTTGTATTGTGAATTTTTGTACAAAGATACATGATAATAAATGCAAGTAGGTATAATAATTATTCTTTTCAAACTTATTTTATAAAATATGATTCGATTTAATTTCCAACTGCTAATAAAATACAATTTACTTCAAATATTACTACTAAATACTTCACATTGGTCTTTAGTGTGATCAGGGCAGTCATAATCATTTTTTTATGTCTCAAAGCAGACGCAATATTTTTAATTATTGCTTATTATTTGATGTGGAGTTCAACTACAAGACTTTTGCATTTAGAATTGAAACAAATGAATCAAAATAGACATATGTGCACAATATACAACAGAAAGAGCTACGATTCATAGCTTCCTTATATTGGCATTTTTATTTATAAGCTTGCCATTCAAGATATAATATAGCAGCATAAAAGTTTTCTGTATAAGAAAAATATGTATGTAAATATAACCTGCAGAAACATACTTATGAACCAACTTCAAAAAAAGGAGGAGGTTATCAATTTGGTTGTATTTTTTACGTTTGTTACCTCAGAACTGTTATTTACGAACCAATTTTTTTTTTTACAATTGCCATGTCCACACTTAACACCAGTGACACTATCTACTTAAGGTATGTCTTTGATAACCTCAGCCAGCTGTTCCCGAGTGTACATGTGGAACATGGACCCCGGAGTCATGGTGACCACCTCCACATTGTTCTCTGATAGTTTCTCCTCCATCACTTGCTTGAGGATGGTAAGAGCCGACTTGATGGCTTCCTTTAGAGTCATGGACTTGTGGTATACTTCCTGAAATGTTAATTACCTTTTGTAATTGAGATTCATATGAGAAGGAAGTTTTTACAGTATATGACATATACACATAAAAAAAACTGTATAAACAAATCATATACTGCATAAACAAATAATATACTATATGATAAAGGGGAAAACGAGCATGCGGGTCACCGCCGCCCATGGACACCAGCTAACATGAGGGGTATCACAGGTGCGTTGCTGGCCCTTTGAGACTGATAGGCTCGTTTTTTTTATGGATCCCTAAGCTGTAGGTACCGCTCTGGAAATGCTGTCCCAGGCAGCTGGTTCAATATTTAGTGTTGTTTTAGTTTAATTAACTGATACTGGCCAGTTTCAACACAACTGTATGTTGGTATAATTTAGCAGTTAGTCTTAATCTCAAGAGAAGCAACAGCCAAACACAACTGGTGTAGAATTGTTTGACATGGTACATGACCAAAACTGTGTCAAGAGTATCCAACAATAAAGATAGTCTCAATTTGTTTTTAAGGCTATAAAAGCTTTGAATATACATAACCTGTTGGTACAGTGAAGTTACTTTCAGAGCTTCATGAATTTACTAGCTTTTACCCGCAGCTTCGCGTGGAATTTGGCTATCGCGCGCTGTTCCCACGGGAACTGCATTTTTCCAGGATAAAAAGTAGCCTATGTCACTCTCTGGCCCATAAACTATCTCTATGCCAAAAATCACATCAATCCAGGTTTGCATGTGGTAGGACCTTGTGCAAGGTCCGCCCGGACTGCTACCACCATCTTGCTCGCTAATCCTGCCGTGAAATAGCAGTGCTTGCATTGTTGTGTTTCGGCATGGACAGTAAGATAGCCGGTGAAATTACTGGCACTTAAGGTATCCCATCTTAGGCCTCTAGGTTGGCAACGCATCTGCAATCTCCCTTGTGTTGCAGGTGTCTATGAGCGGTGGTACTCTCTCACCATCAGGTGACCAACTTGCTCGTTTGCCATCCAGACAAATAAAAAAAAAAAAAAAAAACGTGAAAGACGGACAAACACACACACTTTCGCATTTATAATATGAGTATGGATTGATTTAACAGATTTACTGAGTTATTTGCCACCAAATACATAGAAACAAGTTTTTTCATTATTTGTGGATCAATTGTTTACTGGTGACTGCTTAATAATTCAGAGACTTACCTTCAAGCTTTGTTGTGCTCCCTCGCTGCCCGAGCCAATGGCCTTAGCATCATACTGTACAAAAGTGCCGCTGGGGTCCATGTGGAACAACTGGGGCCCCTTCTCGTCAATACCTGCAGCATATTAAGATCACAATTTAAACAAAAGTGTTTTAGGAGTCAGTGTGACTTTTCCTTTTCACCCTACATGATCAAGTGTCAGACCTGATGATTTAGTATCAGACCTCAATTTAGGTTTTGTTTTGGTTTGGCAGCTACCAAATTATGAATTTATCAAATAAATGCTTCTATTAGAACTGATACAGATTTACAAAAGCTTAAAATTATGCAGTTTTAGTTTCAGCTCAAACTGTTGCCAGCAGCAGAAGTGGATGAGCGGTTACGGTGCTCCAAACAATCTACCCAGGACTCTACTGCCATGATAATAGTAATAATATATATAATAATAAGTTTAGTTAGATTATTTTGAGCACCACAACCATTCATCTACTTCTCCTACTGACTACATACGTACATGAACCAAAATTTAGTTTCAGTCACAACGCAAAATGATGTATCAAAAATCTAAGTATATAAACCTGCAAACATAACGGCAACACCAAAAGGTCTGGACATGGCAGTTCCACTGTCATCATCACTATCACCAAACTGAATAGCCAGGTTTGACACTGCTTGGGCACAGGACTCCACGCTCATGCGCTCGTTGTAAACAAACCAGTGGTTCTGGCATTCAACACGAGCACGCTCAACTAATGTTCTGGAAATGAAGACCAGATTATGATATGAGCTAAAATATACTGAGCGGCAAAAAATCTGGCCCTCAAACATGTATGCAGTAATAGAAAATTTTTCATGTAGGGTGGGCCAAATTTTATGCCGTTCAGTATATCATTAAGAGCAATTTACATTAATTTTTATGGTTTTCCCATCAGTTTTTTTTTTCTGTATCATAACACAGGTTTAGTTGTAGGTACTGTTAGTTTAAATTAAATTTTTTAAGCATCAAACTTACATTAAAAATGTCAATAGAAATGCATAAATACATTTGTATTATTAATATTATGTATATTATTATTTTATATTATTATTATTATTTGTATTATTTTGTTAGATTAGCAAAGATATTGTTGAAACTTTATTTTCAAACAATACTGTCATGTCTTACGTACAACAGGCATTATTTTATTTGATGTTTTTAAGTTACCTAGAGTCAGCCATCAGTCCAGAGACGGCGCAAGCGATGTGCCGGTCCACCTCTACAATCTTTTCGATAGTCGTTGACTCCATCAACGGGGAAGTGATTCTCTTCTCCACTGCCAAAACTACTCCTTCCGAAGTACAAATACCTATGGCCGTGGAGCCCAGCTTAATGGCTTCAATGGCATATTCCACCTGGAACAGCCTACCTTCAGGGCTGAAGGTGTTCACACCGCGGTCGTACTCAGATCGGGTAAGAAACATCTGAAAAATACACAGTTTCAGAACCGGCCGCTAAGGTTATGCGACAATGACCAAGCTGTTTAATGCATATGAAACTGAAGTATTTAAAGTACAAAAACGAAATTAACACTAAAACACGATTTTATTACCTTTATCTATTAAGTTTAAAGGAATACGGCACACAATTAAATTACAATGAGTAGTCAAAAATGACTTGATGGAAGCGATCAAAGCAATGCGAAAGCGAGACGCACGAATTGTCAAGCACTACCCGTCCGGAATTTTGCTTTGCAAACAGTAGTGTTTGCAAACCAACAAAATAAACCGACTAGAGTTTCAGAACGAAACTATAAACATTTTGTAATTTTATTATTTGGTCATAAACATGTCATACTTAAATATTAAATTGCATTCTAGTTTATTTAATTGATTTTTGAAATTATGTAATTATTTGTGAGAAATGATTTTAACAATGCAACGGTTGGAAACCTGAAACATTTGCATTTTTGCTTTGCATTTTTGACAGTAATTGATTTTAGACTTTGATTGATTTTAGATTGATTTTAGAGATTATAGGGCTACTACGAAATTCGAAACTCGAAGTTCATGTCGTTCGGTCTCTCTGACGCTTATATTATTTAATAAGAGAGTGAGAGGGACGGTACGATACGAACTTCGATTTTCGAGTTTCGTAGTAGCCCTGCTGACACTTGGATGGACTTCATCACAGATTACTAATATGTAGCTAGCTAGATGAGTATAGTACTAACGATAAAGTAAGTAGTACGATGGAGCTATAGATAATTTTGAATAGACTTCATATTTAATCATAGAAATAGTACATTAAGTAAGTGTACTACGTACTACTGTACGTAGTACTTACTATTTCGATGTATTTAATTTAATTTAATACGAGAGTGAAAGGGACAATACGACACGAACTTCGAGTTTCGCGTTTCGTATCGTAGTAGCCCTGCTGTCATTCATAGTTAATAGGGGTGGGAAGAGCCAACGTAAAACACATATTTAACGTTTGATTATTTATTTCTAAAAGTTTTGTGAGTGTTTATTTTACAAAATTGTAGTTCGTACGACAACTTCATTCAACCCCCACTATACTATAATTGATTTCCGGGGTACTGTTGGTGTAACATGACACTTATAGTTCGAATAAAAAATCATGATACTTTTAACTTTTGGTGCCATTTTCTATCGGGTTTCTATTTAGAAATTAATCATTTGAAATTAAATTATTTAGGTAGTCAGAGGATACAAAGATAATTTGGAGATAGATACTTTATTGGGTGGGTGGCATGGCTGTGTTGCTGGCAGCAACTGCACCAACTTGCTGTTGTTTAGCGGGTGACACAAGACAAGTGGCAATAAGCACCATGCAGAAATTAACACCTTAAATGGAAACATTATAAGTTAACCTCGAAAGACTTCGAAATGACCAAAAACTTAATTATAAAATAATTTTCAACTACAAAAAGAACGTTGGCCGACCAGAATAACTTATTTTTTCTAATATACTTACCTACTCTACCACGTCTTAATCTAATCACTTTTGTTTGCTATCTATTCCATTCATGTTTTGAAACAAATAAATCAATACCTATCAGTGTCCTTGTTTCTCACCACATACCACCTTTTATTAAGTCGGCTGTACCAGTTGGTAGTAATATCTTCATGTTTGGGTAAGTGTATTCTCTCATTGCCATTAAAGGAATTCAAGGAAAATCCATTTACATCCACTAACGGTAACTATGACATACAAATAAGGATTAAATTAATTAATAATAGAATTAGTTATGACTGAGTTATGCTATGGCATAGCTATGAATAATCGTGTCTGGTTGGTAGGGTGTGGGTGCCACCACAAAAATACTGAAAAAGGGATTCAGCTGCTAGTTTAATAATTAGTACCAGTAGGTAATAGCAGTAGTAATATTTTAATAAGTAGGACAGTAGGTACAGTCGCGAACAGGAATTATTCACACCACTTGCCACTATTCATAATTTGGCCGTGTAATGCTATTCCCTCTAATGCTAAGCCCTCTTGTTCTGAGAGGAGGCCTGTGCCCAGCAGTGGGACGTATATAGGCTGGGATGAATGCTATTCTGGCTTATTTATTAACGACAAATTTATTATTACATATGTAAAACTCGGCTAAATTAGAAACAGTGGCGAGTGGCTCGAAAATCGCGGTACGCGATGGTACATTCAGTACATACATTCGAAAGTGTGTGTGTTTCTTTGTTTGTCTGTCTTTTACTTCGAAACGGAGCGACGGATCGTCGTAATTTTTAGCATAGAGGCTACTTTCTATCAGCGCGCGATAACCGACTTCCACGCGGACGAAGCCACGGGCAAAAGCTAGTTGACTATAAAATGCAGTATTAAAATTTATTTTCTCGCAATCAATGTCACAGTGGAAAAGTAAACTGAAAGATAAAGTTCTATTGTATCATTTACATAAGATAACATTGTTTTCCAACTTGAATAGTGGTTTTATTGATACAGTTGCCAATATTGCTTGAATGTCTGATAATTTATAAGTACTTACTAGAAAATACTATATAATGCAAATAATAAATTAAAAACTATGTAGTGCTCAACCAGCATTTTAATAAATAAGCCGCAATTCCTGTGTGTAAGTATTAAAATTTTGTACATAAAATGTACAATTCAAAATTAAAACTTTCTTGTTTGTGGTAGGATAGGACAATATGCAGGGACCGTTCGGATTGCTAACGTAGTATCCCTTAGTCTATGGCTAACATCATCTTACAAGTACGCGCTAATGCTGTCAGCTATTCTCGTATTGTTGTATTCAATCGTGGATGGATGCTGGGGCAATAACTGCTACAAGACAAGAGTCATTTTATCTTTGCCTAGATGTAAATTTTGCAGTTGTGTTCTTTAAATTTATTATTTTTTTCCCCTAAATATCTTTGACGCTTTTCATAAGTAAGTACACCATAAAAATATTTTTTACCATAACTGAGTATGATGAGACTGAATTAATATAATACGAATTGTAAAGAGTAAACATGTATTATTCAGCTAAACGCACGGGCTAAACGCGTTAATTAACCAGGGGACTGGGGGGTTCTTGACTGTTCTTATAATATAAAAAAATCTTGATATTTATTTTCAGATTTATTCATCAAAAGGCTGTCGAGGCTAATCTCTGGGCAAAAACATGTTGGAGCAAGAAAAGGAATCGGGTGGCATCAAATCTATTGAGAAACAACATCTTTATTACGAAATCAAATATGGCTCGCAGGACCTACTGGGTAGGATCTATATTTTAAACGGCAACATATTTAGATATTATGTATCTTCCCAAGACTTTCTGGATTTTCCAACACCTAAAAACAAAGAAGATGTAGCAAAAATTGTCATCAAGCGTGTGGAAGATTATGACACAGTACCATTTGAAATATCTGTTCTTGAAGAAAAAGATGATTACTACATAATTGACGCAGAACATATACAAATCTGTTTTGACAAACAACGGGCTACAATGACTGTCAAAGATAAACGTGCTAATAGAAAAGTATTACAAGAAGCAACTTCAATCTTTTTATCGGACGATAACACCTCACAAGTATTACTACACAATCATAAGGAACATTTCTACGGCGGAGGAATGCAAAATGGTAGATTTGCTCATAAGGGTGAATCCATAGAGATTGTGAACACAAACTGCTGGACTGATGGCGGTGTCTCATCACCCAATCCCTTTTACTGGTCCACATTTGGCTACGGTGTCCTTAGGAATACCTGGCAAAAAGGTCATTACGATTTTGGTTTCAAGAACCCCAATAATGTGAAAACAACACATGAAGTCGGTTACTTTGATGCATTTTATTTCATTAGCTCTCATCCTAAAGACATCTTATTGGATTATTTCCGCCTGACAGGCCGGCCAATATTGCTTCCCGCTTATGCGTTTTATGAAGCACATTTGAATACATTTAATCGCGATTATTGGGTTGAAGTTTCAGCTGATACTTCAGGGGCAATTCTTTTCGAAGACGGAAAGTATTATAAAAAGTACCAACCAAAAAAAGATGGCGAAAATAAGGGAATTTTAGAATCATTGAACGGTGAACATAACAACTACCAATTTTCTGCGAGAGCGATGATTGACCGATACAAGCGCCATGACATGCCACTAGGATGGTTCATTCCTAACGATGGCTACGGGTCAGGATATGGACAAACCGACTCACTAGAGGGTGATTTAGAGAATTTAAAGGAATTCGCCGACTATGCAAGAGTACATGGTGTCGAAGTAGCTCTTTGGACAGAATCTAACCTGAGTCCCAAAGATCCTGATCATCCAAAAAAAGGAGAAAGAGACTTAAGTAGAGAGGTTAGCAAGGCTGGCGTGGTGGCTCTTAAGTGTGATGTGGCCTGGATTGGAAGCGGCTATTCATATGGCCTTAATGCAGTAGAAACTGCAACCAATATTTTTGAGGATTCAACGAAGACTCGCGCTAGACCTTTTATTATAATGGTCGATGGGTGGGCGGGGACTCAAAGATACGCCGGGATTTGGAGTGGAGATCAAAGTGGAGGCGAATGGGAATATATTCGGTTCCATGTGCCTACATACATCGGAACGGGCCTTTCAGGTCAACCTATAGTCGGATCGGATATGGACGGAATTTATTCCGGGGGTGTTAAAGAGATAAATATTCGAGATTATCAGTGGAAAACTTTTACTCCACTACAGTTGAACATGGACGGATGGGGATCGGTCCCTAAAACACCTTTTACATTTGATGATGAAGCTAAACAAATAAATAGGGCTTATTTGAAATTGAAATCAATGCTGATGCCATACAACTACTCGATAAATCATGAATCTATCCGTGGCTTACCAATGATAAGAGCCATGTTTCTTGAATTTGAGGATGAAATTCCGGCATATACGAATGATTCTAAGTATCAGTATATGTGGGGACCTAATATTCTCGTGGCACCAGTAATAACATCCGGTCCTGTCAGGAACGAGATTTACTTGCCGGGAAAACATCAAGTTTGGATCGATTTTTTCACCGGAGAAATGTATAAAGGAGGCAAAATCTATAATAATTTTGAAGTTCCTCTGTGGAAGATACCAGTCTTTATCAAAAATGGCGCCATCATACCCATGACAAATCCCAACAATAACCCTTCCGAAATACAAAAAGACATTAGAATGTTCAATCTTTACCCGTGTGGCGAAACACATTTTGATGTTTACGAAGATGACGGCGTATCTGCTGAATACGCGAAAGGAGACTTTGCTATAGTGAAAGTAAAAATGGCTTTTAGTGACTGGGACAAAGAAGAGGCGAGAGACTTGTATATAAGTATTGGAAGAACTGTCGGAAAATACCAAGGCATGGTAAAAGAGAGAACAACTCTTCTACGAATAATGACTTCTGTTACAACGGTGGATGTGAAGGTCATGGTGGAGGGAGAATACATGTCTCTGACAGAAGCTACGTCAGATGAAGAATTCGATATTGAAGAAAATGTATATTTCTTGAAAGAAGACTTCATCGTGAATCCTTTTCTTCAAAATATTTCGGAAGAGAAGCTAAAACAAAAGTTTTTGATGATCAAACTGAGGAAAGTTGATGTTACTAAAGAAAAAATTCAGTTGAAAGTAGTTGCATTTGCAAATAAAAGAGAAATTCTTGGAAGTTTCTCCGAAATCTCTTATTCGATTGCAACGCCGAATAAATTTGTAGCTCTTGAAAGCGAGGCCACCCCGACATCGGTGACTTTATCATGGGATGGAGCTAATGACTCTACTCAGTATGAAATTGAAAAAGACGGCGTAATATTCAGTAACATAATTGGAAACAAAGTTACTTTTGGTGGTTTGAAGTATTCTAGTACTCACTCCTTTAGGATCCGTGTTGCAATATTAAAAGGTGTTTCGGAGTGGAGTGACGCAATTACAGCTAGTACAAAGGAGGATCCCTTTAAATATGCCATCAAAGGTGTAAAGGTATCTTGCAATCTACCCTGTCAACAAGGCCAAGAAGTTTGCAAAGTAACTGATGATGACATGAATTCTTTGTGGCATACCAATTGGGGTTCTCCAGGAAAAGCGAACCCTGCAAAAGGACATTTTCTGAAGTTAAACTTCGACCTAGGGCAAGTATACGAGATAAATAAGATGGTATACACACCACGCTCGGATGCTGGCAATGGCACTTTCCTACTAATTCAATACAAACACTCAAGTGACGGGAGGAACTGGACACCGTTGTCCGAAAAGATTTACTGGGATCACGATAATTCGATTAAAACCATTGAACTGAATGGCAATAAATTAAGATACGTGGAGCTACAAGTTTTGGAATCCGTTGGCAACTTTGGTTCAGGCAAACGCATACATTTCTATAAAGAAAATTAAATCGACTTGATTATGCTTTGAGACATGTAGACATTTAGAAAAAAAAGCTAACTTGAATATATTTAACACAAAATAAACATAGCGGGCACTAGAAATTAAATCTAGATCCGTAGCAACCCGTGTCCTTAGCTTACTAAATGCAGTACCTTAAACAGCATTAAGTATATATTATTACTATTAAATGGTTAAGACCATATCTATGGAAAAATTGATTATAAAGGAAACACAAGAAACTGTAAATTCGCCTTTCGTACTTAGAATCAAAATATGAAACCACGCACTTGTTAGAAAATTTATTAAAAAGACTGGTAGAATGGTAAATCAGGATAATTCTTAATTTCTAAACACGAAGCTGAATCTAAGTTAGTTAAAATAAACTAAAAGCAATTAATGTGAGAATAAAAGTTCGATACGCACAGGGACATCAAAATGTAGTTCTTACTTTTAAATCATTATTAGGTACTTACAGGTTACAACTCGTTCTCAAACGCAAGTCTACACTAAGAAACATTACCTAAACGCTAGGATTATTCTTAGCAGCAGGGCTACTCCGAAACTCGAAACTCGAAGTTCGTGTCGTGCGGTCCCTCTGACACTTATACTATTTAATACGAGAGCGAGAGGGACCGCACGACACGAACTTCGAGTTTCGGAGTAGCCCTGCAGGTACGAGTTACGCTTTGGACTGTTTACTGTTTATGTTAGGATCTTTGAGAAAACACAAAAAAAGTTGTCTTTCAAAACAAAAGCACTTTTTATTCTACATCCAGACACCAAAGTAATATATAATGCAGTATGTGAAATAGTTTTTAAGATACGAGGAGGTCAAAAGTGGCTGCAACTTGTTCGGGTAAAATTACCTACACACGGTGCTGCTCGCCAGTTTTTTTAGCTTGAACTTGGCTTGACACGCTACCGCGTGTCTAGATAATCAAAGTATCATGATCAATTGCTCCAAGTATAAACGTGATGAAACATCTTTTTTCTTAATATTTTGTATAATTTTGGCGTATTTGGCGTTTGGATGTGGGTACTAATAGTGTAGGTAGTCAAACATTTTACGTCAAAAATGTCACAATAAATATGAAACTCGCCTCAAAGTCACAGCTTGCGCTATTCAGTATTTATTTTTAATTGCATAAAAATTATAGGGTAACCCTTGTAATCGCATTCACAATTTAATCTTATTTATACTTAAATAAATAAAATAAATAATAAATATCATGGAACACTTGACACCAATTGACCTAGTCCCAATAACTAAGCAAAGCTTGTACTATGGATACTAGGCAACGGATTCTCCGATCAGCCAAATATGTGGTCTACCACCACCACTCTAAAGCTAAAATAATCGTTTGCATAGCATAAAACAATAATGGTGCAATAATGCCAATAGCCGTGGTGGCCTAGTTAAGCCGTGGTGGCCTAGTGGTTTGACCTATCGCCTCTCAAGCAGAGGGTCGTGGGTTCAAACCTCGGCTCGCACCTCTGAGTTTTTCGAAATTCATGTGCGGAATTACATTTGAAATTTACCACGAGCTTTGCGGTGAAGGAAAACATCGTGAGGAAACCTGCACATTTAATGGTGCGTGTGAAGTTCCATCCGCACTGAACTATGAAGCCAGAGGAGGCCTGTGCCCAACAGTGGGACGTATATAGGCTGGGATGATGATGATGATGATGAATGCCAATAGACGTGTCGATCAACTTGAAAGTTCGATTTTAGCGACATATTAATTTGATAGGAACTTGTTTAAAAATTGATAGACCAGTTATTTATTTGGCTGATGGTAGTTTCTTATGTCGTTGTCGGCTTGTTCCATCTTCTATCACTAACCTAAGCTAAAATATGTTTTCGTATTTATCCTTAATGAAAATGTTATTTTTATAATAAAACATATATTTAACTAAATGTATTTAATTAATTAAATAACAGAAAAATCGCAAGTCCCCATATAAAAATGTAGTCCAGCCAGGGTTAATTTTAATTACCCCACGAGATATGTATAATCCTACTAATGTTAAAAACTGTATGTGTCTTGTGTGTAAAAGTATGCGTGCTTGTTACTGCTACACAATAAAATGGCTGGACCGAGTTGGATGAAATTTGGTAAGTATCGTAGCTGGACGTTTGGAATAACGCTACTTAGGTAGGTATGCTTAAACTGTTAAAAACAGAACTGGTAACCTCGGTGATCCGGCTAATTATCGACTTACTTGCCACGATTTTCTCAAAGATTCTGGAAAAACTGGTTAACCTGTCTTTACTAAGAAAATCCTTCTAATCGTAGTAATCGTACTAATATGAAAGTTTGTGAAGATGTTTGAATGTTTGTTACTCAATCACATCTAAACCGCTGAACCCACGGAAGAATCCGTTCCGTAGCTAAACCGATTTAGATGAAATTCGGTATACCGATATTTTGAATCCCCGGGAAGGACATAGGATAGTTTTTATCCCGGAAAATTTCATAGTTCCCGCGGGATAGTGATAAACGAATACTACGCGGACAGAGTCGGGCAACGACTGTAAACTATAATTGATGCTCAGTTTGGGTTACACCTTTCTGACGCTCGCGATCGCAATCAAATGACAGATTTCGCACACAAAAACTATCATTTGAATGCGATCGCGAGCATCAGAAATAAACGGTGGATGACGTCACTAGAACGTTGTCTCGCCATTTTGTTTACATCTTTGGTTTACATAGACAACGTTCTAGTGGCGCCATTCACCGATTATTACGGTCGCTATAATGACGGCACCGCTGATCCTAGGAAACCGAGGATGTGTTGCGAGGGATATTAGTGTTTTTCATTAATAGAAATGCTTCATTTACACATCCTCGCACAGCACATCTCTTGTGGAAACAGCTGAGCGGAGCGAGGCGAGGTAAATAAAGCGTTTCTAGTGGTTAATGAAAAACATATTCCTCGCACATCTCTGGTGGAAACGCTGCTTTAGGCAATACGGCCTCTGGCCTCTATACAGATATGGCTATTATTTTGTTTCAATCAAAAATACTGTAGGAAAATATCTATAAAAAAAAACGTTAGGAAGTATTGCTCTTTAAAAAATAAAGGTGGTAATTTTTTTTTCTACGCGTCGAAGTCTCTGTAAAGAAAACAATAACCTGTGCCAACAAATTGTAATTGTGCTTGCATAAAATAAATTATTGAGATTTAAACATTAGGCAAAAATATATTTGTCATTGCAATAAATACTACTTAATTCTGAAGCTCATCAGCACTCCTCACAGCGATAATACTGCAAACAGCCGAGCTAGCATCAAACACGCAACTTATAGACAGATCCTCTAACACACAGCTGTACTCATGATCTGGATACCGCACTCTCACATAATGGGATCTAGGGTCTTCGGCAAGCAAAGTGGCAATATTATTCTTGAATGTTTGGGCTCTGTCTCCTATAAGTTCTATCAATCGTGCTAGGGCGTCGTCAGTGAACCTGACGTCGTACGTTTGTGACGGAGGGTTGGCTATCCAGGGAGC
Source organism: Choristoneura fumiferana (assembly GCF_025370935.1). Classification (NCBI taxonomy): domain Eukaryota; kingdom Metazoa; phylum Arthropoda; class Insecta; order Lepidoptera; family Tortricidae; genus Choristoneura; species Choristoneura fumiferana. The sequence continues at coordinate 7,318,473 of NC_133493.1, forward strand.
TACTCGGATGCCATCGTGGCTCAAGTTCGTGAGATGTGCGGATTGTGGCGGAGTGAATCTTTCTTGGCCGTCAGGAGCCCCCCGCTCTGTATCGGGGCGCCTTATGGGTGATCTTACGAAGCTTCCGTCTAGTAAGTCGACGCTAGGAGAGTCTGGAGACGGCGAGACAGGGATGTTACTCTGTTGGTTTTCTGGGGAAGGCATGCCGTCTTCGATCGGCGAGCGCGGTAGGGGACTCGTCGCGATGCCTATTGGATTTGGAAGGCGAGTACTATGGCTGGAAAAGAAATCGAATGACATTTTTAATCTCAACTGAAGTGAACTCTTGATTAAATCAAGACTAAGGGGGACCGTCTCATCATGCTTTGTTAGTTCCATTATTTTATGTGGCAGATATCGATGATGCCGTCTCTGTTTACTTATTACGTTCGATGAATTAGAGACGGCATCATAGATATCTACCACATAATGTAATAGGAGCATAACAAAGAGTGGTAAAACATGGTAAAATGCGGGCCCCGAATTACTTTTGGACTCGCAACTCGACCTCAATTTAACAGTCGATCTGCTCAGTTGCCCATTTAGGATCAGTTTATAAATTGATTTATACAGTAGAGGTATACGCAGCCAACATGCTGCGCGCTCGTAGCGATATCGTTGTGCGCTCGAGACAAAATTGTTTCGCGCTCGCTTCACTTTCACCTCGCCCGAAAATCGCCAGGGTGGTAAGGCTTTTTTTATACAGGCATATATGTTTTGTTATGTTATGTCCCTAAAACCAACGTCAAGACTTAAGGGGCTAATAAACCACTCGAAAAACTGACGCAAAGCATCAAATACCGTGATTTTTATAAAAGTGCCAATATCTATAAAACTACGCCATTTTCACTAGGGTCAAATTTGCTTAATCTTATGCTTGCTTAGTCTTGACGTTGGATTTAGGCACACCCTGATTATAGCACCTAACTGTGACAGATTATATTAGTACTAGCTTCACCAACCTCGGCTCGTACACTTCATTTATCTGTAAGTTGGCGAGGGTTTCGGCGGCGTCGCTGGTGCCCTCCGTCGGCGGTCGGACCATGGAGGACATGCGGGCGTCACCGTACACCGGTACAGGGTAGTCATACTGCGGGATGTAAGGCTTTATGTCCAGGACCGGAGTGCCATTCACCATATCAACCCCTAAGAAGGATATTCTGTTACCTGGAATACAGATTTATAAAATGATTTAAGTTTGTGCCTTAGGTTTGTGCGCACTCGGTATGGGTTTGGCAAAGTTTAACACACACCAAACCAAATTAATTTAATTGGCATCAGGTGTGATTGTGGTCAAACAAGTTCAGTATAAAAAAAATGTTGTGCAGGTATATTTTTGGGTTCCATACACCATAACTTTTTTTTTTAAATTAGATTATCAGAAAATATGCGACAGATACATATATTTTCTTTTATCACTAAAATAACTACATAATTACAAAGATTAAAAAGCGCGTCAAAGTTCGGGACTCCCGTGACGTTAATCCTCAGTAAAAGAGCACTAAGGAGTGACGTCACGCTGAACTTTAACTCGTTGTCTTCATATTTTTTTGTTAAATTGTCAAAAATACGCCTCCTATATTTTTGAAAATCTAATTGATGGACTAAATTATACTTATATTTTTAGGAATCTAGCCTTTTGTTCATCTCAAGTCAAATTCTTTTAGCTCCACCTTGTGGGAATAGAGCCTACTGGCGCCGTCACTCAAAATAATTGCCAAGAGTCAATGAGTTGCGGGTAATAGCCCCCCCTTTTTATTTATCACTGCATAGCCCACCTTCGATGGCCTGTATCTTGACAAGCGACAAGCCGATGGGGCAGGGGCGGTGCGGCGACCGCGTGGACAGCACGCCGCGCCGCGCGCCCGCCAGCCGCGGCGGCGCCACCTTCGCAGGCACACTGTTGCCCTCCGTCGCGTGGAAGTGGAATATCACCCTGAAATGGAAAGTTATAACCTCTTAGGGCATCCACTAGTAGTTTAGGGTTGCCAGGTGTCCGGCTCATGTTTGGCTTTTTACGGATGTGTCCGCGCAAGCCAAGTATTGCACCCGCGCAGATGCAGTGGATGCTCTTAGTACTTTAGGATCAAAGCAGAGGTAGCGCTGTAAGTATTAAGCATATTTTAGCCTTGTCCAGGACTTGTTAATGACAACTTATGGACATTCAGACATATTTATATTATTCACAAATTATTCCATTTATTTATCAAAATGTGAACCATTATAATGTGAGAGGGAAACAAATTAAGTACAATAAATAAATTTATTGTTCAAAGCAGATGCTGAAACAAATTTCATTCCTACTTAGACTTTTTTTAGACTTGATAAGTACTTTGAAGACAATTACACAAGTGAACAATGATATGCACGCATCAGCTATAAGCTGCCTGTGCATTATAAATAATAAATAAAATAAATAAAAGATGATAAATGAAATCAATACAGTCAGAACTTTAGCTGATAAGATACACAGTATGAATAAATGTGATACTCAAAGTAAAATGTTTAAATGGGACTTCCCCTTTTAGTTGTAATATACCACATAGACTATATATACATGTTTATCAGCTTTAATGGGGGAAATCCCTAAAGATTTAGGCTAGGTCCTTGGTGTGCCTTGACTCAATAAGGGTGCAATTTGCATACAACAAGAAAATACAGCCAGCCTTACGGGCACCCTGTCAAATACTAGGAATTTGGGTGATATTTGTAAATATAGGAGTTTACGTTTAGAATAAGTAAATAACAAAAATGACAAATAAAAGCAAACAAAATACAGTCTGTCTTAGTTCTGTTTTTCTTTGTTTTTTGTAATGACATATTTGTTACTTATTGTACATATTATGTGTTAACAAATATTTTTATATTTACAATTGATTTCAAATCACATGGCACACAAGTCACAGTATTTAAAATGTGTAATTACAGTAAAAAAAAAAAATTTAATTGCCTGTATTGTGTCCGACTGCTGAGCAAAGGCCTCCCCTCTTGACCACCACAACAGTAAACATTATGATTTTAAAAAACAATTGTAAGCACTCTTGACTCACCACATATGAGAAAACTCCTCCAAACCACTCAGAGCATGTTCAGGGTTATTGAAAATGTTAGTATCAATGACCACCACTCCCCGAGCCTTCGCCAGGACTGTCGGCTGCCGGGGCACTCCCCGCTTGTTCTGAAAAGAAGTCTCAATGACTCCAATGGGCCGGTATGCAATGCTGCCATCTTCAGATGGAGAAGATGGCTGCTCATTGTGACTGTTCTGAACGGATGTCGCTGAAAAAGATTATGCCAGAACGTTTTTATTGTTTTTAACATTTTAGCAATGTACTGTTACCCGAAAGTAGGGTCCATTTACATAAGTACCTGGCTCGGCACAGTTAGCGCATCGCAACTCGCTCAATGCGGATTTAATGGCTTTAATTTCCTTCAGATGCTCGTGCTTAAGAGAAGCTAATTGCTGCCTAAAACGAATAAGAATATAAAATTAGCATCTTTAAGTACATCAACAAAATCTAGATCGCTGTGCTTCAAATCTTGCAACCTACCTTAAATTCTTAATTTCAGTTCGAGCTAAAGCTATTTGGTTTCGGTAATGCTCAACATTTTCTGTCATTTTTAATTTATTTCTTGTGGTATATAGGAAGGAAAATATTAGAATTCATGAATAAAGAAAGACGTATAACGTAACAACGCGAACGAAAGCATTTTTGACATAAAAAGATAACGTTCAAATATTTACTTCATAAATTGTTTTTTTTTTATATTTTCTTTTCAAATTGCTTAGTTGCGGTTTAAACTCCGATTGTTAAAAATTATTATTTTTTATGTTTTTACTTAAAAAAAATAAATTTTAAAGTATAATTATTAGAAAGTACGAAACAGTACTATTTAAAAACATGTTTCGATACTGGTTTCAGAACGATAGGTGTTGACAGCTTGAATTATGACGTAAGAATTGCTGCGTTCAAAATAACTCTGCGATGAAGGGTCATTAAAATGTTATAAACTCTTCTTCACATGAAAGTACTTTTTGACTTGCTGTTTTCGAAAAAAGAATAAATTTTTGTTTTGCTTTTTTTGCCGTCACGTCTGTTCTGTGCAATATCCTCAGGAAAAATCAAGGAAAAATCCAATGGGAGAGCCTTGCTAAATAAAAAACAAATACTCATTTCAACACTGTGTACCACGTATAAATTGTATTCCAGGCAAGCTACAAATTACAGTAGTAAATTACAGTAATTATATTATTAGCAGAAATGATTAGGTATGCTTTATTAATTTATTATCTGCTTTTTCGGAAGGAATGAAATAATTCGAACGTGAACGCGACTAAGCTTCTGTTATTTATTCCATTCGGTCTATCGTTCTCTCGCTCGTTTGCTATTGCGGTTTGCCGCACACGTGCCGAGATTTTGTGATATTTTCTACTCAAGTAATTTACTTTACAACATTTCCAGAACCACGGCAACCTTCGTTCACTGAAGACTGTTTATAAACAACTAGAACAACAGCAGTAGATTCCAGCTGTGAGTATAATCATTAATTATTTTGACACTGGGGTGGGGCAAATGTCTCCGAAGAAAAACCGCCACGTGTCCTATTTTTTATTTTTTTCATAATCCCGACTGTCGGGACTGCTATTTATCCAGCTATAAAAACTTATTGGGAATATGTTCTCTAAATCATTTTCTACCAGCGGCAGATCGTACTGGAGTTTCAGCTTTTGAAGCTGCATTTGTTTTTCATGATCGATTTTTAGCTGCCGGTTTTTTTTTGCATTTGCCGCAGTACGATATACCACTGTTGCGTTAGTTTTGACTGATTGCTTGGACTTGAGCTCTTGATTTCCACCTCATTCTATGCTAGGTTCCGAACATTTGTCGCTGTGCGTGATTTCGTCTGGTTTTCTTTTGTAGATACTGTTAAACAATATAACCTTATCATGTAGCTGTTATGACCTCATTAGCCTGCCCACTTAAAGATGCATTTGTATGGCGTTAAAATAGTGACATACCATGGTGGTTTGTGACTATTTGAGTCCTATACAAGTTCAACAATTCAAGTTTATTTACACACAAATAAATTATGGTTATCAAACAAATTGGGTAACCTCGCAGCTGTACAAACATTACTTTTCTTGTGAGAACAAGGACTTCAAGTGCTGTACCTTAACACCCTGTACTATTTTTATAAGTATTCTAGCAAATAAAATAATTATATTCTATTCTATTCAAATACATTTTTATCTGAGTATTGAAAAGCAGCCTTGAGGGTAGGTGTAAAAATTTACTTGTGTAACCATTTATTTATTTTTTTGACCAATATTATTTTTATTTATTCTTTCAGTTATCTTGTTATCAACCATGCTGATAAGATATAATTGTAATTTTTTAAATATATTTTTATGTAGGTATCTTGTTGGTTGGTGCACATGTACCTGCCAAGTGCATACCTATTTAAACCTATGCTGGAACATTAAAAATATAGGTGCAGTTAATGTATGACCTGTAATTGTCAACCTGAAATGAATGGCAATAATGGAGACATTATAATTTATGCCTTTATGGCAAAAAATCAGGTTGTGCATTATTGTTGTAGGGTGAGCATCTAAAATAACTGCACTTTTGTACTTTGTCATTTTACAGCTGTAAACTGCTGCACAATATTGACAAATGTGTTGTGATCTGCTGCTTTTGTGGCTGACTATACATTACGAATCGTTAAATACTAAAGTATTATTATATTAAACTGTATATTACTGTTCTTAAAAATTTTGAGGACTTAGTACACTTTTTGGTGGTGTGTATTGACTTAGGATAACTGTGAGAGGTATTTGAGTGATATGGACCTGTTCAATGGTGCAGTGAATTTAGAAGTGTTTGATGAATGTGGCCATCTCTTTAGGTAACTTATTTATTTGTGGTGGCCGAAACTGTTTTTGAATGTGGTCAAGTCTTTAAGTTTTTTTTAACATTTAGATTTTTTTTTTTTTTAATAACGATCATACTTTGGCTTTGAGCACTTGGCTGGAAGTTTCAAACTTTTAGAGAGGCCCGGGGGCGAATTTATTCAGTTTTTTTTTATTCTGACGAGTAAACACTAGTAAACCACTATTCATCTATATTTGTTAACTATAATCAGGCAATCAGTAAAATATCAAAATCACAAATGGCTCACATTTTATTTGGACTCCACTCCTTTGTTGCTCCAAGGCCTCTAAATCCGGCCCTGATAATAGTATGAGATGAGTTGTAGGGCTAAGAAGGCTAGAAATACGATTTTTAGCGACACATTATTGCCTCAGCATATTGATAAAATGTAAAGCTGTATATCCTCAAGCTAGGTATTTTTGTTTATTCCTTTTTAATCCATGCCCCATTTGCATGTAAATAGTAGGTATTAGGTATATAATTATATGGAGTCATTGTTTTCCTGTAGCCCATTATCTGATTTTTGTTTTTCCAATAAAAAATAATGAATGCTAACAGCATGTAGTTTTGAATAAGCAAACTGCTCTGAAAGAGGAGTCAGTTTTATATCCACTAACCCTTCCGGAAGCTTGATAACAGTTCTCTGACTACCTACAAACCTTTGGCCTGCTGTTTTCCTTATTGCGTTTACAATGTGTCTACCCTGTGGACCAAGATGTATAGAATGTGTTGATTATGGTATTTCTCACCTATGTACAAAGCCTCATACTATGAAATGACTGATTTATGATTAAAAACACCAGAACATGCATGTTTTTTTTATATTAATCTAATCAACTTATTTTGCATCTTTTGCTAAATATGTGTGGATTAAAAACAATTTCCTTTCAGAATTTAAAAAAATATCAAATTAAGAAAAAGAATGATAACACTGTTTTACTGTGCATAGTAAATTATCTTTTAAATAGTAATAGATGCCACTAATGTCTTTGACAAATCAACTTCTTCTTGTAAGTTCCCAAGTTAACAGAAATTATAAAACCATGTTGGATTTATTTGTATCAGTAAATATAAGGACATACATCTAGTTTTATGGTGTTTTTTTGTCTGTTGCCTCTTTATTTTGACCATGAGGACGGACATGGTACAAATAATGATTTAAAAACACAAGAGAATTCTTTGCATTGCCTATATATGCTGGGTCCACATCATCCAGTATAGGATTTGGCTTGTTAGCTCCAAATTAGCATGCCTTTGTGCTGTTACTGAGCATGTGTAGCAGAGCCATTATGAATATAGAAGGGGGTATACAGAAATGAGGTGAAATAAGAGTAAAATCACTGCTAATTTCAAATTAGTAATTGTAAAGTTCAGTGGTGGCTCCAAATGCATGTAACACAAATGATAAGATAAATAACTAAACACAACTAGTGAGGGGATTCCTGGGCAAGTCAATTGTTCTGCCAGTAGCTTGTTGTTTTTCCGCACTACTCTGTGTGCTTCATGTAGACTTGACACACTGATGGATGTGGTATTATAATATTTATAATATGTAGAGTTAATAACTACCCTTCAACTTAATTAGGTAGTTATTTTACGAAATTTTATAAATAGAATATGAAAATAGTCAAACTATTTGCTGCTAGAATATGACTGAAATGTGTTTATGGTATCAATTTAAAACTGTAGTTTGAATAACAATGCAAGTACAGAGAACAAAATAGCAGTCAACCATTAACTTTTATTTAATAATTAAATTGAAAAAACTTGAAGAAACTTGGTTAAAGTGAAAATCGCGCAAGTTTAAAACAACGAGTTAGACAACTGGATAGCCTAGTCTAGTAGTTAACGAACTTGACTACAAAGCTTGAGGTCCTGGGTTCTCTGGTCTGGCCAGATATTTGTGTAAACAATATAAATGTTTGTTCTTGAGCCTTGGATGTTAAATATGTATTTAAGTATATATTTATCTATATAAATACGTTTATCCGTTGTCTGTACCCATAGTACAAGCTTACCTTTGCTTACTTAGGGACTAGGTCAATTAGTATTAATTCCCATATGATATTTATTAGATATTTTATTTTAATTGTCCGCAGTCTTAAAGCAGTGTTAATGGCAATGGTGTCAGAAGTGAAGGTGAACGGCGCGGAGCCCGAGGCGCCGGTGGAGCTGCCGCCCGCGCTGGCGGAGCGCCCCGCGGGCCTGCCGCCCGGCAAGTACTCGCTCGTCGGCTGGGACATGGATACCACTGGCCGGCGGCTCATCGACGAGGTGTGTAACCCACTCGTATACCAACACACCATAATGGCTACGTATGCACTTTGCAGCTAACCGCGCGGTTATACAAGTTATACTTTGAACAGAGACGGCGCTCTGAAACCTTGTATTTATCTAGACTACCACTACCATTCGATTTTAATAAGGTGTCAATCGATTCGTTATTATGCTCCGGGTGACGTAGGATATCTTTTTATATAAAAAAATATATTGGTCTGATTTTACATAAAAAAACTGAGTGATAAAACTGATAAAAAAACTGACATCAGTTCCCACTGTCCAGTTGCAGTCTCATCACATAATAAAGATGAGCACTACAGCACTAGGCAAGTCTTTAAAGATCTACAATTCTACAATACAATACAATAACTCTTTGGTGAACATCAACACATAGTAAGTAGTTAGTAAAGAAAAAACAGGTATAATAGGTAGATTTTCCAAGGTAAGCAATAGGCATCTACTTCTAAATTATAAAAATGTATGCACATACATAAGATATTAAATTTTATATCAATATGGGCCCGATTGCATAACAAAGTACAAGCTAATATTATTAGCGATTTTGTATTGAAATTCACTAATACTATTAGCTTGTACTTTATTATGCAATTGGGCCATGATTTTAAACGATTTTATTAGTTAATTGTATTAGCAATCATAAATCAATAATTAATCAGGTCAAAGTAATCGAAATTTTATTATCAAGAGTTATTTTAGAATCATTAAGCTTGATAGAATATTAATGATGAAAAATATGTATATATTTTTGACAAACTTGTTATAAGTCTTACTTTGTATTGTAGACATGACTCTTTCAGACTGTGTTATGTTGGCGATTACACAGTAGGTATACACAAAGGCAATGAAACTACAGAATGTGGTGAAATAGGGGATAAATCTTCTGAATATCATTTAATAATATTGTAAATCTGTTTAAAAAAAATATACCTCATTGAGTTTCTTGCCGGAGTCTTCTCAACAGAGGTTTTTCCGAACCGGTGGTAGATTTTTTTTTGACATTCATAAGTGCTTGTTTTAGCCTAAATTGATTAAAGATATTTTGACTTTGAGTAGTCCTTAGAATCTTGAGTTTTTTAATACTTCAATTCATAAAGCTTAAGGCAATAAATTTTGGTGATTCAAATAAGTCTTAAGATAAGAAATGTTTTTGATAAGGTTACTGACTGATTGGAAGCATAAGTAATCAATTATTATATGCTTCTATCCAGAGTGCAAACAATGGTTGTTGCCCGGTGTAACATATTTTGAAACAATTAGTTGATAAGAAAACCTCGGAAATGTTTGTTGTCGTCTAAACATTAATGTCTAAACAACATGATAAGGAATAACTTAATATTTAATTTATACCAAGATTTTATAGTAAGTTAATGGCGCTAAGTAATAAAGTACTTAGTCGCAGTTTATGACAAATGATAATTACCTTAGAATTAATCTTAGAACGCAATATATAGGTTAGGGTACTGTACCGTTTTTGCCAAACTTAAAACCTAAAAGTGGCTCCGAAGCGGTAATGTTTCGTGTGCTCTGCCTACCCCATTTGGGAATACAACAGGCGTGATATTTGTGTGTTGTCTGTGTGTAATCTTAGAACCCGTGACTATATTATCTAACAATCACATTCACCATTTATTTCTACCTTCATACTATTTAAGTACTGTTTGATGGACATAAAAAAATTAAAAAAATAGTAGGCAAGATGCTCTTATGATGCTGCATCAAAGGTTGCGAACGCCCAACGCCGCTATTGGCGTTAAGAGAAAATGTATATTTTAGAAAGTTTGCTATACATATATCTGATAACATCTTATTCGTTACCCCCAGCTTTGGAATCAGTACTCTACCAGATTATGACATCGTCATTAGGTCATGTGTTACTTGAAATAAATGAATATTATTATGATTATATAATATATATACACATGACAATAAATGATTATGATTATTATTATTATTATAATGACGTGCAGTGAGGGTAGGCAGCGGCTGGTAGCTACCCCATGGCAGTGCTATACTTCGTTTTTTTTAGCAGTAGAACGACGACGCCACTTGCACTGACCCAATTCCAAAGGGTTCTATGCGAGTGCTCGTAAATGGTTGGCTTGGTAACACGTATGTTTTTGTCGCAGATCTGTCAGATAGCCGCGTACACGCCGCAGCAGTCGTACTCGCAGTACATCATGCCGTACGGTGACCTGAACCCCGGCGCGCGCCGCCGACACAACGTGCGCGTCGTCACCGTCGGACGGTACCGCATGCTCAAGGACACCAATACTCACAAGGTACGTACCGTTACGCCCCCGCCGTAACGCACGTTTTCATCGGTAACAAAAATTAGGGAATTAAGAAGAAAAAATGTGATGCATGCATACGGGAAATGTACCTAAGTATAATTAGTTGAAAAGTTCGCGTCAGCCAGCATGCGAAAATCCGTTTTGGGCCAACTGTGTTTCTGTCAAAGAAGATAGCGCCCAGAATATTTAATAAATTAGTATCTTAGTATCTAAAGTATTCAGTTCAGGAGCATTGAAATAGCATTATTTCTGAGTAAATAAGGAATATTACATGTTACATGGTTTTAATTGATATGTTTATCATGCATGTTTCAGCAAATAAATTGCTGATTACTGCTGATAATCCATGTACGCATATTCCTGTTTCCTTCCTGAATAATTCATTAGAATATTCTTTTTCCTTTCTATGGTTCTGTTTAATTTTATATCACAATAAAAGTAAGAAAAAAATACTAGGAGCATGGCTGCATGGTACAAGTAGATTTAACAAAATCGTGCAAAAATTTTCTAATGTAATTAATTATTGAGACAGTAAATAGGGAAATACATACGGAATAGCTCGTTAGATTCGAGATTGCGGCCACCCGTATTTCGTCTTAAAATACGCTGACGCAGCGTATACTCTTTGAAGTGCCTGTGCGTCACGTTTATCTTACATGCTGGTCGCCCCGTGATATAGTATGAGCAGTGGTGCTTTACGTTAAAATAAAATAGACAAAATGTTAGTTCGAAAGTCTTTAGGCCGAGGACTTTACGCAAGCAGGCAGCAGAACGACGAGCTGTTTTGTTCCTTGGATGGCTGAGACGCCCGACGCATTGTAGTTACCTGCCAGCACATGCAATTAACAAAGAAAATGTCACTGCGTCCAATTTCGGCCTTAGGGCTTCCGCTAACTCATCACGCCCTCGGGTCCACGGCTTGTCTTGGCGCGGCGCTGTGTGAGCCGAGCCTAAGCCGAGGCGTGCACCCGCGCGAGTTAGCGGAGGCCCTTAAAAGTTAATTTACCACCCTACCTTACGCCTGCGGCTTTGCCCCTGTGGAAAGAATCTCCTATTCATCCCACTAATATTATAAATACGAAAGTTTGTAAGTCTGTTTCTTTGTTAGTTCATCACGTCGAAACCGCTGAACCGATTTAGATGAAATTCCGTATCTAAATTCTACTGCAGTCGCGGGTAACGGCTAGTTTTATAATAAAGCCCATCTAAAAATGTTTGTATAATATCTATTCTTCATCAGATATTGAAAACGAAGTCGGAGATATCAGCGCTGACGGACTTCCTGGACTGGCTGGAGAAAGAGAAGGGCGACGGTAGCGTCATCCTTGTCTACCACGAGCCGCGCCGCCTCAGCCCCACTATGCTGCTCGAGGCTCTCACCAGGTAACTGCATAAAAATAACTACAATACAGAATTAATAGATTGTTACTGAACCAGTGACTGCAACATCTCCGGCCTCATCTGCACTTACCATCGTGAGATAGGTCAATTGCTGGTATGTTTAAAAAAAAATAGAGCTTGAATCTCAAGACTCTAGTTAAAGATGACACTACCAACCTAACAAAGACGCGAGAATCTTGTTCCATTTCTAATAGATGGTTACCCAGGGATTCGGATTGATTCTGTGCGTTAGATTAGTGAACACAATCACAACCGGACAGATTTTTATCTTATTTCTCAATAATGTTGTAAAATCTAACACATTATTAAATAATACTTCTTGGCTGTAAGGGAAGTGCGACGGCAGTGAGAGTAAGACTACTTTTTCACCAAAGATGTGCGAGGTTGCGCGGCGAGGACTGTTTGTCATGAACAAATCAGAAACGTTTCATTAACCTATCCTCGCTGCGCTAAGTAAGGACAGGGAAATGAAGCGTATCTATTGGTTCATGACAAACGCATTCCTTACAACCTATGATTCCATACTAATATTATAAACGCAAAAGTGTGTGTGTTTGTATGTTTGTCCGTCTTCACTTCACGTCGAAGCGGAGCGACGGATCGACGTGATTTTTTTGGCATAGAGATGGTTTATGGACCAGAGAGTGACATATGCTACTTTACTTTTTATCCCGGAAAATGCCAAAGGCGATAACCGAATTCCACGCGAGTGAAGCCGCGGGCGAATGCTAGTAAATAATAAGTCAGGAATTATAACTGCATTAGAAAAATGGCCTTGCGTGTCCTAGTAGGCGGGGCTTAAAAACGCATCATTTGTCGTGCATCTGACATTGCATCAAGCGCGCCAACCAATCCCTGCTTTGTTTCTGGCACGTCTATTTGCAAGCTCGAAAATGTTTTGTATTTGAATCGTAAGTCGTTTTGGATTAAAGTATGACCACTTATTCTGTTTAATTTGTTCTCGAGTTACGCTTCCCCACTTATTATTTATTCGTAGCTCACAACGCATTCTCACACGTTTCTAAGTCGAAATATTAATATAATTATAAAATTAGGCTTATGAATGCAAGCACTTATGAATGTCAATAAATCTACCACCACCGTGGTGGTGGTGAGTCCTTTCGGCATCACACTACAGCGCTACGTCTCTAATTTTTCTCTTATGTTTTTACGTGTTTTTGTTGTGATGTAGTGTGTTTTTTTATGTCAATAAATGTTGTGAGTTTGAGTTTGAAATGCAGTTTAAATCACCAAAACGCATCTCCCTTGCTAGCAATGATTGTGCTACGTTAGAAACAGCGAACTAAACTGAATCAATACCACCATCTCCTTAGATACAAGCTCCTCGACCGGTTCAAGTCGATAGTGGCTGGCTTCGCGGACAGCTACGCGCTCGCCGCTGACAAGTGCAAGGCCACGGTGAAGTCTGTGTCGCTGCGCGTGCTGGCGCGGGTCCTGCTGGACGCGGACTCTTTGGCGGTTGATAGCGCCCTGGATCGCGCCGCTGCCGCCTACAGGATCGTCGAACACTTGGCACAGGGTGAGTCCTAACGGAGAGTCTAAGAGCCTTATTCATAAAAAGTTAGCCTCCTTGAAGGCTCCTTGAAGGCCCGATGCTAAAAAACATGATTCATAAACGTCTGTTAGCGCTAATCAGTCGATCAAGGCTCGGCTAAAGTTAGAGGACCGTAGACCCTCCTTTATCTCCCTGCTAAGTCACAAAATAGCCGCCACAAGTTTGAACAGCTGACTTTGACAAGAGCAAAAAACCATACCGAAAATATTTTTAGTGAAGGGAGGGTTACGCAAAGATTAAAAAAAAACCAGGAAAATTTATTTTCAGGAATTTGTATTTAAAAATCCTTTTAATTAGGTATTTATTACTGCTACTTTACTAACAATAAATATGGAAAAAAATTAAATTTTGCACTTTGCACTTAGGTACAACATAAACATGCGGATCGGAAATGGCGGGAAAACAAACATCTCGCTTTTTCTTTTTTTTCCTGCTAATTTGCTGTCACAATTTTTTTTTTAATTATCGATGAGGCCATTTTTTGTCTTTGATTTGTCAAGATGGCCAACATAACGCGTCTAAACAACTAGCAGACTGCTGGCAAGCGTTTATGAATCATACTTCTTGACAACCGTCTAACAAGCTTAATCAGTCTGCTAAGTAACAGACCGATCAAACCTCAATTAAGGATTTTTTATGAATAAGGCTGTAAGTGCCTACGCTGGTAACAGGGCCGGATTTAGAGCTCTGGAGGCCTTGGGGCTACTAAGGAGTGGAGCTTCTCTCTTGCTCCCTTTCTTGCTCGCTCGGCTTCCGGCGGCGCACTCTCACTCACGCGCTAAATGTAAATATTTTCAAAATTGCATGTAGAAATAACAATCTTGCCCAGTTTATGGTAATCAAAAAGCACAAGACTTTACCACTTTGATATTTTAGTAGCGTAGTAGTGACGTTTTCAACAAACTTCAAACAGTGAGGATGCTCTCTATCAGATTGTATTTTTGTCTTTGTTGTCTCTGAACTCAGACTTCATTGAACTCATTTGAAAAAATATTTTTTGTTTGTTACAGATAAACTTTTCAAATGATCTCGCATTCAATTTAAAGATAAACTTCTTGAAAGTTTTTTTATTTGTTAAAATTATAATGATTACTTGAGCAGGTGAGCAGCAGGAGGTGGGCGCGGGCGGCGAGGGCGCGGCGGCCTCTAAGGACATGGTCGAGACTGCGCGCTCCTGGGCGCGACCCGTCGCCACCGAGCTGGCCGCGCTCGCTAACCTCAAGCAGCTGCTGGAGAGGTAACGATACCGTCTGTACCGTAAGGCCGCACTTAGTGGCTGCGCGCCCCCAGCCCCCCAGGCCACCAGGCGCTTCTACCCTGGAATTGACCCAATGCACGCATATGAGCTCACGGGGTCCGTGTTCATAGCCGTCCACACGATCCGTGTAAACTGCGTCTATTAGCGTCGATCCTAAATTGGAGCACCCTTTGGCATGCTCGTCAAATCTCCCCGCACTGAGCGGCCCGTTTGGAAGCTCGCTCTCTTTCTGGTCAGAAGCAAAAGCCTTCAATAGGAGTACAGTCGGAAAATTAATCTTAAATGTAATTGTTCGCAGACAGAACACGTTCCGGCCAGTGTTCGCGCCGCTGTTGCGGTCGGCGCGGCCCGAGAGGAAGCGCGTCACGCAGCTGCGGCGGCTGCTGGCCGACGCCGGGCTGCTCTACTCGCAGCTGCAGGACGCCTGGACCAACCACAAGCTGGAAGGTACGCCCCCACTGCGTGCTCTGTACACACTGCGGCCGCGCGCCCCGAGGAAGCGCGTCACGCAGCTGCGGCGGCTGCTGGCCGACGCCGGGCTGCTCTACTCGCAGCTGCAGGACGCCTGGACCAACCACAAGCTGGAAGGTACGCCCCCACTGCGTGCTCTGTACACACTGCGGCCGCGCGCCCCGAGGGAAGCGCGTCACGCAGCTGCGGCGGCTGCTGGCCGACGCCGGGCTGCTCTACTCGCAGCTGCAGGACGCCTGGACCAACCACAAGCTGGAAGGTACGCCCCCACTGCGTGCTCTGTACACACTGCGGCCGCGCGCCCCGAGGGAAGCGCGTCACGCAGCTGCGGCGGCTGCTGGCCGACGCCGGGCTGCTCTACTCGCAGCTGCAGGACGCCTGGACCAACCACAAGCTGGAAGGTACGCCCCCACTGCGTGCTCTGTACACACTGCGGCCGCGCGCCCCGAGGGAAGCGCGTCACGCAGCTGCGGCGGCTGCTGGCCGACGCCGGGCTGCTCTACTCGCAGCTGCAGGACACCTGGACCAACCACAAGCTGGAAGGTACGCCCCCACTGCGTGCTCTGTACACACTGCGGCGCGCGCCCGAGGGAAGCGCGTCACGCAGCTGCGGCGGCTGCTGGCCGACGCCGGGCTGCTCTACTCGCAGCTGCAGGACGCCTGGACCAACCACAAGCTGGAAGGTACGCCCCACTGCGTGCTCTGTACACACTGCGCCGCGCGCCCCGAGGGAAGCGCGTCACGCAGCTGCGGCGGCTGCTGGCCGACGCCGGGCTGCTCTACTCGCAGCTGCAGGACGCCTGGACCAACCACAAGCTGGAAGGTACGCCCCCACTGCGTGCTCTGTACACACTGCGGCCGCGCGCCCCGAGGGAAGCGCGTCACGCAGCTGCGGCGGCTGCTGGCCGACGCCGGGCTGCTCTACTCGCAGCTGCAGGACGCCTGGACCAACCACAAGCTGGAAGGTACGCCCCCACTGCGTGCTCTGTACACACTGCGGCCGCGCGCCCCGAGGGAAGCGCGTCACGCAGCTGCGGCGGCTGCTGGCCGACGCCGGGCTGCTCTACTCGCAGCTGCAGGACGCCTGGACCAACCACAAGCTGGAAGGTACGCCCCCACTGCGTGCTCTGTACACACTGCGGCGTCACGCCAATATGCGGCAATACCATTAGAGTGGGGGGAAGCCTTTTTGAAATATGTACGAGTATGAACAATATGAATATGTCTAAATCAGATTTTTATTTATTGAATGGAAAGTCTCTTCGCGCAGAGTAAGGCTGCGTTTCAGTCCGAGACGTGCGAAGATTGTGTTGCGAGGAATATGTTTTTCATCAACAAATAGAAACTCTTCATTTACCTCGCCTCGCTCCGCTCAGCTGTTTCCACCAGAGCGGTGCTGTGCGAGGATAGGTAAATGAACCAATTCTCCGATGAAAACACAGCCTAAACGTTTCCAAAAATTTGTCTGTAGCGAACCAAGGTAATATTTATTACTATAGTTTTCATTATAGCACTTATAATACGGTGGTAGAAAACGCTTCGCGGCGTTACCCTGTATATCAATATGGACAATATTCCGACGGTTCCAGACGTACTATATTGTTCTCAGGTCTAGAGAAGCAAATGGCAGCACTCTCGGTGTCAGCGAAGGAGGAGGACATCAAGGAGCTCATCGACATCTTCGACTGCCACTTCGACCCTGCAAAGGAACCCAAGGGACCCAAACCTCGCACACCTCGCAACAGAATTAGGGTATGTCAACATATTTACATAAAAATCCTAAATTTATTACATAGGTATAACCTAACTTAACCTTATTAACTTTGAAAAGTTGAAAACCTCAGTCATTTCAAAGTTTAATGTCTCAAAAACGATTGAAAGCTACGATGCCACAGACAGACGACAGGCATTGACGTTTAACTTAAGAGTATAAAAAAAAACCGTTTATTTCTGACCATGAGATCCATATTATGTTAGTTATAAAGGTACTTGCATACTTATAACACTCCTCTTTTTGCGTCGGGAGTTCACAAATTACAGTTCCACAGAAAATATATGATATGACGACCGAATAGTCCAATTTTTTTTTATTCGACTGGATGGCGAACGAGCAAGTGGGTCTCCTGATGGTAAGAGATCACTACCGTCCACAGACACCTGCAACACCAGGGGGATTGCTGATGCGTTGCCAACCTAGAGGCCTAAGATGGGATACCTCAAGTGCCAGTAATTTCAACGGTTGTCTTACTCTCCACGCCAAAACACAACAGTGCAAATGCAAGCAGGATTACGAGCAAAATGGTGGTAGCAATCCGGGCAGACCTTGCACAAGGTTCTACCACCTGCAATCCAATGCAGTGGTTGACTAGAAATCTTGAGGTATTCCGGCTTTGATCCTCAAGATGTTTTTCAAATTAATCTGGAATAAAATAGTTGACTCTCTTTGACTGAACACAACACAAATTGGTAAGGATAATGTAGATAAGGTACCAATATATTTTTAACAAAACTTTATTGGAATTGCAGGCAACATCAACAGGCGAGACGGGCGAAGCGGGCGAGCCAGAGGGCAGCACCAGTGAGTCCCAGAACAGTTCCCCGCAGAACTCGCCCAACAAGACAAATGGTTAGTCATCCATCGTACCTAACGATCTAATACTCTTCCTTCCAGTGCCACTCCATTACTGAAGGTTGGCAGTCAGTTCCCAAGTTCCTTTTTTTTATCAAGTGCCAATCTTGGACAGTTACTCAATGGTCTTAATCCATCCACTCCCTAATATTACGGAGCCAAGACATCTTATATCTACCTGGTTTCCGCATGTTCAAAATATTTTTTCCGCGACTGTCGCGCGCGTTATGTTCCGAATATTATTCCGGTGTATAAAGATCACATTGCCTGACATTGCGTCAGAACGAGAGTTGTGGAGGTCAAGAGGGGAGGCTTTTGCCCAGCAGTGGGACACTATACAGGCTACTTAAAAAAAAAAAAAGATCAAGTGGTTGTAGTGTTCGATATGTTTGTCTTTTACAAGCACTTTAACCCTTTTTCCAGGCCCCGCTAATTTAGCTACGCTATTGCAAAATGAATCATAGTGTGAGGGATTAATTTAAAGACGAATAGTATTTTTGACGACTCCAATTGATTATGTACCATATAATAAATGTAGCATAGTCGAATCGAATATTTGCGTACATTTATGTGGTCGCTATACGCAGTATGCCTGGAAAACTGTTAAAAGCTAAATGAAATGACTGCCCTGTTTGTTGTTGTTTTTCATTTGTCTCAAATTTTGCAAGTTAATTTTAATCTACCTCCAGTGATTTGATTGACTTGAAATTTGGCATGCATAAGTCGTATGTAGGTTGGATGACAACGCAAGTTTAGTTTACAGAAAGTAAAGTCAGCAAAAAGCTTTTGTTAAAAAATTTTAACATATTTTTTTTTCCACAAGACCTGCCGGTGGGGATTCCAGTCAGAAGCCCCTGGTGGCGGAAGCGGTCGCGGCCAACTAACGCCGCGCGCTTTGCTACCACATTACTATCGTTTAGTATCGTAACAGAGCCATAGGGATGTGACAAAAACATTTATTCGTATTATACATTTAGGTTTAAGTCTTGGAATTGAACGAAATTTATTTTGCATGCATCGGTGAACGAATTCACACAATATATTTTTTATTTTTGTTTCCCGTTCGACAGTTTTGGTTTCGACCTTCACGCATGAAGTTCTTATATTATAAATAGATGTTATAACGTGTAGATGAGTGCCTTAGCAACTCAGTGTATTAAGATATAACTTTTTGTATATCCACAAATATTTGTGTACACGACAGCGCGGCGCTTCTGGCGCGGATTATACTATTTTAATATCACAGTTTTATGGGGGCTTTGAGGAAGCGATATGTTTAATTGGGGCTAGGAGCATTAAGAAGTACAATTTGTCGTACTCTTTTATTTATTCAAATGTTACTTCTTATTTATAGAATTTCGTGCAATCACAGGAACGGATGGACTGATTTTACATCCAGTTAAAAAAAAGTTTTATTTATTGTTTTTTTTTGTTTCTACGCATTGTAAGTTTTTAGGCTGAATATTGCATTGGCGCTCTCCCGACGGTCCGCGGTCGGCGTTTCAAATTTTGTTTGCCATAAATAGAAGTTTCACTATGGATATGTTTGGGTTTCCATCCAGTGAAGCTACGTAATGCAGTGTGTACCTATTAACTTACCTCTAATTTAGTTAGTTTTAACATAGACTGTACATATTATTTAATTTCTTATTTTGTTCAGATCTCTAATAAATATGTAAGTCTAACTTGTCGTTTTATTCGTTCCAGTCGTAAATCCATCACTGCTGCCATTCTTAGCCAGCAGGGCTCAGTTTCATGTAATCTGATAAAGCAGCGCTGCGTGCTTATGTGATTCGAATTCAAATTCAAATAATTTATTTAGTAAATAGGCCGCATTGGGCACTTTTACGTCATTTAACCACGAGCGCTTTCGGAATGACCATCATTGCCAAGAAGAATGCGCCGCAAGAACCGTGACGCGTTGGGAGGACATTTGGCCGGGCCCTTAGCCGCTAATTATTTAAATTCTAACGTATAAAATAGTGGACATTATATAAATTAGACCTGCCACATAATTTTTTGATGTCAATATTATTAAATTTGATGTTAATTTATGGTTGCTTCAGTCATAATGTCCGTATACTAATGTATAAAAATAGAGGTGCCAATATTAAATTAGTCTGTTAATTTTTTTTTCTAGATGCAACAGATAGTATAATAACATTTTTAGGCATAATTAAAAAATTTAGTTGCTATATTATAATCGTCATGCTGATTTAATAAAACGTAGCGTGTAAAGTTTAGTCGCTTGAAAAGTATTTATTAGGCGCTTAAAATGGTATTGTCTTGGGTCGTCCCATTCGTTTTTAGTCAAGTTCTTAATTCGTCTCATTCTGATTTCGTCATCCATTCTTCATTCGTCAGTTTCGGTGGTAGTCTTTGGTCATATTCGTTGTTTGTCTTTTTCTTATTCCGGGCCATTCTGCTATTAGTCTTCATATTTTTTGGTCATGATCGGTGTTAGTATATCTCTTTTTTAGTCTCATTCGTTATTCGTCCTATCGTCTTTGGTCTTATTCTAAGTTCGTGTTTTTCTTATTTGTCCTCTTTAGAAATTGATATCATTCTTTATAGGACACATTCACTATTTGTCCCGTTTGATATTCGCAATTTGACTTATTTTCTTTCAGGCGACTAGAATCACGAAAATCACGAAAAGATAAATTACAAAAGTTATGAAGTAGGTATAAAATTGTCTACTATACTTAGTACTTAGGGGGTTCCTCTCCTTTGTACGAGCAAATTCGGCTCCTAGGTAAATAGTGATCTGGGGTTCTAGACAAAACGCTTCAATATCCGTTGTCGAAATTTGTTACTTATCGACAAAATGTATGAAAGTGACATAAGCGTTCGCCGCATTTTTCGAACTATTGTGACAGGCTCAAAGTCCGCCTGCAAAAAGAGGGGTGTTATAAGTTTGACCGTAATATGTGTCTGTCTGTCTAACTAAAGCGGGAATTGAGACGAAAACCGAACAAGACGAATTATGAATGGACCTAAAAACTAAAGTGACTTACTGCTAATGGGACAACGTTCGTTACGTGTCGAAAAAAAATGTGACTAGTAACGAATGAGACTAAAAAAAAAAAGACTAACACCAAACATGTCAAAAGAAGAGACGAACATCGAATGAACCTGAATAAGAACAAGACAAACAACAACTATGACCCAAGACGACAATGAGTAAGAGCGAAAGTGACGAATGAAGAATGGATGACGAAAGCAGAATGAGACGAATTAAGAACTTGACAAAAAACGAATGGGACGACCCAAGACGATACCCTTAAAATTTGTCGCTGATTTATAAATTCAGAAGACAAATAATTAAATTTGAAGCCAAAGATTACAGGTTTAAGAAGCTGCGTTAATTACAACCCTTAAATTATATAAATAAAAAATGTTGTTTTTTGAAAAATATATTTTATGAGTCCAGTTTTTGTGTCCACCCTTCTGCTAGATGTTCCCTCACTGCTGCGTCTAATATAGCCTTGAAAAAAAAAATTAATTAAAAAATTTCAAAAAATAATAATTAAGAACTAACTGGAAAAAGATAAAAGTATTTTACCTGAATATCCTTACAACCTTGCATGGCTCTGCTAAAGACTAGGTCAAAGTAGTCCATGTGCAGTCTATGGGACATCTCCAGTAATGCTATGCTTCCTGTAACAAAAACAACCAGTGAGCGTGGAAGCTACCAGAACAGAAGTACCTGGGTAATGTGCTGATCCATATAGTGGTAAGATAACACTGGCGCATAACGATTTTGCTGCTATCGCGCAACGTATCGCTGCGAGTGAGCTGCGTGCTGCGTATAGATAGCGCCGAAAATGCCTTATTATTATTGTACGAGTGTAGTGTACAATATGTCGTTTTTGGCTCTATACTGCGCTCGCAGCGATGTCGTTGCGCGTTAAAATCGCTGCGCGTCCGCCACTTTCAAACTCGCCCACAAATCACCAGTGCGATAAGGCTCTAGGGATAAGCAGTAGCAGCTAGTGAGGCACAGGTACCAGGCCACTCACCAATAGTGGGCATGGCGGCGACGGTGAGGCAGACGCCGCCGGCGGCCTCCTCGACGTGGCCCACGTCCACCAGCGGCTGCGGCTCCGCGCCGCGCCACGCCATGCTGGCCGAGCTGGCCACGAGCACGCCGCGCGTCGGGATGCCTGCGTTGATCAGAGCTAGTGACGCCGCGTTCACGCTGGCGCAGAATGCTCCGCCGTCCGCCTGCAAATCGAAGTTTAATACAATATAAGGGCCTCCGCTAACACGTGCGGGCGCGGCGTGCTTGTTTCGTGTCATATTTATTTACTTATTCTGTGATGTCATGTAATAGACAGCAGCACTGCGTGGGTGGGTCTCTGCTCTATATATTGAACCCTTTAAACGGCACGCCGCGCCAAGCCAAGCTGTGCGCCCGCGCTAGTTAGCGAAGGCCCTAAGGACGATTTGTTATGTAGAGTTCAATATTGATTATTGGATCACCAAAGGTTTATTACTCTTGCTTTGCTGTCCGCCCGTCTGTCTGTCACAGGGTTATATGTTGATAGCCATAAAAGACGGATAGCTGAAATGTTCACTAATAAATTATGCAACCCCTTTTACTTGAACTAAAATAATTTCCTTGCTCACCCGCGACCTTACGATAGCTAAGCTTATGCAAAATATGCGTGTTCATGCAGTTCCTCCACCTCCACACTGTAAGAACACACACAAATCACACAAACCCATCTATCACCACCACCACACTACACTGACGCGTTTCGAACTCAACCAGAGCTCATCTTCAGAGTGACACAACCGTACACCATTAGATGATGCTGGTATTATGGCATCTGTGTGTGTGTGTGTGTAAAGGAACTAGATCGGGTGTATACAAGCTCACTTGTAATGACTGCAGTAAAGTATATGTTGGTCAGACAGGTCGCAGTTTTAATACTAGGTTTAAAGAGCATGTTTCGGCATATAGGAATGAGCATCCTGATAAGTCGAATTTTGCCAAACATTTGTTGGAACTAAATCATTCTTTATCGGACTCAGATTCGTATGAAGTGTTACATTATTGTGGCAAGGGGTTTCGTCTCGATGTTTTAGAATGCATGGAGATAATTAGATACAACAGTATGGGGTCTATTATTAATGAGCAGGTAAATTTAGTTTCATCTCCCTTGCTACGGCTTGGATCTAATTCAGCAATGGTAGTTAATAAAACATGCCTTGACAGTAAATAAATAAAAATCAAGGGTAGTTTTGAAGGACGGTTAAAAAATTTATTAATATTTTGTGGGTAGTTTTGTTTTGTTTCATAAAACGTATGTGGATATATTCTCCAAAAGTTATCCTTGATTTTGGCATTGACAAGGATAGCCCAGCGGCCAACAACATATTTAATAAAAAAATAGGAAAATGGCAGGATTGGCTACACATCTTCACAGATGCCTCTAAAATAGATCCCAATGGCTTTGTAGGTTCAGCAGTATGGATTCCCAAATACCAAATTGCTTTGACTCAAAAAGGCCCAGCCCAGTCATCTGTTTTCACTGGGGAATCCATCGCAATATTGGAGGCTATTAAATTCTCGGAATCACACAGCGTTCCTAAAATCTTAATTTTTCTGATGCTAAAAGCTGTCTCAAGCAATAGTAGGAAATCATTTTAAAATGAAACTAAACTCCCAATCATTTTGAAAATTAAAGAGGTCTAAACCGAGTGAAAAAAAGGACTAGAAGTTACTCTTGTATGGATTCCGGGCCATTGTGGCATAGTGGGAAATGAAAAGAGCGGACATGTGGGCAAAAGAGGCCATCACAATTGGTTGTCAGGATTATAAGACTATCTTACCATCGGACCTAATGATGTCCACTCGAATGATTAAGGTCTCCTGGCAGAACATGTGGAACCTCTCCAGACACAGAAAGGCCGACACTACGGGAACATTCAAACCATTAATTCCGCGTAAACCTTGGTTTTTATCACTCCGCTCTGCTAGTAATGGGTCACTTCTACTATCTGTCGACTCCGTCTAGGTCATGTCTGCACTCCGGTGTTTTTATCAAAAATTAGAGTACGGGATAACTCTCTATGCGAATGCGGTCTTGATGAGGGTACCCTGGATCACATTTTTTTCAATTGTGGTAAACATACTTATTCCCTGTATGATGCATTTGCCGAAGGATGTTCCGCGCCCTATGAATTTTCTGACACTTCTTTCTATACTAGATTCTCCTCTTTAAAAAATATGATAAAATTTATACAGTGCCACAACATTAAATGTAGCAACTGCAGCATGCTTAATATTATATATTTCATACTCCTCTTCACTTTATCCTTTTTATGTTAGCATGCTTAACAGTCTGCCATTCCCCTCCGCTAAAA
>NC_133493.1:7342759-7358729 GCF_025370935.1 Choristoneura fumiferana
TGTAGATATTTAATTGGCAAATAACAAACACGTCAGCTACAATAATTCAGGTTTTAAGACAAATTTAAAGTTTTAAAAACCCACATATATCTTATTGATCGAAGCTGCGTCCGTAGTTGTTACCATATCGAATAAAATTTAATAGTAGACTGTTCAACAAGGGACTAAAACAAGCCATAATGACACGAGATGTTATGCCACCCAAACGGAGCGAGGGTGGCTATAGTCCGAGTGTCATTTCATTATGGTTGTTTAGGCTCGCGTTAAACACTACTTTTCACTTTGAATGCGAGGAAAAAAACGACATCCTATACCTAAAAAATACAAAATTACTTTTATTTAGCTGTTCAAAATTCAATTATCAATAAAAAATCAAACTGATGCTTTAAATTTAGCCAACACATTCAAACTTGGAAAATTTTAAAACTAATTGGACTATGCATAATAAAATGAATTCATCCTTAATATAATTAAATATATTCTTTATCGTTATCATTAATCGTGTTTCACGAAATTGAATGTTTTTTTTCATGGTTTTGCACATTTTGAGGTTATTTCCACGCCCTAAAAATTGTCTATGCACAATCAATGAAAATGGCGATAAGTCTCCATTCACAAACGCCATGATTGGCTGTTTAGGGCGGGTTTCCAAAGTAAATATAAAAAATACTTTAATCCCTAGAGATTAATAAGGAGCTTTAGGGCCGATATACCGAGACTAAAGTAATATTTTAGGAGCATAAGAAGTAAAATATATTCTTTTCTGAACTCCTCGACCTTTTTTTTGATTTAAGTAATTGGAAAGAAAAAAGATTTTTGCAAACGATTTCCAAGATTATGAGTAAAATGAACTCGGACAAACGAGATTGCCAAACCATGCGTAATAAAATAAAAGCAACAACGTTTAAGAAATGTTTAATGGAGGGCAAAAAATGTTAACTACCTATTACCGCTGAAAATAATCACATGGAATAATAAAATTAAATAAAATAGACGCACTCTGTCGAGTAATAATTGCCAAATTGAAGTAATTTAAATCGGGGAAGTCACTGGAATTAATATTTGTGTTCGTTTTTGTATAACAAATTCTAAAGTAAGATTGAGCGCGATATTCGTTCATTTATGCTCGTTTTGTTTGCTAATTTTTAGGGTTCCGTAGCCAAAATGGCAAAAACGGAACCCTTATAGTTTCGCCATGTCTGTCTGTCTGTCTGTCTGTCTGTCCGTCCGCGGCTTTGCTCAGGGACTATCAATGCTAGAAATCCCTAAGGATTTTTCTAAAAAAATATTACTTAATTTTACGTAATGGCTACGGAACCCTATTTCGGGCGTGTCCGACACGCTCTTGGCTGGTTTTTATTTTTCATATTGAAGTGAAAGTGGAAAATCAAAGTGAAGTACAAATATTTGGAATTCAGTGAGTGGACCCAGCACTGTCCTCAGAATTAAAAAATAAATAATTAAAAAGCTACTTTATCTCACGGCTGTGCTGCTGCGGCGAAAAAGTAATTTCAACTCAATCGAAGACCAAGAAGTAGTCAACAAATGGTTTGTAAGTTTCAAAACTACGACACGCTTGCGTACGATCGTTCCAAGTTAAATAGAAGCTTGTAACAAGTTCATGTCATGAGAAATAAGATTATATTCCTCACAAGCGTCATAAACTTAAGCCAATGTCAGTACCCTACGGTAGCTAGCGTATAAACCCGTCACCATGTATGTTCCAAGTTCCAATTACATGGTCTATTGTGGCGCCTTGCCGTCGTAATGAAGCAGTCACCCAACAGAATCGACTGTCCGATAATACAGTAATTTATGGGGCTATATTTCTCGCTGCGAGCTCCGATGGGACCCTTATGACTATCACGAGGCGCTGTGTATCGGGAAAAATCACAGCAAACTTGTGTAAACAGTGTGATGGAATTTTTGAGCTGCTGTGGAATTTATGCAATATTGAACGTCGGAGATTAGGTAGGTACCTACCTATGTGCCTACAGTCTATGTACGTACAGTCTGAAAAGTGTAAGATAATGCATAGGTAATGGGTAAGATTCTAATTATTATCTATAATANAGTTTAAAGCCACCTATTGCTTTACAGGACTATGATACATCATACTTTAAGTGTTTTAGATTCTGATGAGCCTGCGTCTCTAAGAGAAGCTAAGTCTTCTCCAAGTTCTTCAAAATGGGAAGAGGCTATGAAGACAGAAATGAAGGCTTTGTATGATAACCAAACTTGGTCATTTATTGACAAGCTGATGACGGTGTTGCTGACTGTAGACAGTAAGTGGGTATTTAGAATTAACACGTAATGAAAATAATGAATTAACACAATATAAAGCCAGGTTGGTAGCAAGGGTTTTATGCAACCGACGTTGATTATAATAAGTATATTCTCCAGTAGTTAGGTTGGTGAGCGTACGAACTTTGCTGTCAATCTCATGCGTAAATAACTGGCCTGTGCATCCAATGGATGTTTGTGCAGCTTTTTTAGCACGGAGATATCAAAGATGACATTTATTTTAAAATTACCTGAAAATTTTGACGTGCCGGCTGGCAAAACGTGGTAGTTAAATAAATCGCTGTATGGTTTACGCCAAGCGCCACGTTGCTGGTATGATAAATTTCATAATTTCATAATAGGTCAGAATTTTCAGAAAAACATTTAGTGATCAGTGTATGTACTGTTACAAAGACAATGTAAATACAGTCTTTGTCTTAATATTCGTCGATGATATTTTAAATAACAGGATTTGGTCCGATTTTACAAAATGTTATAAATGAATGTCTAGAGCTTTCAAAATGAAATATTTGGGGTTGGTTAAGTAGCTATCTTGGAATCCAAATAAATCACGATTTGAAAAAGGCATTGTCACTCTGAATCAGACTCAATATTTGAGAAATGTTCTTATAAATTCAAAATGTCTGATTGTCATGGCGTATCCACTCCGATGGAATCAAAACCTGGACTTATCCCAGCTGCAAAAGATAAATCTGAGGATAATTTGATTGAATATCGGTGTAGACAAGTCATTGGCTGTTTGATGTATGCTATGTTAGGTACTAGGCCTGATCTTTGTTTGAGCATAACAACTTTCTAGATTCCAAACCTGTGCCAGTCAAGATCTTTGGGTATGTCTTAAACGCGTGCTGAGATACGTCAAGGCCACTATTAACTTAAAACTGACGTATCGAAAGATAAAAGTAGCGATGTTCTTGTAGGCTATGCTGACGCTGACTGGGGGCGGTAATCCTATAGCAGAAAAGTCCACCAGTGGTTACTGTTTCCATGTTTACGGAAACCTGGTGGCATGGATTTCGAAAAAGCAGCCTACAGTAACTTTGTCTTCCTGTGAGGCAGAATATGTCGCTTTAGCAGCAGCTGTCAGTGAAGCCTGCTGGCTTCGGTCTTTGCTTATTGAGATGTTCTTTCCTGATACCATAGTTGTGACTATGTATGAAGATAATCAATCAGCTATTCGTTCTTGTAACACTCTTATCCAGCAAAACGAATGAAACATTTAGATATCAAATATCATTTTATAAAGGAAGGGTGTTCAGTGGTCATATCAAAATCAGCTATGTCTGTTCAAAGAACAAGTAGCTGATATTTTAACAAAGCCTCTGTCGGCTCAATTGTTTAAAAATGCTAGAGACCTTTTGTCTCTTACTAACTAGCATGTATTTATGTTATTTATTACTACATAAGATACCTATCTATGATTATTTGTTTGAAGGTGTCTATGTTGAGAAGTTTTATTATTATGTTAAGTTATTTTGTCACATGTTAAACTTAACAAAATGCTTTTATTGAGGGGGATGTTGTTGTCCATAAAGCAGTTTGTATTACGAATTATTGTCTATGGTTTCTTTTAAAAATAGAACTAATATACTTCAGTCACTCTCGTAAAAAAATATTCAAATGATTGTACGATATAATTTCTATTAATACATTTTATTTACTTTTAAACTCCTTCTTCTTATTTCTCCTTCACCCAAAAAACTATTCCACCCATGTTTCGAGAGACACACTTCGGGTACTTCATAGTGCTCATAACGGCATAGTCACAGACAAAGGCACTGGCAAGAAGCTACATATGGTGCCTCAGCTCAACGAAGACATTGAGAGAGCTGATCGGAGACTGTTCAAACAGTGCCTAGAAAACCGGCACATGCCTCCTAAAAACAAATCACGACGTGGAGAACAGCCTACCAGACCATGGTCTAGTACACGTTGACTTTGCGGGGCCATTTCAGAACAAATATTTCCTGATAGCAGTTGACTCTTAACTCAGTGGCTGAGTGTTTTGGTCCATGAAGTATGTGTTTGATGTCTAATATGAAACTCGTTACTGTTAAAAAACACTTACGTATACTGTTTGCTACCCACGGCTTATGCGAAATGATCGTTTCCGACAATGGTACATCGTTCGTATCCGGCGAAATGGAGCGTTTTCTTAAAGGCGAATAATATAAAACATGTAAAAACAGCGCCTTACCATCCAGCTACAAATGTTTAGCCGAAAGAATGGTGCAAACAGTGAAGATAAACTTCGGAAAATGGATAATGTACCGTGGGAAGTTCGCATCCCGAACATGCTCCTGGATTACGAGCTACAGCATGCTCTGGGACAAATAAGAGCCCGGCGGAATTGCTGATGAACAGGAAGCTACGAACACTTTTGGATACTATCCACCCGGATAATGTCAGCAATAAAAAAGTGGAAGAGCAAATTGACAGGAACGCAAACCAAAAGGTGCGACAAAGCAATGTTGGACATAATATAATGTATAGAAATTATGGTAATGGCCCAGATGGTTACCAGGGAAAATTTTTTCGAAAAGGGGCCCATCGAGTTACCGCGTGGAAGCAACAGATGGTTCAAATAGTCAACAGGCACATGGACCGTTAATTAAAACAGCACAGAATGCAGATTCGAATGAAGAAACGGAACCACACAGCGAACAAGTAGTGAGAGGCGAAGAAGTAGTAAGAGCGAAGAAATAGAGGATAAAGGAACGGTGCCAGAAACAGAAAATGCCCAGGAGAAAGACAGAGGGGTTGTGGTAATCAGTGAAGATGGGAATCAGGAAGAGGGTATTATTGAAATACCTAGCGCAGATCAGTGGGCAAAGATGTTAGGAATACCTACTCCTGAACCAAGTCAAACTGGAGGGAAAGTAATTAAAAACCCAAATACCGTTCTACATTACCCTATGAAAAGCCTGGTAGAAGTTATAAGTAGGTGCTTGATATTGTTCTTGTTGTAAGTTGTAATGTAATGTTTTTGTTATAATTGTTGCTTTATATTGTTATGGTTAGAGTACAGTTACTTGGGGAAAGGTATGTTATGTACATTATAATTAAGTGGGTAGAACTCTCTGCTTTTTATATAAAAGGTGATTGATGTAGGGTAGACACACACATTCCCATGTATGCATGCAAGCACAGCTCCCTAGCTGAATAAAGTGTATTTCAAGGACTATTAGTGTTTTACTGGACATATTAATATAACTATTATAAAAACCTAATCTTAGAATGAAAATAAATACTTAATATATTTCTTTTATATTTTTTTTAGGTGAAAGAAAGAACAGACCCCGCGGCGACCGCAAATCGCAGGAGATGTCGATGCATCTGCGACAGGTGCTCATCGCTGCCATCAAGACTGAACTCTATCCGCGCTCGCAGATCGACATCTATGTGGAAGTATTACAGGTCTGGGCAGCCTAGCTTTTTTTATTGTTTACGGGTTTTAATGCCCTATCTTGTGATGCTAGGGTAGTCAAGTAAAAGGGGTTGCATAATTTAGTAGTGAATAATTGTAATTATGTGAACATTTCAGCTATCCGTCTATTATGGCTATCAACATATAACCCTGTGACAGACAGACGGGCGGACAGCAAAGCGAGAGTAATAAACCTTTGGTGATCCAATAATCGATATTGAACTCTACATAGCTAATCGTCCTTAGGGCCTTCGCTAACTCGCGCGGGTGCACAGCTTGGCTTGGCGCGGCGTGCCGTTTAAAGGGTTCAATATATAGAGCAGAGACCCGCCCCACGCAGTGCTGCTGTCTATTACATGACATCACAGAATAAGTAAATAAATATGACAAGAAACAAGCACGCCGCGCCCGCACGTGTTAGCGGAGGCCCTTATATTGTATTATGCTTCGATTTGCAGGCGGACGGCGGGCATTCTGCGCCAGCGTGAACGCGGCGTCACTAGCTCTGATCAACGCAGGCATCCCGACGCGCGGCGTGCTCGTGGCCAGCTCGGCCAGCATGGCGTGGCGCGGCGCGGAGCCGCAGCCGCTGGTGGACGTGGGCCACGTCGAGGAGGCCGCCGGCGGCGTCTGCCTCACCGTCGCCGCCATGCCCACTATTGGTGAGTGGCCTGGTACCTGTGCCTCACTAGCTGCTACTGCTTATCCCTAGAGCCTTATCGCACTGGTGATTTGTGGGCGAGTTTGAAAGTGTGGCGGACGCGCAGCGATTTTAACGCGCAACGACATCGCTGCGAGCGCAGTATAGAGCCAAAAACGACATATTGTACACTACACTCGTACAATAATAATAAGGCATTTTCGGCGCTATCTATACGCAGCACGCAGCTCACTCGCAGCGATACGTTGCGCGATAGCAGCAAAATCGTTATGCGCCAGTGTTATCTTACCACTATATATGGATCAGCACATTACCCAGGTACTTCTGTTCTGGTAGCTTCCACGCTCACTGGTTGTTTTTGTTACAGGAAGCATAGCATTACTGGAGATGTCCCATAGACTGCACATGGACTACTTTGACCTAGTCTTTAGCAGAGCCATGCAAGGTTGTAAGGATATTCAGGTAAAATACTTTTATCTTTTTCCAGTTAGTTCCTAATTTTTTTTTAATTAATTTTTTTTTTCAAGGCTATATTAGACGCAGCAGTGAGGGAACATCTAGCAGAAGGGTGGACACAAAAACTGGACTCATAAAATATATTTTTCAAAAAACGTTTTTTATTTATATAATTTAAGGGTTGTAATTAACGCAGCTTCTTAAACCTGTAATCTTTGGCTTCAAATTTAATTATTGTCTTCTGAATTTATAAATCAGCGACAAATTTTAAGGGTATCGTCTTGGGTCGTCCCATTCGTTTTTTGTCAAGTTCTTAATTCGTCTCATTCTGCTTTCGTCATCCATTCTTCATTCGTCACTTTCGCTCTTACTCATTGTCGTCTTGGGTCATAGTTGTTGTTTGTCTTGTTCTTATTCAGGTTCATTCGATGTTCGTCTCTTCTTTTGACATGTTTGGTGTTAGTCTTTTTATTTTTAGTCTCATTCGTTACTAGTCACATTTTTTTTCGACACGTAACGAACGTTGTCCCATTAGCAGTAAGTCACTTT
Source organism: Choristoneura fumiferana (assembly GCF_025370935.1). NCBI lineage: Eukaryota > Metazoa > Arthropoda > Insecta > Lepidoptera > Tortricidae > Choristoneura > Choristoneura fumiferana. Next base: position 7,350,157 of record NC_133493.1, read on the forward strand.
AGTTTTTAGGTCCATTCATAATTCGTCTTGTTCGGTTTTCGTCTCAATTCCCGCTTTAGTTAGACAGACAGACAGACACATATTACGGTCAAACTTATAACACCCCTTTTTTGCAGGCGGACTTTGAGCCTGTCACAATAGTTCGAAAAATGCGACGAACGCTTATGTCACTTTCATACATTTTGTCGATAAGTAACAAATTTCGACAACGGATATTGAAGCGTTTTGTCTAGAACCCCAGATCACTATTTACCTAGGAGCCGAATTTGCTCGTACAAAGGAGAGGAACCCCCTAAGTACTAAGTATAGTATACAATTTTATACCTACTTCATAACTTTTGTAATTTATCTTTTCGTGATTCTAGTCGCCTGAAAGAAAATAAGTCAAATTGCGAATACCAAACGGGACAAATAGTGAATGTGTCCTATAAAGAATGATATCAATTTCTAAAGAGGCCAAATAAGAAAAACACGAACTTAGAATAAGACCAAAGACGATAGGACGAATAACGAATGAGACTAGAAAAGAGATATACTAACACCGATCATGACCAAAAAATATGAAGACAAATAGCAGAATGGCCCGGAATAAGAAAAAGACAAACAACGAATATGACCAAGGACGACAAAGACTACCACCGAAAGTGACGAATGAAGAATGGATGACGAAATCAGAATGAGACGAATTAAGAACTTGACTAAAAACGAATGAGACGACCCAAGACGATACACCATTTTAAGCGCCTAATAAATACTTTTCAAGCGACTGTAAACTGTGTGATCCAAGCTACGTTTTATTAAATCAGCATGACGATTATTATATAGCAACTAAATTTTTTAATTATGCCTAAAAATGTTATTATACTATCTGTTGCATCTAGAAAAAAAAAATTAACAGACTAATTTAATATTGGCACCTCTATTTTTATATATTAGTATACGGAAATTATGACTGAAGCAACCATAAATTAACATCAAATTTAATAATATTGTCATCAAAAAATTATAAGTGGTAGGTCTAATTTATATAATGTTCACTATTTTATACGTTAGAATTTAAATAATTAGCGACTAAGGGCCCGGCCACATGTCCACGGCGCGGCTCCCAACGCGTCACGGTTCTTGCGGCGCATTCTTCTTGGCATTGATGGTCTTTCTGAAAGCGCTGGTGGTTAAATGACGTAAAAGTGCCCAATGCGGCCTATTTACTAAATAAATTATTTGAATTTGAATTCGAATCACATAAGCACGCAGCGCTGCTTTATCAGATTACATGAAACTGAGCCCTGCTGGCTAAGAATGGCAGCAGTGATGGATTTACGACTGGAACGAATAAAACGACAAGTTAGACTTACATATTTATTAGAGATCTGAACAAAATAAGAAATTAAATAATATGTACAGTCTATGTTAAAACTAACTAAATTAGAGGTAAGTTAATAGGTACACACTGCATTACGTAGCTTCACTGGATGGAAACCCAAACATATCCATAGTGAAACTTCTATTTATGGCAAACAAAATTTGAAACGCCGACCGCGGACCGTCGGGAGAGCGCCAATGCAATATTCAGCCTAAAAACTTACAATGCGTAGAAACAAAAAAAAAACAATAAATAAAACTTTTTTTTAACTGGATGTAAAATCAGTCCATCCGTTCCTGTGATTGCACGAAATTCTATAAATAAGAAGTAACATTTGAATAAATAAAAGAGTACGACAAATTGTACTTCTTAATGCTCCTAGCCCCAATTAAACATATCGCTTCCTCAAAGCCCCCATAAAACTGTGATATTAAAATAGTATAATCCGCGCCAGAAGCGCCGCGCTGTCGTGTACACAAATATTTGTGGATATACAAAAAGTTATATCTTAATACACTGAGTTGCTAAGGCACTCATCTACACGTTATAACATCTATTTATAATATAAGAACTTCATGCGTGAAGGTCGAAACCAAAACTGTCGAACGGGAAACAAAAATAAAAAATATTTGTGTGAATTCGTTCACCGATGCATGCAAAATAAATTTCGTTCAATTCCAAGACTTAAACCTAAATGTATAATACGAATAAATGTTTTTGTCACATCCCTATGGCTCTGTTACGATACTAAACGATAGTAATGTGGTAGCAAAGCGCGCGGCGTTAGTTGGCCGCCACCGCTTCCGCCACCAGGGGCTTCTGACTGGAATCCCCCACCGGCAGGTCTGTGGACAAAAAAAATATGTTAAAATTTTCGTTTAACAAAAGCTTTTTTGCTGACTTTACTTTTGTAAACTAAACTTGCGTTGTCATCCAACCTACATACGACTTATGCATGCCAAATTTCAAGTCAATCCGATCACTGGAGGTAGATTAAAATTAACTTGCAAAATTTGAGACAAATGAAAAACAACAACAAACAGGGCAGTCATTTCATTTAGCTTTTAACACTTTTCCAGGCATACTGCGTATAGCGACCACATAAATGTACGCAAATATTCGATTCGACTGCTACATTTATTATATGGTACATAATCAATTGGAGTCGTCAAAAATACTATTCGTCTTTAAATTATCCCTCACACTATGATTCATTTTGCAATAGCGTAGCTAAATTAGCGGGGCCTGGAAAAGGGTTAAAGTGCTTGTAAAATACAAACATATCGAACACGACAACCACTTGATCTTTATACACCGGACTAATATTCGGAACATAACGCGCGCGACAGTCGCGGAAAAAAGATTTGAACATATTAGAATATAAAATACGTATTAGACTCGGACATGTACTGTGGCATGATCGGTATTCTCTGCAGATATCATGATGGGTAATATACCCAGGAAGCGGAAACCAGGTAGATATAAGATGTCTTGGCTCCGTAATATTAGGGAGTGGACGGATTAAGACCATTGAGTAACTGTCCAAGATTGGCACTTGATAAAAAAAAGGAACTTACGAACTGACTGCCAACCTTCAGTAATGGAGTGGCACTGGAAGGAAGAGTATTAGATCGTTAGGTACGATGGATGACTAACCATTTGTCTTGTTGGGCGAGTTCTGCGGGGAACTGTTCTGGACTCACTGGTGCTGCCCTCTGGCTCGCCCGCTTCGCCCGTCTCGCCTGTTGATGTTGCCTGCAATTCCAATAAAGTTTTGTTAAAAATATATTGGTACCTTATCTACATTATCCTTACCAATTTGTGTTGTGTTCAGTCAAAGAGAGTCAACTATTTCATAAAAGATTCCAGATTAATTTGAAAAACATCTTGAGGATCAAAGCCGGAATACCTCAAGATTTCTAGTCAACCACTGCATTGGATTGCAGGTGGTAGAACCTTGTGCAAGGTCTGCCCGGATTGCTACCACCATTTTGCTCGCTAATCCTGCTTGCATTTGCACTGTTGTGTTTTGGCGTGGAGAGTAAGACAACCGTTGAAATTACTGGCACTTGAGGTATCCCATCTTAGGCCTCTAGGTTGGCAACGCATCAGCAATCCCCCTGGTGTTGCAGGTGTCTGTGGACAGTGGTGATCTCTTACCATCAGGAGACCACTTGCTCGTTCGCCATCCAGTCGAATAAAAAAAATAATTGGACTATTGGGTCGTCATATCATATCTTTTCTGTGGAACCGTAATTTGTTAACCCCCAACGCAAAAAAAGGAGTGTTATAAGTATGCAAGTACCTTTATAACAACATAATATGGATCTCATGGTCAAATAAACGGTTTTTTTATACTCTTAAGTTAAACGTCAATGCCTGTCGTCTGTCTGTGGCATCGTAGCTTTCAATCGTTTTGAGACATTAAACTTTGAAATGACTGAGGTTTTCAACTTTTCAAAGTTAATAAGGTTAAGTTATAGGTTATACCTATGTAATAAATTTAGGATTTTTATGTAAATATGTTGACATACCCTAATTCTGTTGCGAGGTGTGCGAGGTTTGGGTCCCTTGGGTTCCTTTGCAGGGTCGAAGTGGCAGTCGAAGATGTCGATGAGCTCCTTGATGTCCTCCTCCTTCGCTGACACCGAGAGTGCTGCCATTTGCTTCTCTAGACCTGAGAACAATATAGAACGTCTGGAACCGTCGGAATATTGTCCATATTGATATACAGGGTAACGCCGCGAAGCGTTTTCTACCGCCGTATTATAAATGCTATAAAACCGATGTGTCCATGAAAACTATAGTAATAAATATTACCTTGGTTCGCTACAGACAAATTTTTTTAAACGTTTAGGCTGTGTTTTCATCGGAGAATTGGTTCATTTACCTATCCTCGCACAGCACCGCTCTGGTGGAAACAGCCGAGCGGAGCGAGGCTTGGTAAATGAAGAGTTTCTATTTGTTCATGAAAAACATATTCCTCGCAACACAATCTTCGCACGTCTCGGACTGAAACGCAGCCTTACTCTGCGCGAAGAGACTTTCATAATAATATAATAATAATATTTATTTGAACAATCATTTCATATTGTTTAGTAGCAATAATCTATTACCTACGTTAGTGTCATAAAATTTAAATTAAAATTAATACCCAAGACAAATAATAAAACATAATCAAGCAGAGAATAAAAGCAATGTTATATATAAACATTTTTTTTTTCTATAAAGCAATATACTACGATCTACAAATAGCTACGATTATTAAAAAGGGTAATTTTGGGAGCGCGTAGTGACAGTCATTCCAGTGCCTCACTATCGGGACTCCACCGCTCCAGGATGGTGTTCAGCGAGCTTTCCATTAATAAAAAAAATCTGATTTAGACATATTCAATATGTTATACTCGACAATTTCAAAAAGGCTTCTTCCCCCACTCTAATGGATTGCGCGCGCATATTGGCGTGCAGCCGCAGTGTGTACAGAGCACGCAGTGGGGGCGTACCTTCCAGCTTGTGGTTGGTCCAGGCGTCCTGCAGCTGCGAGTAGAGCAGCCCGGCGTCGGCCAGCAGCCGCGCAGCTGCGTGACGCGCTTCCCTCGGGCGCGCGGCCGCAGTGTGTACAGAGCACGCAGTGGGGGCGTACCTTCCAGCTTGTGGTTGGTCCAGGCGTCCTGCAGCTGCGAGTAGAGCAGCCCGGCGTCGGCCAGCAGCCGCCGCAGCTGCGTGACGCGCTTCCTCTCGGGCGCGCGCGGCCGCAGTGTGTACAGAGCACGCAGTGGGGGCGTACCTTCCAGCTTGTGGTTGGTCCAGGCGTCCTGCAGCTGCGAGTAGAGCAGCCCGGCGTCGGCCAGCAGCCGCCGCAGCTGCGTGACGCGCTTCTCCTCGGGGCGCGCGGCCGCAGTGTGTCAGAGCACGCATGGGGGCGTACCTTCCAGCTTGTGGTTGGTCCAGGCGTCCTGCAGCTGCGAGTAGAGCAGCCCGGCGTCGGCCAGCAGCCGCCGCAGCTGCGTGACGCGCTTCCTCTCGGCGCCGCGCGACCGCAACAGCGGCGCGAACACTGGCCGGAGTGTATGTCTGCGCACAATTACATTAATATTTCCGACTGACTCCAATTGAAGTCTTTTGCTTCTGAAGAAGGGAGCGAGCTTCAAACGGGCCGCTCAGTGCGGGGAGATTTTACGAGCATGCCAAAGGGTGCTCCAATTTAGGGTCGACGCTAATTGACGCAGTTTACACGGATCGTGTGGATGCCTATGAACACGGACCCCGTGAGCTCATATGCGTGCATTGGGTCAATTCCAGGGTAGAGCGCCTGGCCTGGGGGCTGCGGCGCGCAGCCACTAAGTGCGACCTTACGGTACAGACGGTATCGTTACCTCTCCAGCAGTGCTTGAGGTTAGCGAGCGCGGCCAGCTCGGTGGCGACGGGTCGCGCCCAGGAGCGCGCAGTCTCGACCATGTCCTTAGAGGCCGCCGCGCCCTCGCCGCCCGCGCCCACCTCCTGCTGCTCACCTGCTCAAGTAATCATTATAATTTTAACAAAAAAAAACTTTCAAGAAGTTTATCTTTAAATTGAATGAGAGATCATTTGAAAAGTTTAACTGTAACAAACAATAAAATATTTTTTCAAATGAGTTCAATGAAGTCTGACTTCAGAGACAACAAAAAAACAAAATACAATCTGATAGAGAGCATCCTCACGTTTGAAGTTTGTTGAAAACGTCACTACTATGCTACTAAAATATCAAAGTGGTAAAGTCTTGTGCTTTTTGATTACCAGAAACTGGGCAAGATTGTTATTTCTACATGCAATTTTGAAAATATTTACATTTAGCGCGTGAGTGAGAGTGCGCCGGCCGAAGCCGAGCGAGCAAGAAAGGGAGCAAGAGAAAAGCTCCACTCCTTAGTAGCCCCAAGGCCTCCAGAGCTCTAAATCCGGCCCTGTTACCAGCGTAGGCACTTACAGCCTTATTCATAATAAAATCGACGTTTATGAATCATGTTTAGCATCGGCCTTCAAGGAGCCTTCAAGAGCCTTCAAGGAGGCTCTAACTTTTTATGAATAAGGCTCTTAGACTCTCGTTAGGACTCACCCTGTGCCAAGTGTTCGACGATCCTGTAGGCGGCAGCGGCGCGATCCAGGGCGCTATCAACCGCCAAAGAGTCCGCGTCGAGCAGGACCCGCGCCAGCAACGCGCAGCGACACAGACTTCACCGTGGCCTTGCACTTGTCAGCGGCGAGCGCGTAGCTGTCCGCGAAGCCAGCCACTATCGACTTGAACCGGTCGAGGAGCTTGTATCTAAGGAGATGGTGGTATTGATTCAGTTTAGTTCGCTGTTTCTAACGTAGCACAATCATTGCTAGCAAGGGAGATGCGTTTTGGTGATTTAAACTGCATTTCAAACTCAAACTCACAACATTTATTGACATATAAAAAACAGGACTACATCACAACAAAAACACGTAACAACAAAAGAGAAAAATTAGAGACGTAGCGCTGTAGTGTGATGCCGAAAGGACTCGGCACCACCACCACCACCACGGTGGTGGTAGATTTTTTGACATTCATAAGTGCTTGCATTCATAAGCCTAATTTTATAATTATATTAATATTTCGACTTAGAAACGTGTGAGAATGCGTTGTGAGCTACGAATAAATAATAAGTGGGGAAGCGTAACTCGAGAACAAATTAAACAGAATAAGTGGTCATACTTTAATCCAAAACGACTTACGATTCAAATACAAAACATTTTCGAGCTTGCAAATAGACGTGCCTCTTGATTGGTTATAATTCAGAAACAAAGCAGGGATTGGTTGGCGCGCTTGATGCAATGTCAGATGCACGACAAATGACGCGTTTTTAAGCCCCGCCTACTAGGACACGCAAGGCCATTTTTCTAATGCAGTTATAATTCCTGACTTATTATTTACTAGCCATTCGCCCGCGGCTTCACTCGCGTGTGAAATTCGGTTATCGCCTTTGGCATTTTCCGGGATAAAAAGTAAAGTAGCATATGTCACTCTCTGGTCCATAAACCATCGCTTCACGTGGAGTGAAGACGGACAAACATACAAACACACACTTGCGTTTATAATATTAGTATGAATCATAGGTTGTAAGGAATGCGTTTGTCATGAACCAATAGATACGCTTCATTTTACCTGTCCTTACTTAGCGCAGCAAGGATAGGTTAATGAAACGTTTCTGATTTGTTCATGACAAACAGTCCTCGCCGCGCAACCTCGCACATCTTTGGTGAAAAAGTAGTCTTACTCTCGCTGCCGTCGCAACTTCCCTTACATCCAAGAAGTATTATTTATAATGTGTTAGATTTTATGGTACTATTCAATGGAAAAATCAATTGTGTAAACAAATTGATTGACTGACATTGACACTTGACTGACGACTGGCTGACTGACTGACTGACGTTGGCTCTAGTATGTGAAAGCTCTTTAAATACTTCAATCAGCAGTAAATAATTATTTTGAAATTTACTCAATTTCATTCTTTAATGTAATTCCCTAAGTTAATTTTTAAAAATGGCGAATCACGTATTTCTTATTATATTCTCTTAGTCCTGTTCAAGATCATTCCCAATGTTTCCATGTCCCTAATAACTTAAAATGTTTAATAGCATTTTCAAGAAGTTTTAGAATTATATCTTCAAATATATATACCTAACGTTTCTTCCATACAATTAAACTTTATACTTCATGTTAAACTTACACTCCCCTTTATACCCCTTTAAGGATAGAATTTTTAAAATGTGAAACATGTATATCCACTTATATTTTTTGACGTATATTTTTCCCCAAGGTTTATGATGGAGTATTTTAGAATTGAAAGGGTCAGTTAAAATATGGATTAATTTAGATTTTTTTTGCTGCTTAAGTATGTGTAGTAGAAAAAGGCAACCTGAGATATGTGTGCATAGGAGAAATTTGTATCTGACTCCTGTCCAACGGTGTGTAGGGTTATAGTACGCAGTAGGATTGCTGAGGACCTAGGTTCGATTCCCAGCGCTGGTCTCTTTTCTGGTTTTCTGTGCATCCATGTCTCAGTTTTTATTTTCGATATAATTTAGAAAGGCATTTTTAAATTTACATAAGACAGGGAAATTAGAGTAGACACAGGAAGTGATTCAAAATGATTTTTTGGTCCAACAATGGACTCCACAGTAAATATGATACTAGTAAATAGAAATCTAC
>NC_133493.1:7367286-7402407 GCF_025370935.1 Choristoneura fumiferana
CCTCGCACACCTCGCAACAGAATTGGGTATGTCAACATATTTACATAAAAATCCTAAATTTATTACATAGGTATAACCTAACTTAACCTTATTAACTTTGAAAAGTTAGTTTAATGTCTCAAAAACGATTGAAAGCTACGATGCCACAGACAGACGACAGGCATTGACGTTTAACTTAAGAGTATAAAAAAACCGTTTATTTCAGACCATGAGATCCATATTATGTTAGTTATAAAGGTACTTGCATACTTATAACACTCCTCTTTTTGCGTCGGGAGTTCACAAATTACAGTTCCACAGAAAATATATGATATGACGACCGAATAGTCCAATTTTTTTTATTCGACTGGATGGCGAACGAGCAAGTGGGTCTCCTGATGGTAAGAGATCACCACTGTCCACAGACACCTGCAACACCAGGGGGATTGCTGATGCGTTGCCAACCTAGAGGCCTAAGATGGGATACCTCAAGTGCCAGTAATTTCAACGGTTGTCTTACTCTCCACGCCGAAACAACAGTGCAAATGCAAGCACTGCTGCTTCACGGCAGGATTAGCGAGCAAAATGGTGGTAGCAATCCGGGCAGACCTTGCACAGGTTCTACCACCTGCAATCCAATGCAGTCGTTGACTAGAAATCTTGAGGTATTCCAGCTTTGATCCTCAAGATGTTTTTCAAATTAATCTGGAATCTTTTATGAAATAGTTGACTCTCTTTGACTGAACACAACACAAATTGAAAAGGATAATGTAGATAAGGTACCAATATATTTTTTAACAAAACTTTATTGGAATTTCAGGCAACGTCAACAGGCGAGACGGGTGAAGCGGGCGAGCCAGAGGGCAGCACCAGTGAGTCCCAGAACAGTTCCCCGCAGAACTCGCCCAACAAGACAAATGGTTAGTCATCCATCGTACCTAACGATCTAATACTCTTCCTTCCAGTGCCACTCCATTACTGAAGGTTGGCAGTCAGTTCGTAAGTTCCTTTTTTTTATCAAGTGCCAATCTTGGACAGTTACTCAATGGTCTTAATCCGTCCACTCCCTAATATTACGGAGCCAAGACATCTTATATCTACCTGGTTTCCGCTTCCCGGGGTATATTACCCATCATGATGATCTGCAGAGAATACCGATCATGCCACAGTACATGTCAGAGTCTAATACGTATTTCAGTATATTCTAATATGCGTCTTAAGTTTTTTGTTTGACAAATGTTTCCATACATAAATAGATCTATGTTCAAAATATTTTTTCCGCGACTGTCGCGCGCGTTATGTTCCGAATATTAGTCCGGTGTATAAAGATCAAGTGGTTGTCGTGTTCGATATGTTTGTATTTTACAAGCACTTTAACCCTTTTCCAGGCCCCGCTAATTTAGCTACGCTATTGCAAAATGAATCATAGTGTGAGGGATTAATTTAAAGACGAATAGTATTTTTGACGACTCCAATTGATTATGTACCATATAATAAATGTAGCATAGTCGAATCGAATATTTGCGTACATTTATGTGGTCGCTATACGCAGTATGCCTGGAAAACTGTTAAAAGCTAAATGAAATGACTGCCCTGTTTGTTGTTGTTTTTCATTTGTCTCAAATTTTGCAAGTTAATTTTAATCTACCTCCAGTGATCGGATTGACTTGAAATTTGGCATGCATAAGTCGTATGTAGGTTGGATGACAACGCAAGTTTAGTTTACAGAAAGTAAAGTCAGCAAAAAAGCTTTTGTTAAACGAAAATTTTAACATATTTTTTTTGTCCACAGACCTGCCGGTGGGGGATTCCAGTCAGAAGCCCCTGGTGGCGGAAGCGGTCGCGGCCAACTAACGCCGCGCGCTTTGCTACCACATTACTATCGTTTAGTATCGTAACAGAGCCATAGGGATGTGACAAAAACATTTATTCGTATTATACATTTAGGTTTAAGTCTTGGAATTGAACGAAATTTATTTTGCATGCATCGGTGAACGAATTCACACAATATATTTTTTATTTTAGTTTCCCGTTCGACAGTTTTGGTTTCGACCTTCACGCATGAAGTTCTTATATTATAAATAGATGTTATAACGTGTAGATGAGTGCCTTAGCAACTCAGTGTATTAAGATATAACTTTTTGTATATCCACAAATATTTGTGTACACGACAGCGCGGCGCTTCTGGCGCGGATTATACTATTTTAATATCACAGTTTTATGGGGGCTTTGAGGAAGCGATATGTTTAATTGGGGCTAGGAGCATTAAGAAGTACAATTTGTCGTACTCTTTTATTTATTCAAATGTTACTTCTTATTTATAGAATTTCGTGCAATCACAGGAACGGATGGACTGATTTTACATCCACAGTTTTAAAAAAAAGTTTTATTTATTGTTTTTTTTTTTTGTTTCTACGCATTGTAAGTTTTTAGGCTGAATATTGCATTTGCGCTCTCCCGACGGTCCGCGGTCGGCGTTTCACATTTTGTTTGCCATAAATAGAAGTTTCACTATGGATATGTTTGGGTTTCCATCCAGTGAAGCTACGTAATGCAGTGTGTACCTATTAACTTACCTCTAATTTAGTTAGTTTTAACATAGACTGTACATATTATTTAATTTCTTATTTTGTTCAGATCTCTAATAAATATGTAAGTCTACTTGTCGTTTTATTCGTTCCAGCCGTAAATCCATCACTGCTGCCATTCTTAGCCAGCAGGGCTCAGTTTCATGTAATCTGATAAAGCAGCGCAGCGTGCTTATGTGCTTCGAATTCAAATTCAAATCATTTATTTAGTAAATAGGCCGTATTGGGCACTTTAACGTCATTTAACCACGAGCGCTTTCGGAAAGACCATCATTGCCAAGAAGAATGCGCCGCAAGAACCGTGACGCGTTGGGAGCCACGCTGTGGACATGTGGCCGGGCCCTTAGTCGCTAATTATTTAAATTCTAACGTATAAAATAGTGGACATGATATAAATTAGACCTACCACATAATTTTTTGATGACAATATTATTAAATTTGATGTTAATTTATGGTTGCTTCAGTCATAATGTCCGTATACTAATGTATAAAAATAGAGGTGCCAATATTAAATTAGACTGTTAAAAATTTTTTCTAGATGCAACAGATAGCATAATAACATTTTTAGGCATAATTAAAAAATTTCGTTGCTATATTATAATCGTCATGCTGATTTAATAAAACGTAGCTTGGATCACACAGTTTACAGTCGCTTGAAAAGTATTTATTAGGCGCTTAAAATGGTGTATCGTCTTGGGTCGTCCCATTCGTTTTTAGTCAAGTTCTTAATTCGTCTCATTCTGATTTCGTCATCCATTCTTCATTCGTCACTTTCGGTGGTAGTCTTTGTCGTCCTTGGTCATATTCGTTGTTTGTCTTTTTCTTATTCCGGGCCATTCTGCTATTTGTCTTCATATTTTTTGGTCATGATCGGTGTTAGTATATCTCTTTTCTAGTCTCATTCGTTATTCGTCCTATCGTCTTTGGTCTTATTCTAAGTTCGTGTTTTTCTTATTTGTTCTCTTTAGAAGTTGATATCATTCTTTATAGGACACATTCACTATTTGTCCCGTTTGATATTCGCAATTTGACTTATTTTCTTTCAGGCGACTAGAATCACGAAAATCACGAAAAGATAAATTACAAAAGTTATGAAGTAGGTATAAAATTGTATACTATACTTAGTACTTAGGGGGTTCCTCTCCTTTGTACGAGCAAATTCGGCTCCTAGGTAAATAGTGATCTGGGGTTCTAGACAAAACGCTTCAATATCCGTTGTCGAAATTTGTTACTTATCGACAAAATGTATGAGTGACATAAGCGTTCGCCGCATTTTTCGAACTATTGTGACAGGCTCAAAGTCCGCCTGCAAAAAAGGGGTGTTATAAGTTTGACCGTAATATGTGTCTGTCTGTCTAACTAAAGCGGGAATTGAGACGAAAACCGAACAAGACGAATTATGAATGGACCTAAAAACTAAAGTGACTTACTGCTAATGGGACCAACAACGAACGTGTCGAAAAAAAATGTGACTAGTAACGAATGAGACTAAAAAAAAAAAGACTAACACCAAACATGTCAAAAGAAGAGACGAACATCGAATGAACCTGAATAAGAACAAGACAAACAACAACTATGACCCAAGACGACAATGAGTAAGAGCGAAAGTGACGAATGAAGAATGGATGACGAAAGCAGAATGAGACGAATTAAGAACTTGACAAAAAACGAATGGGACGACCCAAGACGATACCCTTAAAATTTGTCGCTGATTTATAAATTCAGAAGACAAATAATTAAATTTGAAGCCAAAGATTACAGGTTTAAGAAGCTGCGTTAATAACAACCCTTAAATTATATAATAAATAAACGTTGTTTTTTGAAAAATATATTTTATGAGTCCAGTTTTTGTGTCCACCTTCTGCTAGATGTTCCCTCACTGCTGCGTCTAATATAGCCTTGAAAAAAAAAATATAAATTAAAAAAAACAAAAAAATTAAGAACTAACTGGAAAAAGATAAAAGTATTTTACCTGAATATCCTTACAACCTTGCATGGCTCTGCTAAAGACTAGGTCAAAGTAGTCCATGTGCAGTCTATGGGACATCTCCAGTAATGCTATGCTTCCTGTAACAAAAACAACCAGTGAGCGTGGAAGCTACCAGAACAGAAGTACCTGGGTAATGTGCTGATCCATATAGTGGTAAGATAACACTGGCGCATAACGATTTTGCTGCTATCGCGCAACGTATCGCTGCGAGTGAGCTGCGTGCTGCGTATAGATAGCGCCGAAAATGCCTTATTATTATTGTACGAGTGTAGTGTACAATATGTCGTTTTTGGCTCTATACTGCGCTCGCAGCGATGTCGTTGCGCGTTAAAATCGCTGCGCGTCCGCCACACTTTCAAACTCGCCCACAAATCACCAGTGCGATAAGGCTCTAGGGATAAGCATAGCAGCTAGTGAGGCACAGGTACAGGCAACCAGGCCACTCACCAATAGTGGGCATGGCGGCGACGGTGAGGCAGACGCCGCCGGCGGCCTCCTCGACGTGGCCCACGTCCACCAGCGGCTGCGGCTCCGCGCCGCGCCACGCCATGCTGGCCGAGCTGGCCACGAGCACGCCGCGTGTCGGGATGCCTGCGTTGATCAGAGCTAGTGACGCCGCGTTCACGCTGGCGCAGAATGCTCCGCCGTCCGCCTGCAAATCGAAGCATAATACAATATAAGGGCCTCCGCTAACACGTGTGGGCGCGGCGTGCTTGTTTCGTGTCATATTTATTTACTTATTCTGTGATGTCATGTAATAGACAGCAGCACTGCGTGGGGCGGGTCTCTGCTCTATATATTGAACCCTTTAAACGGCACGCCGCGCCAAGCCAAGCTGTGCACCCGCGCGAGTTAGCGAAGGCCCTAAGGACGATTAGCTATGTAGAGTTCAATATCGATTATTGGATCACCAAAGGTTTATTACTCTCGCTTTGCTGTCCGCCCGTCTGTCTGTCACAGGGTTATATGTTGATAGCCATAATAGACGGATAGCTGAAATGTTCACATAATTACAATTATTCACTACTAAATTATGCAACCCCTTTTACTTGACTACCCTAGCATCACAAGATAGGGCATTAAAACCCGTAAACAATAAAAAAAGCTCGGCTGCCCAGACCTGTAATACTTCCACATAGATGTCGATCTGCGAGCGCGGATAGAGTTCAGTCTTGATGGCAGCGATGAGCACCTGTCGCAGATGCATCGACATCTCCTGCGATTTGCGGTCGCCGCGGGGTCTGTTCTTTCTTTCACCTAAAAAAAATATAAAAGAAATATATTAAGTATTTATTTTCATTCTAAGATTAGGTTTTTATAATAGTTATATATAAAAAAGTAAAATACAATAAATAAAGTACAAACAAAATAAAAATATTATAAAAACCTAACCTAGTTACTGATTAGTTTGCCGCCGGCAATGGGGCAGGGCCCAAGTTACCAGTGGTCAGGAGGAACCTTTGAACAATGGGTGCCATGTCCAGAAGTACCGCCTTCTGTATCTGGCCCTTGATCCAGCAATCTAGCGAGAGCCTCTTGAGATGTTGGTCGAGACTCTTCGCTATTAGACTGTTTGCCGAAACAACTTTCGGGACAATGATAGTCAAGTCAACATCCCACATAGCAGTCACCTCGTGGTCCAAATCAAGGTACTTGCAGAGTTTGTCCTTCTTGGCCTTCACAAGGTTATTATTATTATTATTTAAAAAAGATTGGGTAGTTCTTCGAGCGGTTCAACCGCTATCAGTTTCCTGTCACATATATTCAGCCGAATATTTGTATTTGGTGAAACCCATGTTCAGCCCATCTCCAATTCATACTGTATGCTGTATAACTTACATAACCAACAGAGGGTTGGGGGAGCTTACTTTCTCACAATGCTCAAATTACCTGTGGAAAAGGTGGCCATACTGTATTGACAGTTGACAACTACGCCTTCTGTGTTTGTTTTGGATTTTGATGCCTGAAATAGGAGTTAACATAATGACAATTTATTTTTTGTAGACCATTTAAGTGTAGTTTGTTTTTTCAGTAGCATAATGAATTAGAGGCCCGTGCCCAGCATTGGGACACTTTCCAAGCCAATGTAATAATAATAATAAAAAGGTAGTCTATGAAAAATTCGTATATTTTTTTATTGCCAAAAACTGGGAAGTCTCAAAAAAGGCTTACCATCCGTTTGCACTATATTGCATTAAGTACAAACAATACTAAGGAATAGATCATTAAATACCTGATGAGGACCGTATACAGCTGCTAGAACTTTGGTGTTTCCTTGTTCTATATAAGCACTTCCATCAGGCTGTGTGAAAACACCGAGCTTACATCGAATCCGCCTCAATTCGTTTGGTCTTCTACCATCTAATCGAAGACCTTGGCTAGACAATAACTCCGGTCCTGGCATGTTTGTTTTATTTTGAATACTTTAACACTACAGAATTTGTGTAAATTACTGGCAGAAGAACAAGTAATAAATAGTAAAACCGTAAACCAAAGCCGTAAACCGACCGCATTCGGGGACAAGCACACAAGACAACAACGTGCGGGTGACAGTGACATTAACATGACACTGGCACTGACAGTGCCTAACAGACTTGCCATAACGTAAAAACTATTCCCATTGATTGATCTTGGATTGATCGAACAAAATATTTTAGCGGAATCCGTAAAATTTGCCTATGTAAAACAAAAATTAAATTAAATTTTTAGTTTTTCCTAGTAAATTTTGAATGTCAGTCAACTATCTGATAAAAAAAGCTCCATCACATAAAGCTCAAAAAGTTCAACACGTTAAATCAAATGAGCTAAATATAAATTACCAGGATTTAGACAACTCTTTAAAATTTTGCTTATTTGATTTTGACCAAAATTTTGACCGATTTTGACCTTTATTTTTGATGCTTTGTTCAAGACACTGGTAAAATTGACCCAAAAGTAGATGCAATTAAATGTTTTTTTTTAAACGCACTTACCTCAAGAGATATTCAATCCTTAAATTGAATGCGATCTTCAATTCAAAAATTTCGTGTGTTTCCATTGACGTGTAATAGCGATTATTATTGGTTCGTTTGTGACATGTGTGTTTGTCTATCCAATTAAAAGCGTTTGTTTTCGTCCACGAGTTAAAAGTACGGCATAGTGCAATGAAAACGCATTAATTAATTGTAGTCGTACGCATTGAAAATGGCTGAATTGTTTTTTCGTGAATTACAATAAATTAATTTCAATGCTATTCGATATTGTGAAATTGACCAAAAATGTAAGTGACGAATCAAGAACATCGAAGTGGTCATTCTATTTGTAAAGTGATAAACGTAAACAAAGTCAGTGACCGTCCCGGTGTTCCATCCCATCCCAATTTTCATCCGATCATAAGTAAATATTTATTGTCACTATCTTTTTATTGCAATCAGCAAACAAATTAAAAGGATTTCTAGGTTAAAGATGTGATGTGACATTATTTAACAGTGTGGAGTCTGTAATAAAGGATATTGATTTTTATTGATTGAGTATTGGTTAAATAATGGTTTTGATTTCATTGCAGCAAAGTGCGTAGCCAAAATGGATGTGGACGATTCCGCCGTGGATCTGAGCGTCAGGTAATGCACATTGACAATATCAATAATAATCAATGGAAAGTGATAATTTCCTATAATATCCATCATTTCGTTTTAGGTCTTTGCCTCCTGAATTGAGTGAACTTAGGGCTCTAACGGCAAGTGGTCTCACTATAACGCCGGCGCAGCCCCCTCCTCATGTGAGTTAAGTAAAATATCAATTTGAATTACTATAAGCCCAGCTAATGTATGATTATTGATTTACATATAGAGTAGTGGATAACGCTTATTTTCGAGGCTTAAAGACTCGAGCCCTTAAGACTCCAGAGTCGTAAAGACTCAGCTATATTTGACAATTAAATTGGCTTATTTTACGCGTATGGATGCAAGAAACCATCTTTGCGGCTTTTGAGTTGTTAAGCCTCGAGAGTCTTTAGGGTTCGAGTCTTTAAGCCTTGAAATGAGCGTTTTTCACAACACTATTTACATACTAAAATATTATATCTAACTAATTATTTATTTCTTGCATTCCCAAAAGATAATTGACAGAGTGAGTATGGATTAATTCTGATATATTTAACATAGTAAACAATTACTGTTGTCTCACTGCCTTACTAAGAGGTAATTAGCATTAATAATGTAATTCTGTTATTCGGTAATTAATAATGTAATTATAATGTTTCATATTAAAATAGTAAATGTAATAATAAACACCCAAGACCTGAGAACAAACATTTATATTTTTCATACAAATATCTGCCACAACACGGGAATCGAACCCGGGACCTCAAGTTTCGTAGTCAGGTTCTAGGCCATCTGGTCGTCTACTATATAATGTGAACTCTACATATCTATAAAAAATATTTGAAATAATATACTTTGTTAAATAATACTAATAAATTGGATGAGATGACCTAAGAGATAAGATTTATCTATTTCCATTTTTATCAGCATTGTTACGACAGACGCTGATATCTCATAAAAATTATTAATATCTGCAGTAAAGCCAGTAATTGACTTAAAAACATTTAAGGTTTTAAGATGAGATGATTATCACACCAAAAATCTACATCTGCTAGCAGTTTGTTTTTGTATGGGGTCATACGTCATACCTAGTTCTAACCCTAAACTATCTAGTTCCCTCTAAACATAGGTATGAAGAAGTTAAATAAATGAAACATCAATGTTTAGTACATAGTTCTGTCACTTGAAATACTCATCAAATGAATTACAATCAAGTAATTTTCATTAAGCTGTTTTCCTGGTAAATTGGACAAAATTATAGACTGGAAGATGGTGACACAAAATATTAGGTCATTTGTACCAGTATGGCGGTTCTTCAGGGGTCTAATTACAGAATGACAAAAAAGAAAATTATGGTCATAGCGCTGGTACCGGCGGCGGCCCAATCGCGTGGGCGTTAATCGAACGTGTTGGATAAATAACGAGTGTCGAACGATTTGTTCCACAAAAATGCTTGTATTTTGCGATAGTCGATAAAAAAAGATGTAGGCAGTAGCATAATGCCATACTTCTCTCTTTGCGGCGGTATGGCGGCCATTTGGAACCGCCAGAAAAGTATGGCATGGTGTATTTCTTGAATGGCTACTCGACGATGATTAGCTGTGCAAAAATTAACCTGGAACAAATAATTGAATTGTTTTTTTTTTTTTTAAATTTATGTATTCGCGTCGGTATGGCGGGCTGTAAGTCACACCGGAGAAGTATGGCATTACGCTACCGCCTACTTCTTTTTTTATCGACTACCGCCGACTACTGCCGGTACCAGCGCTATGACCATAATTTTCTTTTTGTCATTCCGTAATTAGACCCCTGAAGAACCGCCATACTGGTACAAATGACCTAATATTTTGTGTCACCATCTCCCGGTCTATTATGCTAAATAAAAATACATCATTGTCAATGTTATGATGTTCAATCAAAAATTTACAGCAAAGCAAGATGCACCATATAGATAAATTACCTATTTTCATTCTTGAAACTATGTTGCACCCAGAACATAGTTATTCATTCTTAGATAATATCCATGCAGGCTCTGCCCAAGGGTAGAGTACTAGAGCAGCTGCTCTAGTGCTTGTTGCCGTAAACTGGTAGCAAGACCCAAAGGAATTTTTATGATAGCTTTTGAAGGGCACACTGCTTGGTGGAAAAAGCGTCTGAAGAGATCCTTGCTCTATCTAATCTAAATCAAAGGCTAGGGATAGTGCATAATTCTTGCTTGTTACTAGTGATGTGTAATTTAGGGCGCCAGCGGCAAGCGGGTGCTCCGGCCGCGGTCGGAGACGCGCAGCTACGCGGAGAGCCCCGACATCGTGCTGCTGCCGGCCGCGCCGCCGCACCGGAAGCACCAGGCCTCCGCCGCGCCCTTCACTGGTAAATCATGTTTATTTTATACAGATGCGGAGTTAAGTTAAGCGGATTAGCACTGTTCTTTGAAGAATTGATGTTTGCCTTTACTGGTTCTTAAGCATTTGTTAACTGTCAAAACTGATGCGTCATGGTACCCCATTCTGACGCCCGCAGTAAGCAGATGTTTTTTTTTTTTTCAAAGTTAAAGTCAAAATATCTTTATTCTATTTATACTATAACAAGCACTTATGAATGCCAAAAAAAATCTACCAAAAGTTTTAGAAACTACGCTTGTACCTACGCCGTTAGCAATAGAGTCAGATATTTTTGATCAAATTTTTGCTCACAAGTTTATGAACTCGACTGTACTATGGGTACTAAGGCAACGGATAAACATACTTAAATAGATAAATACATACTTAAATTCATATAATTATTATAACGTCCAAGACCCGAGAACAAACATTCGTATCATTCATAGAAATATTGTCTCAACCCGGGATCTCAAGCTTCACAGGGCTCCAGTGGCGGATTTATGTTTTTTAGGAGTGTAGGCCAATTTATATCCGCCGCCCTTATGTAACTTTCTAAAATAATTTTCTCGTTGAAATCTGCCGCCCCTAGGCCGCGGCCTATACGGCCTATTGACAAATCCAGGATTGCAGGGCTCTCGAACCACTTGGCTATTTGGTCGTCAATCGGTATGGTATATCTTTTTTGCAGACATGACGAGCAAGATGAATGCGAGCGCGGTGAACGTGTCGATCACGGCGGCCGCGCCGGAGTCCCCGCGGGACGCGCGCGACACCGACTCCGAGGATGACGAAAACGAGCCCCCGCTGCCCGTCGTCGACCGGGTCAGATAATATACGTAGCTTAGAGCTTTTACACTTTGGGAGTGAAAAATTAATGAAAAAAAAAACCCTGATAGCTGTATACCTATATTGTATTACGATCCAATTTATGAAAAGTGTAAACAAAGACGCCATTTATCCGACCACAGACATTCAATGATGTGAAAACCTAACCTATTGCAAAATAATTAATCTGTTCAGTAAATCGATTAATTTATTAATTGAATAATCAAAGTATTTTTGTCTATTTTATTATTTACAATACTTGTTTTCATTCCAAAGACTGTTTATTCAATTATAAAAGCAGTAACTATTTTTTAATTTTAAGGAAAGTAAATAAAAATCGCTTATTCATCCACGCATTAATTGATTTTTAAAATGTTAAATTTTTCACCATCTCTATGCTAGTCTATGCTACTACAGATTATACACATGTTTCAATCAAGAAATAACGTCAGATTTTGACGAAGATTTTTCAAATGAAATTAAATATTGAAATCAGGTGAATTTTGGTGAAAAAAGTTAAAAGACACGCATTATAGATAAATGTGTTATTGATTCGATCCAATGGGTGTTTATACAAGAATTTTGATGAAATCGGTTTGTTTACACTTTTAATAAATTGGATAGGCATAAACCATAGTGGGGGAAAGCGCATGTGGGGATTTCGTGAAGCTCTGCAGATTAATATAAGAGGGGGCATCTTGCACCCTGTTGAGTACTTTTGCCAAATATGATCGCTACATTATATGGCCGACGGTATATCGCAGTGGCGTTTCGTAAGGTTCACGCTTGGCCTCCACACCGCTGCTTAAAGTACGCTGATGGTGCGGAACCGTACCGTGTCCGTATTTGGAGCAGTGGTGTTGGCGCTCCTTTATGGTGTGTGTACGCAGGAGCTGTCGAGCGCGGAGATCTGGGAGCGCGAGCGTCTGGTGCGCGCGCTGCGAGAGAAGCTGCGCGCTGAGGAGACGCGCCTCGTGCTGCTCAGGAAGATACGACAGTCGCAGCACGCGCCCGCCAAGGTAGGCTCGCCACAAACATAACGTGTGTTGGGATTGGGAGGGGCAGAGGAGGAGGATGCCAAATTAAAAGAGATATGTACTTGCAAAATAGTATAATGGTGCAAAAGATCAGCCAGAAGACGTCCACTGCTGAACAAAGGCCTCCCCCTTAGAACGCCACAATGAACGAC
This sequence comes from Choristoneura fumiferana, assembly GCF_025370935.1. Taxonomy (NCBI): domain Eukaryota; kingdom Metazoa; phylum Arthropoda; class Insecta; order Lepidoptera; family Tortricidae; genus Choristoneura; species Choristoneura fumiferana. Next base: position 7,379,820 of record NC_133493.1, read on the forward strand.
AACTCGCCACTTGCATCCACCGGTTACCCGCAATTCTCACGATGTCAGTCCACCTAGTGGGAGGTCTGCCAACGGTTTTCCGGTTCGCGGTCGCCACTCGAGAACTTTTCTCCCCCAACGGTTCTTCGAGCGATGTGGCCCAAAATATGCGGCGATATGGTGCAAAGGGTACGAAGTTACAATTAAACTCTTTAACTAAGTTGTCCTAATCCGACTGAGATGGATGTAAAGGACCACGGGCCAACGCGAGTATTGAAGAACAATGTTTGATGTTGCAACCAATGCGCCGACGTATGCCAATGACGCGATGTGTCGTATGGAGTAACAAGCGTGTATAACGGCCGATAGCAAATCTTTATAATGTGCGCACTTGCATACATTTTTATTCTGATTAGCTTTTGCCCGCGGCTTCGCACGCGTGGAATTCAGTTATAGTGCGCTGTTCCCTTGGGAACTGTACACTTTTCCGGGATAAAAAGTAGCCTATGTCACTCTCTCGCCCATAAACTATATCTATGCCAAAAATCACGTCGATCTGTCGCTCCGTTTCGACGTGAAAGACGTATAAACATACAAACATACTGTTTTATAGCAAGATAGAGGGCAGCAGTGTAGCCCAGGTTTTGGTTGAATCTGTGGTGCGATAATAAAACAGTGAACACGGCTATTGAGTTTTTATATCTTCCTAGAAGTATTAATTAATTACGCTAAAAATTAGATATAACATTGGCGACGAGGATGGGAACACACACACTTTCGCATTTATAATATTAGTATGGATTAGGATTAGAGCCCAACTAAAGTATTCTCTCTCTATGTTAGGCTCTAAAGCTGGTGTTGAGTGTGAGATGTGTGAGCAGGTGTGGTTGTTCCAGGAGGGTGCGGGCACGGCGCTGGCGGGCAGCGGCTGCGTGGTGCCGCCCGGGGTCACCGTCACGCCCGCGCCGCCGCCCGCGCACCAGCACAACAAGGCGAGTCAAAACTTTTGCTCCTACCACGTTGCCACGTTTAGGTCCCCTGGACGACTTTTCTGTTTTTGGAAATCATTAGTTTCTTTCTATGTGTTTTCTGTGGTTAAAATGAATTCAATTTGATCAACTTTTTCTTCTACCTTGTTGCCATTGTTACGTCCCCTGGACTGGACAACTGTTTAAATCTATGAGTTTCTTTCTATTTGTTTTTTGTGTGAAAGTCGAAAATTTAAAGTACTTTTTTATTTAACTTGTACAAGTCACAAATAAGCTCAAGTATCGTTCAAAGTTAAAATATGCGCTAGAATATCTGGCCAGCATCAGACAAATCACCCGTTTTGCTAAAACAGGGCGTTTAAATCAATCATTGCCGAGCGCCAGACCAGTCGCCAGGTTACGGTTACCTTGCCGCGATGCCGACGATTCTACAGACAGATGCGTCCGCAGTATCCAGATAAAGCTAAATCAGACGCCCATGGGCGTCTGCGGCATTATATTTCGGTCCACCAAGACATCGACGGGTGTCAATGGCACTGAATGAGTTAAAGGCTCAGTTCAATTGGTCGATAGAGAGCCCTAATGCGGGGTACGGGAGATTTCCATACACGCCATGGGGCCCGCATTCAGGTAACTCTTTTCATTGGTTGGTAGGGGCTGCATGCGGGGTACGGGAGATTTCCATAACTCATGCCATAAGGCCTGCATTCGGGTTTCACTAGTCTTCATACCGCCTGCGGAAGTCACCGCACGCTGTATGTCATCATCAGAATCATCATCCCAGCCTATATACGTCCCACTGCTGGGCACAGGCCTCCTCTCAGAACAAGAGGGCTTGGGCCATAGTTCCCACGCGGGCCCAGTGCGGATTGGGCACGCTGTATGTAGACAACATTATCGACTAATGAAACTGAGCGTTAAAGTATAGTATGTTGTTGCAGCGTTCGACAAGCGCGGCGCCGGGCGCGGCGAGCAACAACTCGTCGCGCCGCACGTCCAGCCTGCCGGGCGGCGCTACGCTCACGCCCGGCCCGTACCGCACACAGGTAACACTGGTGGGGTGGATTGGATGCCCTAACACTGGGCGGACCACGGTACAATAAAAACAAGTGGAAGTGCTATGTAGGTGCAGCGGTGCGTGCCACAAGTAAGCGGGCCGGTACGCTTACTCGATGACGTAGACAATTCTCCATTAGTAAATTTTTTTTCCTGCTATCCATTTTACATTCCAGAATTGAGCAATACGACATAATTACTGTAAAACAAGGAATGTCGCGACACTACTAAACGTGATCATACTCTACGCAATGTTGAACACGACGGGCATCGAGTAAACGTACCTCCGCTTACTTGCGGCACGCACGCTGCACCTACATAGCACTTCCACTTGTTTTTATTCTTCCGTGGGGTGGACCCACATTGTGTAGTGTAGTACTTAGTGTCATAATATGTAATTCATCTTTCATAATGCGAACTGCTATGAAATGGAATTCGCTCCCATCGTCTGTATTCCCGGATACATCTAGGGCTCTTCAAGGCTAGAGTGAATAGGAATAGGTTACTAATCCAGTGAGATACACCTTTGGCCTCATCTGCACCTTACATCAGGTGAGATAGAGGTCAATCACGGTCAGTTTTATGTAAAAAAATAATTGAGTACTTAATCCAATTGCATGGTTGCAACGCATGCCAAAGGTTATAGTTTCGGTAGGTTTGGGGGCTTTGGGACAAGTGGAGACCCCTAGTAGAAAAACCCCGGCGAAATTCGTATTTTTTCAACCTCATGTTTTTTTTATTTTAATTTTTTTATTTATTTATTTTAGTCATGCTTTATTAAAGTAAACACCATTTACAAAGAGAAATTAGAAATATTTAAGCTTAGAATTAAGATTTCTATTTATCTGGATATCTTATGATACGAGTATCTCGATACCTGGGAGGTCCCTAGCCTTCTCATCAGTCATCATGTACGACTGTACATGACTAAGTGCAAAGAGATCGAAACGGCCAAAGTTACAAAAATATGTATACACGACCTTAATATGTTAAGTGCATAAAGTCGTGTGTACATTTTTTTGTAACTTTGGCCGTGTCGAAATCTTTTGTACTTGACTGTACTCCCGATTGGTCAACAAATACATTTAAATTTAATTGTAGAGATCCATCTGTTGTAGAAGCAACGGGGTTGTATTGTAGCCCCGCACGCTCTTCTATAAATTCGGTCCTGGTATAATATATTTGTTTGCAGTCATCTTCAAGCGGCGCCAGCATCACACCGTCCGTGACGATTACACCCGCCCCGCCGCCTGCCGCCACGCACAACAGTAACAACAACAAGGTAACGCAACACACTTATAGACACACGCGTATAGGCGTATAGACACACAAGTAAACATAATATAACAGTATCTATACAGAGAGATGGGATTGGTTTCATCATCGATGTCCACCTTTGTATATTGTCTAAGACGCGAGCGCTCGTGATCCCATTCACCATCTCTATCTATCTACCCTCATCCTGCAATGTGTGACAGAAGAGGCTTTGTGCCTTTTCACATGCAGACGGTCACGACACGATCGCGAGCGTCAGCGCCTTGGACAATACGGCCTCTAACTTCGTTATTTAGGGGTCGAACTTGTAATTTGGTTACATGTTAGATCTCTAGACATTTTAGAGCATTGAGTTAACAATTGGTTTCCTCGCAAGCCCGCTCAGGACAATTCGTCGGTTACCAGCAGCACCAGCGACGCAGTGAGTATGGAATGTGATGTCATTCAACAATGTATTTTATTACAAGCGTTCGTCCACTAAATTAGAGCTACGTACGCATTATGCGGTTAATCGTGCGGTTTGAGCGCGCAGTCTCTTTCTCAGGCGATACTTTGAAGAGGGACGGGACTCTAATACCCGCGTGGGCAAGTGGAAGCCGTGACTGAAATCAGTAGGACGGATTAATTCATTCACTCACTAACTATTATAGTGATGTCGAAAAGTCGATAATATTTTTTGATGAAAGTTTACATGCTTTTTACATGTTATAACGCCCATGGATTCTCATAAAAATGATTCTGTTGTAAGGTATATTATGGCACAGTTTTAAATTTTTTTGGCTGTAGTGTTTCTGTGACAGGCTAGTTGGCGCTAGCGTCGTGAGGTCCGTTTGACAACTTCGACATTTGCGTCACGTTTCTGATTGGTTAAATAACTAAATGAGCCAATCGCAAGCTAGACTGCAACGTCAAACGGATCTCACGATACTAACGCCATCTAGCGATATTTCGCCAGTCTGTAATCTTTCGTTGACACACTTATTGTGTGCTGTCGAAACGCTTCTCCCATAGATTTTGAATGGCAATAGCTATAAATAACGTCACTTATTTGCCAAATCAATGGACTAACTTAGCAGTACGAAGAATACTTGACCACGGAACAGCTAGAATCTAGCTAGCTAGAACAGCTAGGTAATGCGCACCAATTAGTTGCTTCCAACTGCCTGCGTGATAATCTATCTATCTATCTATCTAATACCTTTAAACGAGCAATTCTTGTATATATCTCGGGGATCTCGAAAACGGCTCCAACGATTTCGATGAAATTTGGTATGTAGGGGTTTTCGGGGATGAAAAATCGATCTAACTTGGTCTTATCTCTGGGAAAACGATTGTTACCGAGTTTTAGTACGAGCAAAGCTCGGTCGCCCAGGCACTTTAAGTGATTATAATAGTAACTTATCTATTTGTTGCAAAGCAACTAGAAATCTAATTTTACAGTTAATTGTTAGGTCTGGTTTCTAGTTGCATTTTGGAATTATGTATTGTGGTTGGTAGTACGGTTACATAGGAAAATGGATACTTATGTTAGGGTACCGACTATACTTTTTATGCTAGCCTGATGTGCCAAAGGAAACTTTCCAAAATTGCGGAATTTTTCATATAGGAATATTTCGGAAACTTCTCACAATTTTGTATGGGGATTGAAACTTTCCGTTTCATAAATTTAAATTTCCTATATTTCTTGTGAAAATTTCCAGAAATTTCCGAGAACTTTTCCTACTTTTTGGAAACTTTCTGCAACTTGCACATCTGTATGCTAGCCAGTCTTGTTTGTTAGCAGTACATTGAGCATTGTCTAAAAATAAGTGTTCCGTTGTTAGGCGAGCTCCCGCAGCGGCGAGGAGTCGCAGACGCAGACTCCGGCGCAGCGCCAGGCCGCCGCCAAGCTCGCGCTACGGAAACAGCTCGAGAAGACGCTGCTCCAGGTAACGTAATCATCATCATCATATGATCAGCAGTAGGACGACCACTGTTGGCCATATAGGCCTCCCCTATATACATAATAATTTCGCCCACACGTCCCACTGCACGCTGCTGCTATAAACAGCGTTTCCACCAATAATGTGCGAGGATGTGTTGCGAATAATGTGTTTTTACAAGCTTTTATTTAGTTTCACCTGTCCCATTGTCTGTCTGTCTGTAATCAAATCTTGCATGTTAAATTCGACCAACTTCCAGTAGTTGGATTGACTTGACATTTGGTATACTTATGTAAATTGCGTGACAATACAATAATCTGGTAGTCATATTCTGATAGTCCGGCCAGGATCGTCTCCTCAGGACTCTTCAACGGTTAATGGCATCGCCTTGTAATTTGGTATGCAATGTAGTTGGGGTGGCAATGCAAGTACAGCCAACAAAAAGTACAGTCGGCAAATAAGCTTGTATTACAAATATATTTTTTACCAAAAACTTATTAATGAATCAATAGATACGCTTCATTTTCCGTCCTCGCTCCGCTCAGCTGTTTCCTCCAGATGTGCTGTGCGAGGATAGGTAAATGAAGCGATTTATTAGCTGTTGATCCAATACGCAGTTGGTTCACGTTCCCATTGGTTCATGAAACCAATTCCCCACAAGACATCCTCGTACATCTCTGGTTGTAACCCGGCGTCAGGGTTGTTTATACATGCCATTTGGTGCGTGCAGATCCCGCCCCCGAAGCCGCCGCCGCCCGAGATGAACTTCATCCCGTCGCCGTCCAACACGGACTTTGTGTACCTCGTGGGGCTCGAGCACGTCGTCGACTATCTCACCAACGAGGACCGGTCAGTACCGACACTTGATCATATCAGCCGTGCCCGTAGGACGTCCACTGTTGGACATAGGCCTCCCCCATACACCTTCAGTTGCTAGGTTAGAAGCGGCCTGCATCCACCGTGATCTTGCGGCTTTAACCAAGCCCTAAAAGGGGCTATCGCGAATGAATTCTCCGCTAGAGGCGCTAGTGTAGCAAGAGGTTTCCGAATTTATATTTAGAATAATTTTGTGAATATTTTGCAATACCTAAAATTAATTATGGCAAATATGCGTTACGGGGCAATGAATGTCCGTGTTTTGAGACAGATTTATCTTTCGTAAACCTTTGTTCTCCCTTTTTTCCGAACAAATTTCCGAGCAATACTGTGGCATGCTCGATATTTTTATGGTACGGTTTTAAGGTATTAAATATGATTTAAATGTAAATTTGGTTTTCACGTCCGTAATAACAAACTAACCACTGTACTTCAGGCAGACCCTTCGTCTACAGTGGGGCCAACTGGTGAGCGCAAAAACGGTATCCCTCATTGTGTTGTGTCTGTAACGTGTATGTGTGTGCAGCATGCCGCGGTCGTCGGTGCCGGCGGTGTGCGCGCAGTGCGGCTGCGACTTCACGCCCGTGTGGCGCTGGGAGCGCGCGCCGGCGAGACGCCTCGACGCCACGTTCACCGCGCCGCCCGCGCCGCCCGCCGCGCGCCGCCTCTGCGAGCTCTGCGTCAGCGGGAACGTCAAGCGCGCGCTCAAGGTAACGCTAACAACACGCCGTGTGGCGCTGGGAGCGCGCGCCGGCGAGCCGCCTCGACGCCACGTTCACCGCGCCGCCCGCGCCGCCCGCCGCGCGCCGCCTCTGCGAGCTCTGCGTCAGCGGGAACGTCAAGCGCGCGCTCAAGGTAACGCTAACAACACGCCGTGTGGCGCTGGGAGCGCGCGCCGGCGAGACGCCTCGACGCCACGTTCACCGCGCCGCCCGCGCCGCCCGCCGCGCGCCGCCTCTGCGAGCTCTGCGTCAGCGGGAACGTCAAGCGCGCGCTCAAGGTAACGCTAACAACACGCCGTGTGGCGCTGGGAGCGCGCGCCGGCGAGACGCCTCGACGCCACGTTCACCGCGCCGCCCGCGCCGCCCGCCGCGCGCCGCCTCTGCGAGCTCTGCGTCAGCGGGAACGTCAAGCGCGCGCTCAAGGTAACGCTAACAACACGCCGTGTGGCGCTGGGAGCGCGCGCCGGCGAGACGCCTCGACGCCACGTTCACCGCGCCGCCCGCGCCGCCCGCCGCGCGCCGCCTCTGCGAGCTCTGCGTCAGCGGGAACGTCAAGCGCGCGCTCAAGGTAACGCTAACAACACGCCGTGTGGCGCTGGGAGCGCGCGCCGGCGAGACGCCTCGACGCCACGTTCACCGCGCCGCCCGCGCCGCCCGCCGCGCGCCGCCTCTGCGAGCTCTGCGTCAGCGGGAACGTCAAGCGCGCGCTCAAGGTAACAAGAGGCATATCAGCCGTAGGACGTCCACTGTTGGACATGGCCTCCCTCATAAACATACAATTGCTTCGGGTAGAAATGGCCTGCATCCACCGTGACCCGCGGCTTTAACCAGGTCATCCGTCTATGTCGTTGGTCTCACTCTCGTCTCCATTCGAGAACTTTTCGGCCACAACGGCCATCTGTTCTCCGTGCCATATGTTCTGTCCATTACGAGTTCAACGAGCTAATTCGCTTGGCTATGTCGATTTCTTTTATTTATGAACACAAAACTTTGTCACTTTTGAAAAAGTTATATGTCACTCACATTACAATAAGTCCTATATATAGGACATTGAGTGGCAGTAGAATATCTATTTAAGTATGTTTATCCGTTGGCTAGTACCCATAAAACAAGCTTTGCTTATTTTGGGGCTAGGTCAATCGGCGTCAAATGTCCCGTAATATTAATTTGTTATGTTTCTTAGGCGGAGCACACGGCGCGGCTGAAGACAGCGTTCGTCCGCGCACTGCAACAGGAACAAGAGATCGAGCGGCGCCTGTCCGCCGGCTGCGGGGACGGGCCCGCGCCCGCGCCGCCGCCCGCGCACGCGCCTCGCCCGCCACAGGTACTATTATTTCATTATGCATTTTATTCGGAAAACCAACATCTTAAATTAACTATTACAGGTGGATTACAAAACATGCAACAATAAAGCTAATTGAAGGTTTAACAGATAATACGGACATGTGCACAGATAAGCATATATATTTTTTTAAACAATTTAAAAACAAAAAATAAATGCAAAAAAAAGAGAAAAATGTAGAACATGTCAGAGAGACGACTGAGCCCCGGAATGCTGAGCAAAGACAATCACCAGCGCTATAACAGCGCCGCAATCATCTCAGCTCTAGGGCCATTAAACTACGCTTCGAACCTCTCGCTCGCTCTTGAGAGGTTATCAGAACTCTCACTCGCAAGCCGCTGCAAAGTGCAAGCGAGAGATCCGATAGCCTCCCAAGCGCGAGCGAGAGGTTCGAATCATGTTTTACGGCCTCAGCTACCGACGCTAGTATAATATCTGCCACAATAAAGTGTGCATAAATATCTGGTACAAATCTATTTCTGGGGCCTGTAAGACGTGTCAGATATTTTTGCACTTTCTGCTGAGGCACCTATTAATTAACCTTATAACCGCCACGGTTAAAAAAAAAAACTGAAAATCGTTCCACATGCGCCACAAAATGCCGTCATGGCCACTATGGCACTTTTTTCAGCTGTCGTGTTTTACCGACCGTGCCGGGCAAAGGGTTAATGCAGATGACTGTACACGACTACGTTAAATCAAAACTTGTCAATGCGTGCGCTTTATATATAAATAAATAAATAAAATAAATAAATATCGCGGGACAATTCACACCAATTGACCTAGTCCCAAAGTAAGCTTAGCAAAGCTTGTGTTATGGGTACTAAGCAACGGATAAATATAATTATATAGATATAGATACATACTTAAATACATATTAAACACCCAAGACCCGAGAACAAACATTCGTATTTTTCATACAAATATCTGCCCCGACACGGGAATCGAACCCGGGACCTCAAGCTTCATAGTCAGGTTCTCTAAACCACTAGGCCATCTGGTCGTCTAAACCGTCTGGTCGTATATAACAGAGTTACAAAGGTTTAAAATTCAGTATAAAAAAGACAGAGAAAGAAATTCTAGCGTGTGGCGCAGCGTAGCCCTAGTAACGCAAAACTTACTGCATAGAGAAAACCGAAAGAGAGATAATACAAATTTTTCAGATTTTCAACAGTATTTTTTAGGGTTCCGTACCTCAAAAACAAAAAAACGGAACCCTTATAGGATCACTTTTTGTTCTAAGCCAACGCAATCAAAATATACAGTCGTTTATGCTGCAAATTTTCGACACTCGCAAGGGAATCAAGACCTACAGGGTACTTCCCGTGAACTCAGGATCTTGAAATTTGGTACGAAGCAACGTCTTATAGCACAGATAACTGAAAAATTGCGAATAGCGTAAAGTTTTAGTTACATCATATAATACAAATATTTTTAATAATTTGTACGGAACCCTCGGTGCGCGAGTCCGACTCGCACTTGGCCGGTTTATCTTTGCTAAACATTGTCTGTATATCTATATATTCAGCAATATAGGGTATGGCCAATTAAGTAGTTATATAATATGGTATTGTTGTGCCCCCCCCCCCCAGATGTCGGTGACGCGCACGAGCACGCGCGCGGCGCCCACGCCGCCGGCGCCCGCGCCGCCCCCCAAAGCCGCGTCCAGCAGCTCCAGGTAACGCCAACTAGATTCACATTCACATAGTTTTAGTGCTAGTTCTAGTCTTAGTTTTAGGTGGTACTTATGGAGCCAAGATAAACCTTTCTCTCTCTCTTTCTTTCTTTCTTTCATTGACGTGGTTCACAAAACAAAATATACGTGTTCAATATTTTCTAATTGGGTTAATATCATTTCGTCTATACAGCAGTTGGTCTAAGTAACAAATTAGCAATAGGTCTAAGTAGTAAGTGGTCTAAGAAACAATTGGTCTAAGTAGCAAGTGGCCTAAAATTCTTTGACCCAAAGTGCGGAGCTCTAATTCCGCGTGGCTAAGGCGCTTCGAGTAACGTAACTCTAACCTAGCCTAAGCTATATTTCATTAAGTTATCGACACAAATAGGTTAGGACTAGCGGCTTTTTACACCAGCTGCTTCTTAGACCACTTGGAACTTAGAACAGCTGCTTTTTAGACGAAATGATTTTCTGATTATCTAACTGTTGGACTAAATTGTTGTTTTTTTTTATCCAGGAAGCTACTCAGTTAATCAATTATTTATTGGTCTTATTCAAAATTGTACTAGTAAATATGTATGTCCGTATTGCAGCCGAAGCTCGGAGCTGCGCCACCACTCGGACCGCCGCGCCGAGGGCGAGGCGCCCGCCAAGAAAGGTAAAGGTACTTGTATCGACCCTTTGCTTTACACACCCTTTGTCTCTCATGCCATATTTGATCAGTTTCATTTTAGATTCATCATCATCATATCATCCGTAGGAACTACTTCTAAAAATTGCTTCACTCATAGAGCACAGTATTCCTGATAAATACGGCCTATTAATATTTAGGCCGGGAAAGTTCAGTTACCACGGAACACAAATTTATACATTATCAAACCAGTTAATTTTTTTCACCCTGTCTTTTTCCTTTTAACGCATTCACTGCCACCGACGCATATGTGCGTTTCCGGATCTTCACCCAGTGCCGCTGTCTTAATTATTCATACATCTTGAACGCGCATGTGCGTCGGTGGCACCTGTGGAAGTCAGGTGGCGGTGAATGCGTTAAGTTGTATGGAAAAGATTTATTGCTCAAACATGAACTTTCATTTCCTTGTAACTACCGAATCGTTTGTTAGCGTAGTTTCTGATTGAATACAGTCGCCAGTAATAAGGTAATAACAGATTAATGGTTTGCTTTTGTTGTTTCAGGCGCGTCTTCGAGTAGCAGTCAGAGCAGCAGCAGCAAGCCGCACCAGGTAACTTGTCAGCAATAATTATATAGGCAAATGTTTTATTTAAGTAATATTTTTTATAGTGTCAAATTACGGAAAAGTATGCATCTTATAATTGCCTATGCTATCATATTAAAATGAAGTATGGAAGGCGGGGGGGCATATACTACGAGTGATCATCGAGGGGGGGGGAAGGTCACGTTAGGTATGTTCCCGTACAATTGCCGAGTCGCGGCGGCGACCAGCGAAGCGCCAGGACCAAATTAAGTTATTTTGTACTCTATTTTTCGAACAAATGTTGGTTTATTAATCTTCAGTGTACACGAAAAACAGGTTCGGTATTGACATGCCCATAATTATCAAGTCGGGAATTCGGGATTGATCATCGCGGTATACGATGCATAACGGGCTGACATTTCGTGACATGGGCTTCAATGTACATCTTACGTGTACACGAAAAACAGGGTCGGTATTATCTGGGCCGGTAAAGACTGTCACCCCCTCCTACCCGTTTGCCAATCACCTTGTATTATGTTGTTGACAGTTCGCAGCGTTGGCGGCGGCGCAGACAGCGTTCGAGCAGCACAGCGCGGCCGCCATGCAGGCGCTGCAGCACCAGCTGTTGCGAGGTCAGATAGGTGAATTGACAAACACTTTGGGAAACACTACACTATTACTTATATTCGTGTTCTAGCTTGGCTGAGGCTGCAACGTGTTATTTTTGATTTCCTTTAACTTTAACCTATCATCATCAGATCAGATCAGTGCAAAGGCTATCTTTTTCTGTTTTTATCTTAATCCGCGTTATTGATTTTATTTGTGACAAAGGAGGATGGGATGCAGGTCTTTTTTACGTTCTGCATTCGATAGGTTAATCGACAGTTCAAATGAATTATATTTATTTATCAAGACCCTTGCCGCAGTGACATTACCGCAGTGTTTGAAGTCAAAAGTCTTCGACCAGTGTGTGTTGCCAGTGATGACATACGGATCTGAGACGTGGGCGCTAACGATGGGCCTCATGAGAAGTCACTCAAGAGAGCTATGGAGAGGGCTATGCTCGGGGTTTCTCTGCGAGAAATGATGATATCCGCAGTAGAACTAAGGTTACCGACATAGCCCGAAGAATTGCGAAACTAAAGTGGCAGTGGGCGGGGCACATTGCTCGCAGGACTGATGGCCGATGGGGTCATAAGGTTCTGGAATGGCGTCCGCAGACCGGGAGACGAGCTGTCGGTAGGCCTCCAACAAGATGGAGCGACGACTTGGTTAAGATCGCGGGATCGCGGTGGATGCGGAAAGCACAAGACCGGTCTGAGTGGAGAGCCTTGGAGGAGGCCTATGTCCAGCAGTGGACGTCTTTCGGCTGACATGATGATCAAGACCCTAGTAGCATTACTGTTTGAAAGGTAGTCAAGAAGTAAGACAGTTAATTTATGTGCAGTGAAACAGTGTAAAGGTTAATTTAGTTTTTTTTTTCATGTCTCTCTTATGTGTCACATTAATGTCACTCGTTAATTTTGCAGTTTTACCTTTAACAAAATCTTTGAAGTAATATTAAGTATGAAAAGTTTTTTTTTTTAATTGGCGAATAAATTAATTACCAAATACTTTCTATTTATGAATCGAGCCGTTTGTCGAAGTTAACGGAAATCAAAGAAAACAGGGTGTATATTGTGTGCATGCCAAATCTATTTCAGTGTTTATATATTGTAAACCATTGGACGGTTAGTATTGAGTACAATGCAAAATTGAAACTCATCGAATGCATTGTCTTGCTGACATGGAGATAAGAGAGGTGGATGGGATCTGTCTGAAAAAAAATCAGAGCAGCCTTGTTTAGGCCATAAGAGCTCACATAAATGTTAGTTAAAACAAGTAGCACTAAAAACTGTGTGCTACGACTCGTTTCATAAAACCACAGTCTTGTTTTAAGGACCGTTATTACTAGACAGTTGCATAAAATATTATTGTATTGCGTCAGGTTTGAGCGGCGCGGGCGGCGGCGGCGGCGTGTCGCAGGCGGCGGCGGCGGCGGCCATGATGCAGTTCTCGCCGCTGCTCTACACGTACCAGCTCGCGATGGCGCAAGCCTCCGCGCTAGGTAAGCGATGTACGTACACCATTCATATTTTCATTATACTCTAGTTAGAATACTACTCAAAAGAAAATAGGGGCCACGTTAGTTTCATTGCTATAAATATAATTGTTTATAATATTCCTTGTCTTGATACTACATAAAAGAATACAAATCAGGGATGTAACGGATGTGGTTTTATCGGAACCGAAAGCGGGACCAGGTGTTTTCAATTTCGTTTATCTGAACCAGAAACGGAATGGGAACCGAAAACGGAACCGGGACCGGAATCAGAGCCTGAGTGATAGGTGGACGAGATGTTAAGGGTAGGTCTACTAAACCTGAGGGTCTATTTCGCGATCACAATCAAATGATAGTTTTCGCATACAAAAACTGTCATTAGATTGTGATAGCGAGTGTCAGACACATTGCATAATTTCGCTTTCTGTTTGTTTTGATGTCCACTCGCCGCGGTAAGCATTGACGTCCGATATAACTTCAGTTTCAAAAGTAACGGAACCGGAACCGAAACGGATGTTATCAAACGAAAGTTCCGATTTAACGGAATCGGAGCTCCGTAACATCCCTGATACAAATGCTTTTGATTCAATTCAACATATACATATTCAGATAAAACAGCAAACATTTTTGATTTCATTTCACCGATAAAATCAAATGGCCCTTATTTTCTTTTACAGCAGTCACTGCCACCGACGCATATATGCGTTTTCGGAAGTTTACCCAGTGCCGCTGTCATAATTATTCATACATCTTAAACGCACATATGTGTCGGTGGCACACCTGTGGAAGTCAGGTGGCAGTGAATGCGTTAACTAATATAGTTACTGACCGGGGGCCATGTTGACCAACATTCGCAATCGCTTTCGGATTCACTACTTGTTTCTGTCAAACGGTATAGTTAAGATAGAGACGGTAAATGCGGTCGCGAGCATCCATGCGTCATCAAATGGCCTCAAGTGACGGGCGGACTCTTCGATTCTGGCTTGATTATTGACACAACGGAAGTTGCGATAACTTTAACGATATTGTCTTTCGTTTTCATTAAATATTAGCTGTGGAAGTAATTTCCTATTACGAATTCTGCCCCGAGGTTAAAATTACCGTAAAAACTCTGTATATTAATTTACAGGTCAGTTTAAATAAATTAAAAAATATATATAATGTTTGTCACTCCTAAGCTTTGGTGTCAGGTCAATTACCGCTCTCTAGGAAACCGCGACATTTTGTTTACATAGACGACGTTCTAGTGACGTCATTCGCCGCCTTTATTACGACCCTTACATGACGGCACCGCTGATCCTAGGAAACCAAAGCTTTAGAGCTGTTACTACCGGATACCGCTCCAGTGTGCGTTGCTGCTGTATTAAGGAGCGGCCACACCGCTGCTCATAATATGGAGACGGTTCGGAATCGCAGTGACGTGCCGTAAGCGTCACGATTTTATCGCATGCCACACCGCTGTTTAATATACGCTGACGATGCGGAACGGCACAATTTTGCGTGGAGAACATGCAGTAAGGTCTTGACAGATGATATCGCATACGCTATCTCGCTTCCACAAATGTGTTTGTTCGGCAGCGGGCAAGAACAGCGGCGCGGGCGGCAGCGCGGCGATGGCCGAGATGCAGCGCGTGGCCGAGGCGCAGCGCCAGTACCTGCTCGACATGATCCCCGGACAGCACCAGCGGAACCCCTGGACCAAGAACTAGCGCCGTGCAGGTGAGTGACGCATGACGCCTGCCCGATGGAGCGGACTGTGCCGAGCTACATGAACAACTGATTGCATAAAAGGAGAATGAATCAAATGAATGAGTGGATGTCAAAATCCCGCTGTCATTACATGGCATGTTCTCATGTGCGTGAGTTCAACTCTGGTGGCGCTACCTATAGCTAAGCGGAACGGTTTTCCATTCACGGAGCTTCTTCGCTTCTCGGCTCGCGTTCGTTTTTCCACCCCGCTTCCCCGCTCCTCTTCCTCGCTCCGGTTTCCGGTTCTGTATGAATTTTTAAGCTAGTTACCAACTCCCTTGCACTGAAAAGGGGAGATTTTATGCACCATAGTTTTTGTATGGCGTAACAAACTGTGATCTCACCTATTTCACTTTTTATTTCTGTATGTTATGTTTGTGTTTGTTTTATGTGGTTTAGGAGTATTCTAAACCGATGTGCATGCATGAAAAGATTGATGACTGTAGAGGATGTAGTCTCTGCCTACCCCGTTGGGAAATCGGCGTGATTTTGTGTATATGTGTATGTTATTATGTCAAAGCAACTAAAAATATTTTTTTTTTAACTGTCCTTAGACGTTTTATGAAAATTATAAATTCGACATTACACATTATACTCATCGTTCTTTCGTTTCAGAGTTGCGCGAGACTTTGTTGGCGTGTGTTTGGGAACCAGTAAGAGCCTAGTTTTAACTAGCAAAAATTGGCGAAATCCAAGGCATAGGTTTTATTTAACGTAAGAGTCTTTTTAACGTTTATAATTAATTATTATAACTAATGATACATAATAATGCACAAGATTTAAAATACGTAAATACGTAATTGCATAAGCGATCGGTAAGCGTAATGAGTGTAAAACCTAGATTTTAAGAGTAAATGATTGTTTTATATGTCTGGTTTTAAGAAATAAATAATTGTAAGTGAAGTAGTATTTTATTTGAAAATATATAAAAGAATACGCTTAAACATATAAACAGTAGTGCGGATGGACGGGTCTTCATTCCTTCAACATGATGGCAGATGATACCAGCTCCTGAAAAGTATTTGAAAAAGAAATAGCACATTAAAGCTATTGATTGATTACTAATAGAATACAAGTTGAAAAGTAGTGAAATCGAACATAAAAGCGAATTTTAAAAATAACATGACAGTGCTTTGGATCCTTTTTGCTAAACTACGTCCATAGTAAAGGATTTTTTGAACACCATGACCGCAGCTAAAGAGCACAAAATAAAATTTTGCAACTGTCTGATCATTGATCAACGGGCTTTGGAATTCCAGGCATACAACTCTCACATCACTAGGTTTTTGTAGTTTGTGGCACTGCAAAAAATGAGAAAAATATTCCAAGTATGTGCATTTCGCAGTTTGAACAAAGGGGAGCCAACAATTGGGAGTGGCCCTTTTCATTCGCTTCCTCAAAACGCACGAACCGAAGGCGAGAGTGAACATGCCTTCCCGGTGATGTAAAGATAGATATGTCATAGTCGAGACCTGGTGAGCGTCGAGGTAGCCGAGGTCTGTCTCCGAAGCCAGGAGCTGCACGGCGTCCACGATCACGTCGGCAGCCTTCTGCACGTTGCGGGAAAACATGGCCAGCACCTCGCTTACCGACACCTGTACATACACCAGAAATTACATTGACACTTTGACACACATCGAAAATTTATCAACACAAATTAAAACCGAATAAAAACGCGTGTGGACAGTTGCAGAATAAAAGTAGCTAGCTCTGCAGGGCTACTACGAAACTCGAAACTGTGTCGTGCGGTCCCTCTGCTCTGACACCTTATACTATTTAATACGAGAGCGAGTAGGACGGCACGATGCGAACTTCAAGTTTCGAGTTTCGTAGTAGCCCTGCAGTTATGCAAGTAGAATCGAACCTTGCGTTTAAAGCCACATGCTCAAAGACACCCTGTATATTTCACAACTTTCGACGTCGACGTCGATTAAATAAAAATTCAAACAATTCAAAATTTGCGCCAGTCTAGTCTAGTCTTATATTTTACACTAGCTTCTGCCCGCGGCTTCGCTCGCGTAGAATCAGTATGTAGCTTAAACCTTTTTTGATCCCACAGGAACCATACATTATTTCGGGACAAAAGTAGCCTATTATGTTAATCCAGGGTATGTATTACCTGTATGCCAAATTGCATGCAAATCCGTTCAGTAGTTGTTGCGTGAAAGAGTAACAAACTAACATACATCCATCCATACAAACTTTCGCGTTTATAATATTAGTCAGATTATTGCATAATATTTCGACCGGATGGGTTAGAGAACCTGACTACGAAGCTTGAGGTCCCGGGTTCGATTCCCGGCCGGCCAGATATTTGTATGAATAATACGAATGTTTGTTCTCGGGATTAGGATGTCTATATAAGTATGTATGTTTATCCGTTGCCCAGTAAACCAGTTGGTCGGCGTCCTTACTCGGTATGGGTGCTGGCAGAATACCAGCGCTGCGGCTTACCGCAGCACAATGCTGAGCCAGCGCCTGTCCTGTTTAATTGTTACTTAATTTATGTTTTTATTTGCTATCGTAATTACCTTGTTTCGGGCATAATTTTAAGTGCTGAATTGTTAGTTTTATTACTCTTTAAGTCTTTAGTTACTAAGCCAGTCTTTGTTTTGAAGAATAAAGATTATATCTATCTATCTACCTATCTAAACATAGTACAAGTTTTGCTCAGTTTGGGACTAGGTCAATTAATTGGTGTCAAGTGTCCCATGATATTAATTTATTTATCTATTATTTCCGAAAAGCCAAAAAGCCAAAAAGCCGAAAAGCCGTGGTGGCCTAGTGGTTTGACCTATCGCCTCTCAAACAGAGGGTCGTGGGTTCAAACCCCGGCTCGCACCTCTGAGTTTTTCCAAATTCATGTGCGGAATTACATTTGAAATTTACCACGAGCTTTGCGGTGAAGGGAAACATCGTGAGGAAACCTGCACAAACCTGCGAAGCAATTCAATGGTGCGTGTGAAGTTCCCAATCCGCACTGGGCCCGCGTGGGGACTATAGCCCAAGCCCTCTTGTTCTGAGAGGAGGCCTGTGCCCAGCAGTGGGACGTATATAGGCTGGGATGATGATCTATTATTTATTCCAAACTGGGTAATACGTACCGAAGTTTCGTTGTCGCGCCAGCAATCGTAGTCTGTGACGAGCGCTAAAGCCGCGTAACTCAGACCCGCCTCTTTGGCCAGCACAACCTGCAAACATTACGATTATAGCCCACAATAGGTTCACTGACATAGCTCGAAGAATATGTTAGTTGAAGTGGCCATGGTTAGGCCGTATCGCTCGAAGAACAGGTAATCGTTGGTAGTGAAAAGTACTCTAGTGGCGACCAAGAAGCGGAACCGTAAGCTGCTGGCCAGGACGGACGTCTAGAGAGTTGCGTGCGTGAAGTAACTGTTTTAGTTCAATAATTAGTACGTACTTCCGGCACCGTAGTCATGTTGACTAGATCGCCTCCCCACTGGCGATGCATCAGGCTCTCCGCGCGGCTCGAAAATCTGTACAATTAATACAAATTAGAGCCCCCGCAGACCGCAGACTTTCTATCGGCCGATATTTTAGTTGGGCTCTTAACCCTCGTAGCGGCAACTAAAAAAGTACTGCATTCTAGTCTCATCTCATCTGTTTTAATAAGCACAAATTCTGCTGATTTTAATAAAAATACAAAAAGATAGCCTTAAATTTGACGCAGATCCGCGTCCAAGCAGCAGCAGTCGTGGCAGTGGTAAGTACAAATTAAAGATATTGGAGTGAATGAAAAAAAAAAAACATTGTTATTGCCGTAATAGACGAGTTTTTTTCCAGCGATAAAGCTCAATATTTTCAGGTTTATCGCTATGTCACGTGACCAGATTTGACCCTGGAAACGAGCGTCGAGCGATTTGTTTGTGGCCGCGTCTTAACGATTCGGTATCGGTCGTTATGTGTGCGCACTTGCATACATCTTTATACTGATTAACATCTTTACCGCCAGAATCATCCAGTCGCGACAGCTAATAATAATAATAAATCCATTTATTTCGGGCAACTTGGCCCATACAATAAATACCTTACAGACTAATATACATATAATACATAATATTTAACGGAATGTCTCACACGCCACGGTCATCTATACTCGTAGGTACACGACCAACATTCGACTCGAAATTGAAAATCCTTCTGCAAATATGGAAATTTTGGGGTACTTTGATAGATCTACCCCCTGCTTCACCACCCATTGATTAATTTTATTTGACAGATAACTGCGATGCCGTCTCCGTCCATTCGAACAAAACAAATAGAGACGGCATCACATTTAGCCGTCAAATAAAATTAATCAATGGGTGGTGAAACAGCCCCTTAAAATGGTTATGAAAAGCAAATACTCGTAGTTAGCTCAATGAGGGCTATCGCAAATGAATTCGCCACTAGAGACGCTAGTGTAGCGTGAGGTCTCCGGAATGTCAAATCTCATAGTTTTTGAGTGAGCTACGCGGGTTTATTTTTAATTAGAATTTTTTTGTAAATATTTTCTAATATCTGAAATGAATTATGGCAAATATGCGTTCCGGGGCAATGAATGTCTGTGTTTTGAGACAGTTTTGTCTTTCAGAAACCTTTGTCCTCCCCTTTTTCCGAACAAAACGGGGAGTATGCAACACTGTGGCATGCTCGATATTTTTATGATACGGTTTTAAGGTGTATTAAATATGATTTTAATCTAAACTTGGTTTTCACGCCCGTAATAACAGACTTTGAAAGCCATACTTAAAAACCTCACGCAACAGTGCGCCATCTAGTGAGACAAAAACGATAGCCCTCATTGAGAAAATGAAGTAAAAAGTTCGGTAATTTATGAAGGTAGGCATTTCACTACCACAAATGGTCTAAAAACATAAGGACATGGCGTAAAAACTGTTTTCCAAAGTAGCCCCTGCATTTGAAAGTATCCCTGTTTTACTGGTTCCTTAGAACAGATCCATCTTTATTGGCTACTCTGTACCACCACATACCTCGGTCCCTGTATAACAACCGCAGTCCCGGTTTCATGATGCGTGTACCCTCGGGCGCGCGCGGCAGCCACGAGCGCGGCGCGGGCACGTGCGCAGAAGGCCGGCCGCTGCGGCAGGGGGCACACGCCGCGTGGCCCGCCTTCCGTGCGGTCGTAGAACGTGCACTTGCGACCCCATGTCCTGTGGTAATTGAGGGTTAGTATCGCTTCGTATAAAAAGCAGCTGGTCTAAGTAGTAAATGGTCTAAGAAACACCGATCTAAGTAGCAAGTGGTCTAAAAAGCAACTTGGTCTAAGTAGCAAATGGTCTAAAGAATAACTGGTCTAAGTTGCAAATGGGTCTAAGTAGCAAGTGGTCTAAAAAAAAAGTAGCATGGTCTAAGAATAAAGGTCTAAAATGGGTCTAGTAGCAAGTGTCTAAAAAGCAACAACTGGTTCTAAGCCGTTTGTGTCGGAAACTTGAAAAACATTAAGATTGGTTTTTGGAGTCTTTTTGTATTTTTTATTTCAACTCCAAATTTGTTACTTTTACGGTCAT
The DNA here is from genome assembly GCF_025370935.1 of Choristoneura fumiferana. Taxonomy (NCBI): domain Eukaryota; kingdom Metazoa; phylum Arthropoda; class Insecta; order Lepidoptera; family Tortricidae; genus Choristoneura; species Choristoneura fumiferana. The sequence goes on from NC_133493.1 coordinate 7,400,251, forward strand.
CTCGTGAAATCCAACGAAAATACAAACTGAAACATGGACGCACAGAAAAAAAAAACCAGAAAGACCAGCGCTGGTCTCTTTCTCAGCCACACGGAATAGAAGCAGGACACGGAAATCTTCATTATTAAATTATTACCTATCGATGACTGACAATGACGACGATTTCTACTCTAATGTTGATACTTTTAACGGTGTACTGCCGTTTCGGCAAAATATTTTTCGCTAAATTTCACTTCTCAAAAAACTTATCGCAGTGGTTTCATTTCCCAAACGAATCTAGCATATTAACATTTCGCATTTTATTCATTTGGCATAATTTTACATTGTCAAGTTTTATTAATATTATATTCCAAAAAAATGTTTGTTCATAATGACACTTCGCACACGAACCAACCACAGAAACCAACTGCTACCAGAAAAGTAGGTTAGGTTAGGTTAGAACTGCGTACCCCACAGACACGAACTGCCGTCATAAAAGTAGGTTAGGTTAGAACTGCGTCCCCCACCGAAACGAACTGGTGCCAGAAAAGAAGGTTATTATGCCATGCAATATTTTGGGAAGAGTGCTTTATGCCAAAAGATACATTTGACTAAATTGGTAATATGAAAAATTACTAAGTAATTATTTCTGAAGCAATAATTTGCCAAAAAAAATTACTAACTGTAAAATTGCGATAAGTTGTTTTAGCACATCATTTTTTGCCTAATGATAATTTGAGTAAAATATTTTGGGATGTGATACTTTGGGAAAAGTTTTTTGCTCATACCGTACATTAGTTATCCACTTTTAGCATAACAATATAAATATTTAGTTCTCGTCAAAACGTTTTTATGACTTTTGAGACTTTTCTTATTGGTTGTCATTCATTCCAAATTTCAAGTGCGCGTAGGACATCTGGAAATATCGTATAAGTATCTGCAGACAAACGTTTTAATTGTGATTTTGATTTTGTTGACCTGTCGATGTAGTCGTTAAGCACGACGAGGTCCCGGGCCGGTAGTGCTCCCGCAGCGAGCCCGTGGCTGTCGTGGGCGAGCACGTGCGAGCAGCCGCGCTGCAGCAGCGCCCAGATGTTGGCGCCGGTAGTTCACGGTCGCTACACAGACAGACAATAATAATATAGTCTAAAAAAAACCAGCCAAGAGCGTGTCAGACACGCCGAAGATAGGGTTCCTTAGCCATTGCGAAAAATCAAGTACCTAATGTTTTTCTAAGGATTTCGTATTGTGTACGGAATCTTCCAAGTTTAGGAATATTTTATACCTTAGGCTGATATTTACTCTTAAACTACACTAATAATTCTCAACAATCATAGCCGTTTCAGCCAATCATGGCTGTTTCACCATCCATTGTCTCTATTTGTTTTGTTCGAATAGACGGAGACGGCATCACATTTAAACCGTCAGTTAACATTAATCAATGGATGGTGAACAGCCTTACTATCATCCTGAATGTTTTCAATTTTTCCACCAACAGTTAAGATTTTAGAGAGGGGGAGGGGACGCTCGATTTTAATAAAAAATTTGCACTTTTAAGTTGAATATTTCGCAAACAGATAACTGAATCGAAAATCGTCTTGGCAACCCCAATGGTTTCTATCACAACGATACCCCAAATTATAGGATGTCGAAAAAAAAAAATTACCCCCACTTACGTCTATAATTATTTGATTTATTTGTCATACCTACTCATCCTACGAGATTAGTGTATAAAAGTTAATACGCTGACGCTGAGTCGAGTTTTCCTTTAGATCGATAAAAGCAACATAAATGGCTTCTCAAGCAAAGGATCCTGGGTTCAAACCCCGGCTCGCACCTCTTAAGTTTTTCAAATTACATTTGAAATTTACCACGAGCTTTACGGTGAAGGAAAACATCGTGAGGAAACCAGCACAAACCTGCGAAGCAATTCAATAATGTGCGTGAAGTTCCCGATCCGCACTGGGCCCGCGTAGGAACTACGGCCCAAGCCCTCTCATCCTGAGAGGAGGCCAGCAGTGGGATTAATATAGGCTGCGATGAGTAAAGAGACCTGGGCTGCAGCTGGTGTTTCCTGCCGTGCCTGGCCAGCAGCACGCAGGGCACGCCGCGCAGCCGGCCCTCTATCAGCACGTCGAGGGTCCCCGAACGGCGTGCTCTCGCGGTGTTGGTGCGCTC
>NC_133493.1:7404793-7407242 GCF_025370935.1 Choristoneura fumiferana
TGTGTGTGTGTGTGTGTGTGTGTATTTTAAAATATATTTTGGCCGCTGGAAAATGTTCAGTGGGCCACATAGGTACGGTCCGCAGGCCGCTTGTTGACATGATTGCCAGAACGGCGATCGCAACGTCCTACAAACTTGATAATTGCGTTAAGTCTGTTTTATCCTACTTAATATTATAAATGCGAAAGTTTGTGTGTGTGTGCATGTTTGATTTGAAGCTTTCATCAAAAGTGCCTAGGGATATTTTTCATCATTTTTACACTATTTATACCTAGTAATATAATATGTATATATATCATTATTTCTAGATATTTTTGGACATTTCAACATAGGCATATTACTAGTGAGTCAAAACATCAAATTTGTCTAGAAATAATGAGTATCCCAGACTTTTTGATGTGTGTAGCCTTCTATTAAAAACCCGCTTCAAAATCGCACATTATAAGTAAGTACAAAGCTCATAAACGGATGGACTCCGAAATCCAAGAATATTGATATATGCCTCTTCTCTTTGCTAGACTAAGTATCTAATTGGGCTTTAACTTATAAAAAGTAAAGGTTTATTTCCTAAGTTACAAAATTTATCTACATAAATTGTATTTTATTCAACTAGACTTAGCTTAGTAGGTACAGACGTCTTACTTTCTAGGACCGGCAACTAAGCAAACAGTCTCTATTTGAGTTTGCGCGACGCGTAATCACATTTCTATGCGTACGCGCCGGTCACGTATCGATTTCAATGAGCCCAGTTTCATTTTAAAAGGCTTCGAGAAAATTATGATAATTTAATTTATTCTACATCAATTTATGGACGTTCAGGTAAGTTCATATTTTTTATTATGAGAGGGAGGCAAACCGCGCATGCGTCACCGGGAAATGATCACCACCACCCGTGACTACCAAAAACTCAAGGAGAGTCACTGGTCTGATGCCAGCCTTTAAAGAAAGTATAAGCACTTTTCTTTTCTTTTTTTTCCCTTAATAATTTATTTTATTAGCGACAAAAGTTGTTCTTCATTTTGTATTTGCTAGAAGAATCATCTGACAACTTGGGCGAAACAAGCGAAAATTGGATTTCGAGCTTGGGCAACAACCCTGACTATACCTTCCGCCGCTTAACTTTGCCTAAAAGTTCATTGCCACGACTAGTACCACAAAAACTATAAAGGTATAATTCCAATAATTGAATAGGCACTATGCCGTTAAGCGATTCGAACACAATCCGGGAGTAACGTAAAGACGTCGCATAAAAAATGTATCTCAAAAATGCGTCAAAACTGAGTATTAAGTAATGAACTTTGAGGCAGATTTATATGGCGCGTGGTATAGAAACTGTGAAAATTAGCCGAATGATTTGACTATCAAGTAGAGAGGGTCTTAGGTTCGAGTCCGAGCTGTGCACCTCTTAAATTTTTCGGAATTTATAAGCTAAATTTATGTACCATGAGCTATTCGGTGAAGGAAAACATAATGAGGGAACCTGCAACACCTGCGAAGCAAATAAATGGTGTGTGTGAAGTTCCCAATTCGTGCTGGGTTCGCGTGGGAACACGTTCTAAACATTTACTTATATTTGGGTATTCAGCCCAGCCCAAGCCCTCTTATTCTGAGAGGAGGCTGTATCCAGCTGTGGGTGTATACACCAGAGATGAAGTAGGTAAGGCACTTAGTGGCAAAACATTAAGAACATTTTATTAAATGCTAATAGTACTGATAATAGTTTTATAGAATAACAACTGTTCTATTGAGTTCTGTTAAATACTGGTCTACGTTTTGTAGGTCAGTCATTGACTTGAATTTATAAATATTAATGAAAAATTGTTTACGCAAATTGGTAGCATGCTAACCTAGAAACAAGCTGATAAGTAAATAATACGTTACCTATGAAGTTAATTATTTGATAACATTTCAATATAATTTATCCATTCGTACGTAAGTTAAATTTATCATTACATAATTACAGGCATGTAATGCAATAGACAAGAAAATTATGAACATTAAGTATTTAAATACATTAAATTATGTAACTACATTAAAGTATTCCGTGTTATTATTTATTACGTTCAGTCGAGATCAATTTTTTTTTTCACTTCAGCACCTTGTTTGCCTTGTGACAGTTCTATACAAAAGTTCAAACACGAAGTGATAGCGACGTATAGATCTCGATTATAGTCGTACCAGTGTACTAATGTAAAGTATGAAAACAATTTCAGTTGAAATCTAAGTGCTGATACAGACAAATCTTGCTACGTCATAGAATCAAGCACAACATGTACACCTAATATGGCAAATATTAGCTTTACCAAGCTTTAATATGACAAATGACATTCAACTTTATCTATTTTGAGCATGGTAAAAATGTGATTAAATTATTATAAGTACGAGTGATTGTGATCAGCAAGACGCGATTTGCGTATCCAAAAGGTTTATTCATTCGAGCATTTGTCCG
>NC_133493.1:7407342-7446638 GCF_025370935.1 Choristoneura fumiferana
TAGTCTTATATTTTACACTAGTTCTGCCCGCGGCTTCGCTCGCGTAGAATCAGTATGTAGCTTAAACCTTTTTGATCCCACAGGAACCATACATTATTTCGGGATAAAAAGTAGCCTATATGTTAATCCAGGGTATGTTATTACCTGTATGCCAAATTGCATGCAAATCCGTTCAGTAGTTGTTGCATGAAAGAGTAACAAACAAACATACATCCATCCATACAAACTTTCGCGTTATAATATTTATTAGTCAGATTATTGCATATATTTCGACCGGATGGCCGGAAGTGGTTAGAGAACCTGACTACGAAGCTTGAGGTCCCGGGTTCGATTCCCGGCCGGCCAGATATTTGTATGAATAATACAAATGTTTATTCTCGGATTTAGGATGTCTATATAAGTATGTATATTTATCCGTTGCCCAGTAAACCAGTTGGTCGGCGTCCTTACTCGGTATGGTGCTGGGCAGAATACCAGCGCTGCGGCTTACCGCAGCACAATGCTGAGCCAGCGCCTTCCTGTTTAATTGTTACTTAATTTATGTTTTTATTTGCTATCGTAATTACCTTGTTTCGGGCATAATTTTAAGTTCTGAATTGTTAGTTTTATTACTCTTTAGTTACTAAGCAGTCTTTGTTTTGAAGAATAAAGATATCTATCTATATCAGTTTGCTCAGTTTGGGACTAGGTCAATTAATTGGCGTCAAGTGTCCCATTATATTAAATTTATCTATTATTTCCGAAAAGCCAAAAAGCCAAAAAGCCGAAAAGCCGTGGTGGCCTAGTGGTTTGACCTATCGCCTCTCAAACAGAGGGTCGTGGGTTCAAACCCCGGCTCGCACCTCTGAGTTTTTCCAAATTCATGTGCGGAATTACATTTGAAATTTACCACGAGCTTTGCGGTGAAGGGAAACATCGTGAGGAAACCTGCACAAACCTGCGAAGCAATTCAATGGTGCGTGTGAAGTTCCCAATCCGCACTGGGCCCGCGTGGGGACTATAGCCCAAGCCCTCTTGTTCTGAGAGGAGGCCTGTGCCCAGTGGGACGTATATAGGCTGGGATGATGATCTATTATTTATTCCAAACTGGGTAATACGTACCGAAGTTTCGTTGTCGCGCCAGCAATCGTAGTCTGTGACGAGCGCTAAAGCCGCGTAACTCAGACCCGCCTCTTTGGCCAGCACAACCTGCAAACATTACGATTATAGCCCACAATAGGTTCACTGACATAGCTCGAAGAATATGTTAGTTGAAGTGGCCATGGTTAGGCCGTATCGCTCGAAGAACAGGTAATCGTTGGTAGTGAAAAGTACTCTAGTGGCGACCAAGAAGCGGAACCGTAAGCTGCTGGCCTCCCATCGGGAGGACGGACGTCTAGAGAGTTGCGTGCGTGAAGTAACTGTTTTAGTTCAATAATTAGTACGTACTTCCGGCACCGTAGTCATGTTGACTAGATCGCCTCCCCACTGGCGATGCATCAGGCTCTCCGCGCGGCTCGAAAATCTGTACAATTAATACAAATTAGAGCCCCCGCAGACCGCAGACTTTCTATCGGCCGATATTTTAGTTGGGCTCTTAACCCTCGTAGCGGCAACTTAAAAAAGTACTGCATTCTAGTCTCATCTCATCTGTTTTAATAAGCACAAATTCTGCTGATTTATAATAAACAGAAAAAGATAGCCTTAAATTTGACGCAGATCGCGTCTAAGCAGCAGCAGTCGGGCAGTGGTAAGTACAAATTAAAGATATTGGAGTGAATGAAAAAAAAAATAACATTGTTATTGCCGTAATTGACGAGTTTTTTTCCAGCGATAAAGCTCAATATTTTCAGGTTTATCGCTATGTCACGTGACCAGATTTGACCCTGGAAACGAGCGTCGAGCGACTTGTTTGTGGCCGCGTCTTAACGATTCGTATCGGTCGTTATGTGTGCGCACTTGCATACATCTTTATACTGATTAACATCTTCACCGCCAGAATCATCCAGTCGCGACAGCTAATAATAATAATAAATCCATTTATTTCGGGCAACTTGGCCATACAATAAATACCTTACAGACTAACATACATATAATACATAATATTTAACGGAATGTCTCACACGCCACGGTCATCTATACTCGTAGGTACACGACCAACATTCAACTCGAAATTGAAAATTCTTCTGCAAATATGGAATATTTGGTTACTTTAGGAAATTTTGGGGTACTTTGATAGATCTACTCCCTGCTTCACCACCCATTGCTTAATTTTATTTGACAGATAACTGCGATGCCGTCTCCGTCCATTCGAACAAAACAAATAGAGACGGCATCACATTTAGCCGTCAAATAAAATTAATCAATGTGTGGTGAAACAGCCCCTTAAAATGGTTATGAAAAGCAAATACTCGTAGGCTCAATGAGGGCTATCGCAAATGAATTCGCCACTAGAGACGCTAGTGTAGCGTGAGGTCTCCGGAATGTCAAATCTCATAGTTTTTGAGTGAGCTACGCGGGTTTTTTTTTAATTAGAATTTTTTGTAAATATTTTCTAATATCTGAAAAATTATGGCAAATATGCGTTCCGGGGCAATGAATGTCTGTGTTTTGAGACAGTTTTGTCTTTCAGAAACCTTTGTCCTCCCCTTTTTCCGAACAAAACGGGGAGTATGCAACACTGTGGCATGCTCGAATTTTTATGATACGGTTTTAAGGTGTATTAAATATGATTTTAATCTAAACTTGGTTTTCACGCCCGTAATAACAGACTTTGAAAGCCATACTTAAAAACCTCACGCAACAGTGCGCCATCTAGTGAGACAAAAAACGATAGCCCTCATTGAGAAAATGAAGTAAAAAGTTCGGTAATTTATGAAGGTAGGCATTTCACTACCACAAATGGTCTAAAAACATAAGGACATGGCGTAAAAACTGTTTTCCAAAGTAGCCCCTGCATTAGAAAGTATCCCCGTTTTACTGGTTCCTTAGAACAAATCCATCTTTATTGGCTACTCTGTACCACCACATACCTCGGTCCTTGTATAACAACCGCGGTCCCGGTTTCATGATGCGCGTACTCTCGGGCGCGCGCGGCAGCCACGAGCGCGGCGCGGGCACGTGCGCAGAAGGCCGGCCGCTGCGGCAGGTGGCACACGCCGCGTGGCCCGCCTTCCGTGCGGTCGTAGAACGTGCACTTGCGACCCCATGTCCTGTGGTAATTGAGGGTTGGTATCGCTTCGTATAAAAAGCAGCTGGTCTAAGAAACACCGATCTAAGTAGCAAGTGGTCTAAAAAGCAACTTGGTCTAAGTAGCAAATGGTCTAAAGAATAACTGGTCTAAGTTGCAAATGGGTCTAAGTAGCAAGTGGTCTAAAAAGCCACGGTCTAAGTAGCAAGTGGTCTAAAGAATAACTGGTCTAAGTTGCAAATGGGTCTAAGTAGCAAGTGGTCTAAAGCCCGGTCTAAGTAGCAACTGGTTCTAAGCCGTTTGTGTCGGAAACTTGAAAAAACATTAAGATTGGTTTTTGGAGTCTTTTTGTATTTTTTATTTCAACTCCAAATTTGTTACTTTTACGGTCATCTCGTGAAATCCAACGAAAATACAAACTGAAACATGGACGCACAGAAAAAAACCAGAAAAAGAGACCAGCGCTGGTCTCTTTCTCAGCCACACGGAATAGAAGCAGGACACGGAAATCTTCATTATTAAATTATTACCTATCGATGACTGACAATGACGACGATTTCTACTCTAATGTTGATACTTTTAACGGTGTACTGCCGTTTCGGCAAAATATTTTTCGCCAAATTTCACTTCTCAAAAAACTTATCGCAGTGGTTCATTTCCAAACGAATCTATAGCATAACATTTCGCGTTTTATTCATTTGTCATTATTTTACATTGTCAAGTTTTATTAATATTATATTCCAAAAAATTGTTTGTTCATAATGACACTTCGCATACGAACCAACCACAGAAACCAACTGCTACCAGAAAAGTAGGTAAGGTTAGGTTAGAACTGCGTACCCCACAGACACGAACTGCTGTCATAAATGTAGGTTAGGTTAGGTTAGAACTGCGTACCCCACAGACACGAACTGCCGTCATAAAAGTAGGTTAGGTTAGAACTGCGTCCCCCACCGAAACGAACTGGTGCCAGTAAAGAAGGTTATTATGCCATGCAATATTTTGGGAAGAGTGCTTTATGCCAAAAGATACATTTGACTAAATAATACTTGGTAATATGAAAAATGACTAAGTAATTATTTTTGAAGCAATAATTTGCCAAAAAAAAATTACTAACTGTAAAATTGCGATAAGTTGTTTTAGCACATCATTTTTTGCCTAATGATAATTTGAGTAAAATATTTTGGGATGTGATACTTTGGGAAAAGTTTTTTGCTCATACCGTACATTAGTTATCCACTTTTAGCATAACAATATAAATATTTAGTTCTCGTCAAAACGTTTTTATGGGTTTTGAGACTTTTCTTATTGGTTGTCATTCATTCCAAATTTCAAGTGCGCGTAGGACATCTGGAAATATCGTATAAGTATCTGCAGACAAACGTTTTAATTGTGATTTTGATTTTGTTGACCTGTCGATGTAGTCGTTAAGCACGACGAGGTCCCCGGGGCGGTAGTGCTCCCGCAGCGAGCCCGTGGCTGTCGTGGCGAGCACGTGCGAGCAGCCGCGCTGCCGCAGCGCCCAGATGTTGGCGCGGTAGTTCACGTCGCTACACAGACAGACAATAATAATATAGTCTGAAAAAAACCAGCCAAGAGCGTGTCAGACACGCCGAAGATAGGGTTCCGTAGCCATTGCGAAAAAATCAAGTACCTGATGTTTTTCTAAGGATTTCGTATTGTGTACGGAATCTTCCAAGTTTAGGTATATTTTATACCTTAGGCTGATATTTACTCTTAAACTACACTAATAATTCTCAACCAATCATAGCCGTTTCAGCCAATCATTTTCCTTGTAAATTTGATATACTTAGGGGCTGTTTCACCATCCATTGTCTCTATTTGTTTTGTTCGAATAGACGGAGACGGCATCACATTTAACCGTCAGTTAACACTAATCAATGGATGGTGAAACAGCCCCTTACTATCATCCTGATTTTTTTCAATTTTTTCCACCAAACAGTTAAGATTTTAGAGAGGGGGGAGGGGACGCTCGATTTTAATAAAAATTTGCACTTTTAAGTTGAATATTTCGCAAACAGATAACTGAATCGAAAAATCGTCTTGGCAACCCCCCAATGGTTTCTATCCAACGATACCCCAAATTATAGGATTAGTCGAAAAAAAAATTACCCCCACTTACGTCTATAATTATTTGATTTAATTGTCATACCTACTCACTCCTACGAGATTAGTGTATAAAAGTTAATACGCTGACGCTGAGTCGAGTTTTCCTTTAGATCGATAAAAGCTAACAAGACAATTTACGTGAACGCTGACTCTGAGTCAGGTGTTTAATCGCTTACCATCGATCCGATAAGCAACATAAATGGCTTCTCAAGCAAAGGATCCTGGGTTCAAACCCCGGCTCGCACCTCTTAAGTTTTTCAAATTACATTTGAAATTTACCACGAGCTTTACGGTGAAGGAAAACATCGTGAGGAAACCAGCACAAACCTGCGAAGCAATTCAATAATGTGCGTGAAGTTCCCGATCCGCACTGGGCCCGCGTAGGAACTACGGCCCAAGCCCTCTCATCCTGAGAGGAGGCCAGCAGTGGGATTAATATAGGCTGCGATGAGTAAAGAGACCTGGGCTGCAGCTGGTGTTTCCTGCCGTGCCTGGCCAGCAGCACGCAGGGCACGCCGCGCAGCCGGCCCTCTATCAGCACGTCCGAGGGCTCCCCGAACGGCGTGCTCTCGCGGTGTTCGGTGCGCTCCTCGAGCAGAGCGGGGTCGTCGAAGCCTGAGCCACCGATTATGCCGATCTGTGGAAGTTGTTGCAGATCGATAGTGGGTTCATAGTTAGCATTTAGTATTTAGGGCCATAATGCTTATCTAATAAGTACATATTGGCCTGCTAGTATAGCCATAAGCGTGCATTGGGTCAATTGCAGGGTAGGCAGCGCCTTACACTGCTTAGCCTACCCTGGTGTGGGGGGTGGGTGCTAGTGCGTAAACGTAATACTACGTAAAAACGTAATTTTATAATTGTACGTATAGTTGTAAACGTATCCGTACAACAAGTCTATGTGTGTGTACCTACTCATTCATTAGCATTTTTTTGGTGTCCGTACCGTCAGTCACGCACGCTAAGACAAAGTGTAAGTACGAGGGATAAATACACTTCGTTCATCCACCATTAGGTACCTCTCGTATTTCGTTTTCTAGATTTTTTTTACCGCACAACGACAAAACCTACTAGACACTGGCAAAATTGATCTCCAATGGACAGACATATTTATCTAAAAAAAAAAAGTACGAGGTTTAGGTAGGTACTCGTACTATTGCACATTGATAATTAGCTGCGGAGGGGCGCTCCTTCGTGAGTGAACAGATCTGTAGTAAATATCGGTTGTAGAAATTACCGATACTTAGGTACTATCGCAGTTTAGTTTAGTTATTTTATTTATTAATTTACGTATAGAGGCATACAGAATGAACAAGTTACGAAAAAATCATACTAACCATAATATTTTTCAAAGGATTTTGTATTTTTTACGGAAGTTTCCAAAGAGGTATATTTTATAAGTTAGGCTGCTATTTACTCATAATCATAAACTACTTAGCTAGTTTTCCTTTTATATCTGATATAGGTACTTACTACCATGATGATTTTTTTCAAAATTCTCAAACTAACAGTTTAGGTTTTAGAGGTAATGGCAAAGTAAAGTAAATCTGGTCATTGCGTGACCCCATTTTGAAGGTGACTTTGAATTTCCCGCGACTCAAAAAAAAAGTGCGTCGAGCAGCAGCGACAAGATGGCTTCTTGCAGGAATGATCTTGGCCTTGGAAGCTGATTTCTTAATCTCATTTAGAAGCAGAAGCAGAAGCAGCCGTGGTAGTGGTACAAATAAAATAAATTGGTTGAATGATAAAAAATAACATTGTTTTTGCCGAAATTAAGTTTTTTTTTCCAGCGATAAAGCTTAACATTTTCATCTTTATCGCTATTGTATTGTCACGTGACCAGATTTGACACTGGAAACGAGCGTCGAGCGATTTCATGTGGCCGAGCCCTAACAGGTAGTTCATTGATATTATTGCAGTCCGTAACCAACCACTGTGCGTGCGGCGAGCGTGTCTGCGCCTCGGCCGCGCAAAATAATATATGACGTGTGAATCAGGAAATAACAAAAAATACTTCAGCCATTATAATACTATAATTTAACAACATCTAAACTTTATACAGTCTATTGAGCTTCATGATTTAACTTTCACTCCAAGAAATGCAAGTTTTTCCTGTCAATATCTACATGGACACTGCAAACTTTATAACTTATAAAAGTGGTATTTAGAAGCAGAATGAAGCAAAGACATGTAGAATAGACTAGTCACATTATTACATTACAAAGTAAACAGTTTTTTATGTGGATTTTATGCATTGGTCTTCTATGTCTTTGGTTCTACTAAACTAAAACACTCTTAATGTCACTATTATAAATTGCACTGTGCTCTTTTATTGTTTGGACAGTGAAGCAAACCCCTTTGTAGATTATTTTGAGGGATATGTTTGCCATTGTACGTCTCAGTCTCTAGTTATGTGTTAATTTCATGTTTCTTATATACTTATACAACAATAAAGAGTAATACAATACAGTGAAAATATGTATTAGTATATGAAAATTGTAAGTTAATTATTTGTCTAATCCTTGTTGGAATTTGAGCTCCTTAGTAGTTTCTTGTGCTTTTTGTAATTCCGTTGCAATTTGGAAGTAGCGTTTTGACTCTGCTTCATTTTTCTCAACACCATCACCTTTCTTGTACATCATACTGACATTCGCACAGCCGTACATGTTGCCACACTCGCAAGCTTTCTTTGCAAACTCAAATGCTTGCTTCATGTCAGGTTTTATGAGGTAGTCTATGCTTTTGTTCTTGGCTGGATTGTGTGGGTTGAATTCGGCCACGTTTTTGGGAACACCGCTGATGTACATGCCCGAGAGATAGTGGCATGCCATGCTGTCATTCTGGTCGCAGCTTTTCTTTAAGTAATTGTAACCTGAAAGTAAGCAATAAACAAGTGTTAAGAGCAAACTTGAGATATTGATGTTTGCCAATAGCACAACAAAAATTTGGTATAAGGTTTATGAAACTTGAAGACTGCAAGAGGTTTCGAATTCAACAAAATTCACTGAATTACAGACATGCAAAAAGGTCATGTGTTCAAGAGAAAATTTTCTTACAACTTTCACCAAGGATTTTTACAAATAAATTACAGATCAATCAAAATTATACTCAAATTATATTTTTTGTAGGTTATGTATGAGGTATGCCACTTTTTATTTACCGTCTGAACCTGTCCAAGAATCTAGAAATCTAGAAGATATGTTACCTTTAGGTATGTCCCTTTGGATGGTCACGTTGGGTCCTGTCGCGGTCAGCAACATCCCTGCGTGCAAGCAGGCCGTCGGCTCGCCCAATTCACAACCCTTCTCAAAATAGGTCAGGGCCTCATTTGGATCACTTTTATCCTTCCCCCGCCCGACCAAACAATAATTCCCGATTTTCAAACATGATTTCCCAAACTTATAATCCAAACAATTGCTTTTAAAAACCTTCGCCGCTTTGTCGAAGTCTTTCTTTATTGCTTCCAAGTAGTCGCCTAACAAATGGCATACTTCCGGCTTTTTCTCCTTGTAGCAACCGAAACGGTACTCGACCCCAAGGTTTTCAATGTATTCCTTCACGTCCTCCTCTTGTTTTAAGTCATAAGCCATCGTGATTTCGTAATTTGATTTTATGGCCACAAATAGGTAATAGGCTAGTAATAGGTTAGGTAACTAAACTACCTTGACACCTTGACAATTGTCAAACTGATAACACTTATCAATTTGTAAACAAACCGTTTCATGACTTTTATTTACGGGCATTCAAATATGTTAGTCCTTATAATAAAATCAACAGTGACACGGCTTATCTTAAATCAAAATAAAATATTTTTATATGAATATTAAACAAAAAAATGATTTATGACAACAATGAGATTTACCTTGATTTTCTTTTCACCCATGTTTATCTTCTTCCAAAGCTTTTATAACACATAGACACTTTAATAAATTTATAACGGATATATAATACTTTACTCCAATGAAAATAACTAATCAGAAAATACACTATATACAATAAAACTGAATGTTCGTCCGGTCGGTCGACACCAAAGAGTATTGTATGTAATGTATAGAAATGTCGACACCCACCCGCCGGATATGAATTTATGAAGATAGATAGTGTTACATTTTTACATATACATATTGCTCAGAGTTACCAACTCCATTTTTTTACCCCCTAGAGCTCAAGTTGAAAACCCCAAAACTAAACAATTTTTTGGAAAAAGAAAAAACCCCTAAGTATACAGGTTGTTCCACGGCTATGCCACATGGAAGGGAAGTACGTTAAATATTGTAGATAGATAATTTTACTGAAACGAGACTTCATTTTGATTTTAAAAACTATTATAACTGCATTCAAAAAAATTTGAATAATTGTCTGTCTGAACCGGGAATCCACCCGCCAAATGGTAAATAAAAGCGCATCCGTAATTTTACTACACCGATCGAAAGTCTCAATCAGAAGGATTTTTTTTTTCCAAGTAACATTGCATCTTACATTAAAGCATGACCATGAAATAATACATTTACAATTTCAGGAAAATTAATACTTACCTTTTCTTTGACTTTAATGTGCTACTAAATACATTTTTTATCATTTTCAATTATTACTTTTTTATTTATAATTTTAGTTTGTATGTAGTTTTAGTTACCTTTATTTTGTTTTATATTATACAGGCATTGTGTGATAATAATAGGTAATAATAATCAGCAGTAAGATAAATGTGTAAGTACCCACTTGAGAAATAAATACATACATATCATTTCCCTATTAAAAGTACATGATAAATTAATAATTCTAGCGTGGAACACATTTTTAATTAATGGTAAATAAAGCGCACCCGTAATTTTACTACACTATTCGAAAGGCTCTCAATCAGAAGGATTATTTTTTTCCAAATAAAATTGCATCTTAAATTAAGCACGACCATGAAATAATTTTTCTTTGACTTTAATGTGCTTCTAAATACTAATTTTATCATTTTCAAGTATTACTAATAAGTACCCACTTGAGAAATAAACACATACATATCATTTTCCTATTAAAAGTACATGATAAAACAATAATTTATGCATGGAACACATTTTTAGCTTTTTCTAAACGACTCGCCGTATTGTATATAATATTTAATCATGTACTTTTTATAGGGGAATGATGTATGTATGTATTTATTTATCTAGTGGGTACTTATAACTAATACTTAAAAATGATAAAAATAGTATTTAGAAACACACCAAAGTCAAAGAAAAGGTGAGTATTCATTTTTTATTTATTTTTATTCGACTGGATGGCAAACGAGCAAGTGGGTCTCCTGATGGTAAGAGATCACCACCGCCCATAAACATGTGCAACACCAGGGGTATTGCAATTGCAGATGCGTAGCCAACCTAGAGGCCTAAGATGGGATACCTCAAGTGTTTCCTGAAATTTAAAATGTATTATTTCATGGTCTTCCTTTTATTTAAGATGCTATATTACTTGGAAAAATAATCCTACTGATTGAGCCTTTCGATTGGTGTGGTAAAATTACGGGTGTGCTTTTTTTACCATTTGGCGGGTTCGATACCCGGTTCAGACAGGCAATTATTCAAAGATCTTTGAATGCAGTTAAAATTGTTTTAAAATCAAAATGAAGCGGTATCGAGAACGTTCCATTTTCAGTAATAATTTAGTTTCCACTATCACACAAACATGTTATGGAAAAATCCCTAAATATACCCCTAAAAATATTAAGCCCCTAAAAAAGTCCCATGCTCCTCTTTTTCCCCCTAAATTTAGAGGTACAACCCCTAAGTTGGCACCCCTGATATTGCTGCAGGGCTACTATGAAACTCGAAACTCGAAGTTCATGTAGTGCGGTCCCTGTCGCTCTCGTATTAAATAGTGTAAGTGTCAGAGGAACCACATGACACGAAAATCGAGTTACGAGTTTCATAGTAGCCCGGCAGGGTTTACGCGTTAATTTTATCACCAAATAGTACAAAATAACGCTTGAAGTGCTTTTGTCTGTTAAAATGCAGGTGCTATTTAATTTTCACAAATTAGAATAGAATAGAATATAAATATGTTTATTCAGCCAACACATCTGACAAAAAAAGTGAAAACAAATTTACAAAATTATAAGGAATAGAACAAACAAATAATGATGTGAAGCCGAAATGGTACTACTATACAATATATAATGGTACTATTACTCTATATTACATCACCTCAGAGTCAGAGATAATTCGGTCGGACCCAATTCGGACCGGATATCAAACGTCAGCGTCAAAATCAGCAACAGCCAGCTGTCGGTCTGTGTTTGTCTGTAGTTATGCAGACAAAAGGAAGTCACACGAAAAATCAAATTCATCGATCAGGTGGATTGGACGTTGAACATCATTTCTCGGTTTCCAAGTGATTTTAAGAACTTAAAAATGTCAGGAAATATCGAATTATTCACAACGCGCATGAGAAAAGCAACCAGGAAAATACATTCAGTGAGCGATGCACTAGTGAACGCGAAGTTCGCGATTTGTGAGTACCTCCTATTATCAAAAAAAAAAAAGATATCCAGAACATTCTAAATTATTTCTGATCCCTAGAAACACATTACTTTGTAAATATTATATCAAACGCCCCTTATTAGCTGTAATTGAGATTACAAGGGAATTTTATATGTATGGATAGATAGATAGATAAAAACGTTTATTTGGTACTGCAAACACACACAATCAAGATTAGATACAAGGATACAAAACATCAGTCCAGACTTAAAAGTAAACATTTCATATTGCTTGTGTGCGCTGCAGTGCAAAAGGGCCATGGCTCAGTGGTCAACATTGCTCGGGGGAGCAAAACACTGATTTTACGCCACAACCCAGAGGATCGGGAACAAATGTTTATTACTGCTCCAATAATAATTATACAATATAAACAAAACAAAACAAACAGTGTGAAAGCAAAATAGTTGCATTTTCTATGCTCGTATGGCTCGTCTTTACTCCCGGATTTCTCGCATGAACCTGTAGGTCCTAATAGTAGCAAAATTAGTAGAGTTAGTGGCTGTTTCACCATCCATTGATTAGCGTTAACCGACGGTTAAATGTGATGCGATCGTCGTCTATTTGAACAAAACAAATAGAGATGGCATCACACCTAACTGCCAGTTAACACTAATCAATGGATGGTGAAACAGCCCCTTAATATGGCAAAGTAATGTGTACCTTATTCTTATGTAATAGAGTCCAATTTTCTTCGGGTCTATCACGGGCCCCCCTAATGTAATTTGAAACCTAATTATAGTCAAACTTTCACCTTTCTTTTTGAATACCTAAAACATATTTACGGCATACCAAAGGTTAAACAAGTTTGAAATCTTCATTACATGCTGCATGCATTTCATCTGCTTGTTTCTCTCAACAATACTGTAGTCATAGGGAGGGTAGGTAGCACCTAGCTGCTGGGCGTGGTGTGGGTATAGGTGCAGCTACCAAGCAATGCCTACCATCACTGCACACCATTGAACACAGTCCAGCTGAAGGCATTAAAAAATATAGTAGTTAGCAGCAGAAGTAATAAGTAATTGAGCTGCTCAAAATGATCTAAACACTCTTATTTCCTTGGAAGTGCTGTAACTGCTCATCCACTTCTGCTGCTGACTGTACACTGAAAGAAAATATAGATGTATGTTGAAGAAAAATTTCTCAAAAGGTGTAGAAATGTTCAGTATTTAACCCTTTGACCGCCATGGTCGGCAAAACGCGACGCAACAGCTGAAAATCGTGCCATAGGCGCTATGTTTGCAGGTGGTAGGACCTTGTGCAAGGTCCGCCCGAATTGCTACCACCATCTTGCTCTCTAATCCTGCCATGAATTAGTAGTGCTTGCATTGGCACTGTTGTGTTTTGGCGTGGAGAGTAAGACAGCCGGTGAAATTACTGGCACTTGAGGTATATATCTTAGGCCTCTAGGTTGGCAACGCATCTACAATACCCCTGGTGTTGCAGATGTTTATGGGCGGTGGTGACCTCTTACCATCAGGAGACCCACTTGCTCGTTTGCCATCCAGTCGAATAAAAAAAAAAAATGTGCATTATGTGCCGCCTATGGAGCGATTTTCCGAATTTTTTTTTTATAGTCTGTGGCCGACCGTGGCGTTCAAAAGGTTAATAAAAATTGTAAAAATGGCCAATAAGAACTGCATGTGCAAGGGTTGTCAGAAATCACAGTTATCTTCCAGTTTCAAAATGCCAAAAAAAGAAAAATACTATAAAATTCATTATATATACTCAAAAGTATACCCAAACCTACCTATACCTATTTGCCTAGAATCTCCAAATCATAAATGACATAAATTAGGCAACAAACAAAAAAATGCAACTTAATTGAGAATCTTCCTTTTTTTAAGCCCATTAATATAAGATGTACAGGAGTTATTTGAAATTCATATTTATTCCAGCTCTAAGAGATGAAGCAGTGTGGGGCGGTGGCTTGTTTGTCTTCTACCACATTTTTGCATTCCTTGAAGACGCTAAGGAAAGACTAAACATGCCTGATTTCAACAAGCTCTTTGTCCACAAAACTCTTTACAGGTAATTGCATTCTTATAATATTCCTAAGACTAATTCATTTATTTTCTTCAACTACCCACTTTCATTAATACAATATTGTTTCAAAGGAGAAATCTGTTTTTTTATGTTCATCTGAAACTTCAAGATAAGGGTGACTTTTGTTTAGCATCAACCACACATATGTAGCTTCTCCTAGTCACATGCTGCATACATCTCTTAGTTTCTTTCAGTCATACTTATTTACGTCATAAAAATATTAACAGTCAGATTATTCATAATAAAATTTTAATTAAATTGAGCTCCACAAAATGCATTCTCAGTATGATAAAATCTCAATTCTTAGTATTAGTATATAATTTTGTAGTAAACAATATTTCAAATTGGTTTAGTTTCATTCTAAAGGTGTGAGTAATGTAAAAGAGGGTTTTATTACTTTACAGAAAGAAGGCTTTTGAAGCGGACCTCGCCCACTACCTAGGAGAGGACTGGCAGTCGACTCCCCACTCGGTGGCTCTGGACAGCTACTTGGAGCACCTTCAGGAACTGGAGAAGGAAAGTCCGCAGCTGCTGATGGCTTATGTGTACCATCTGTATCTGGGCTTGCTGAGCGGAGGCCAGATATTGGCCAAGAAACGGAAGATGTTTGGCGACAGTAAGTTTTTAAAAGTTTTATTTAACTTTCAATTTTGTGTCCATGTTCATTAAGGTCAGCTAGCAAGTCGAATTGCACCTATTGCTAGTGATTAAATTGATTTTTAATTTAGTATGGTTATGGTTATGTAGTTGTGTGACAACACAAGTATACTTAGTATAAATTGAGGCACATTCTTAGGGGGCAGGGTTTGATGCAAATGGAGCATCATAAGACATCTTCACTCTAATTTCAGCTAAAAAAAATCCATTATGAAATGTAATATAATATTGGATTAAACATGTCACTGTACATTAGACCTAGACTAGGTAGATTAGATCAGTATAACATTGCCTTTGCACACCGCATATTTAAAACGTGCCGCGCGCGTTTTTCTTCCCATAGAGCATAAAATCAATTTTAGCATATCTATATCAATAAAAATCAATCGTAAAATGTGTTGCTAACCGCAAAACTCAGGAACGGCTGGACCGATTTCGCTTATTCTTATTTTGTTGTGTTCGTTATTGTCAGGAGAAGGTTTTTATGGAAGAAAAGTAAGAAAAATTACAACGGGCGCGAAGCTGCGGGCAACAGCTAGTGTAAAATAAACTATTCAGAACTTATTTTTTGTCAGTCAATTAGTCTTCAGGTTCAGGATAACAATTGCAAAACGATTTTCAGAATTGACTTTTCATGTGATCTTTTTCAATGTATGACATGAGATCTTAATTTTTTGACCATAAATATAATCTAATCTAATCTTTTTCAGAGTCCAACACAGAAGTGTACACGGACCAAGTGACAGACTTCACCGATATCGACATCCCTCAGCTAAAGAACGACTTTCGCGCCGCCATGAACGAGATAGCTGCCAAAATGTCCCCCGAGGAACAGCAGGCGTTCATCGAAGAGAGCAGTCAAGTCTTCTTGATGAATAATTTGATCGTCAACTCGGTGGCCGGCCAAAACCAAGTTCTTCGCACCCTGTTTTATAAAACTTCCGCTGTGTTCTTAGTTATTTTTGGTGCGGTGCTGGCATATAAAATGAGCAAGTAAATAATAAGGAATGTTATAATAATGGATTATTTTTATAGTTTAGAATGTGATATTATTATGTAGAATTTTCTTATTTCAAGACTGATTGTTAGTGGAATAAATTATCTATTGATTAATTAGTCGGTTTTTCTTTTGCTTAGTAACCAGCCAGGGCCAGTTAGATGGACTGTACTCCAACTACAACTTAACTGTGGACTGCTCATAGTGCCCACAGTCACAGTATACAGAGTGTATTTTTGATACTACCTCGAACTTTAAGGGTAGTTAGTGAAGGCCCTAATTATCACATTTTATTATGTTTTAGTAAAAAATTAGACATTTTATTTTCCTTATAAAATTAATTAGCACGCAATGTATCAGTACGTGATACTACTTTGTTTACTTCGCACTTGTTGACATGACTGCTGTCACAGAACACTTCTCTTTCGTATCAAATTATTGTACGTACATTGCTGCTCGAAAATATAAAAAAAAATAATTACTGGTAGATAATTCTAAATTAATAATTTGTTTTGATATCGGTGTCCACAGCACTTAAATCTTCGTTTAGTTACAGTTTGAGGTAGTATTAAAAATACACAATGTATATATATTCCGTCCCGGTGTGAACTGAGCCTTAAATCTTCAACATTTCAATTTGTGTGCAACTTTAACCCTTTTCCAGGCATAGTGCATATAGCGATCACATAAATGTACACAAATATTCGACCTTGCTACGTTTACAATAAGGTACAAAATCAATTGAAGTCGTTAAAATATTATTTCGTTTATAAATTAATCCCTTAATTTTGAAACAATATAAAACTATGATTCATTTCAGGTAGCTTATCTAAATTCGCGGGACCTGGAAAAGGGTTAACTCAGAATGGGAGGACAAAATATTAAATGAGTCTAAAAAGTTGGTCGACTTTGGCTCACTGTGTAAGGCGTGTTCGTTAATAAATAAGTTTGCCTTTTTATCCATTTTATTTTCTTGTGATTGTAATAAAATAAGCAAATGGAAATAACAAAAATAATTTATTATAATTGTCAGGATATGTTACAGTAGAAAATTATGTACACATAGTATTTCAATACAGTCTTATCTGCTAGTTATCTGTAGGATAGTTATCTCCCGGGTCATCATCTATTCGCGGCCGAAGGGTCCATGGCCATATCGATCAGCTCATCGAAGTCCTCCTGGTTCCAGAACGTCAGTTCCTGTTAAGCAGACAAAATATAAAAGTGAGTAGATGAAAAGTCTTGGATATCCGTCACTCACCACCTGGTGCGAATCAGCGCAGGGTCGCGTCGCGGCACTCGCAGCCAGCGCGTCGGCTTGTGAGTTTCACTATACTTCGTTTTTTTTAGCATGAGAAAGAAGGTAAGCGATCTTGACGTGCATTTTTATTGAAAAACACAAGCATTAGCAAGGACATATGATCATTTACATGCTTTTGGTATCATAAGTGATAGTTACTGTTTTTTTTAAATAGTTTTTCAATAAAAAGACTCGTCAAGATAGATGTCGCTAGTTCGCTGCTTAAGTGGCTAAATAAGAAACAACACAAGCTGAGATATGAGGTGCATAGGAGAAATTCGTGTCTGTATCGTTGTCCAGCGTTTGTAGCGGTATAGCACACCCACGAATGCCGAGGACCTGGGTTCGATTCCCAGCGCTGGTCTTATTTTTCTGGTTTTTTCTGTGCATCTATATTTCAGTCTGTATTTTCGATATAGGTTTTACGGGATGACCGTAAAAGTAACAAAAAATTTGGAATTGAAATAAAAAATACAAAAAGATTCCAAAAAAAACAATCTTAACTTTCGTAACTTTGGTAGCGCTGACCATAGACAGTTCGCGTTCACAATTGGGCCACGGTTCGGTCGCACGTGCAGCGTGCAATGACGGCCTCACGGTCCCACCGGAAGACAGCGCAAGCTCTTGAGCCGGCATTATGCTGAGGTGGGTCCGTTTCGTGAACAGTAACACTGTTTTTTTTTCTCTTCTTTAGTAATTATTCTGTCACTGTTACGAATAAATGTATTTTCTTTTTTCGTTCTTTCTTACTTAAATTATTTGCCGTAGTTTACCTACTAAATAGACATCAGCAACTCTAAGCGTCCGCGCCGGAGTAGGCAGTCAGTCTCGTATAGGGTCGGAGTGTACAACTATGGTGTTATCGGGCGATGTCACTCACCACCTGTCTCGTGTCGTCGCACGGGCGGCACTGCAGGCGCCCGTCGCGGCACTCGCAGCGCGGCGCGCGCGCGCACGGCGCGCCCCGAGCGCGGCGCGCGCGCCCGCCACCGTCGCCAGACGCCGCCCGTCGCGCGCCGCCTGCAGCTAGCGTGTCACTCACCACCTGTCGCGTGTCGTCGCAGGGGCGGCACTGCAGGCGCCCGTCGCGGCACTCGCAGCGCGGCGCGCGCGCGCACGGCGCGGCCCCGAGCGCGGCGCGCGCGCCCGCCACCGTCGCCAGACGCCGCCCGTCGCGCGCCGCCTGCAGCTAGCGTGTCACTCACCACCTGTCGCGTGTCGTCGCAGGGGCGGCACTGCAGGCGCCCGTCGCGGCACTCGCAGCGCGGCGCGCGCGCGCACGGCGCGGCCCCGAGCGCGGCGCGCGCGCCCGCCACCGTCGCCAGACGCCGCCCGTCGCGCGCCGCCTGCAGCTAGCGTGTCACTCACCACCTGTCGCGTGTCGTCGCAGGGGCGGCACTGCAGGCGCCCGTCGCGGCACTCGCAGCGCGGCGCGCGCGCGCACGGCGCGGCCCCGAGCGCGGCGCGCGCGCCCGCCACCGTCGCCAGACGCCGCCCGTCGCGCGCCGCCTGCAGCTAGCGTGTCACTCACCACCTGTCTCGTGTCGTCGCAGGGGCGGCACTGCAGGCGCCCGTCGCGGCACTCGCAGCGCGGCGCGCGCGCGCGCACGGCGCGGCCCCGAGCGCGGCGCGCGCGCCCGCCACCGTCGCCAGACGCCGCCCGTCGCGCGCCGCCTGCAGCTAGCGTGTCACTCACCACCTGTCGCGTGTCGTCGCAGGGGCGGCACTGCAGGCGCCCGTCGCGGCACTCGCAGCGCGGCGCGCGCGCGCACGGCGCGGCCCCGAGCGCGGCGCGCGCGCCCGCCACCGTCGCCAGACGCCGCCCGTCGCGCGCCGCCTGCAGCTAGCGTGTCACTCACCACCTGTCGCGTGTCGTCGCAGGGGCGGCACTGCAGGCGCCCGTCGCGGCACTCGCAGCGCGGCGCGCGCGCGCACGGCGCGGCCCCGAGCGCGGCGCGCGCGCCCGCCACCGTCGCCAGACGCCGCCCGTCGCGCGCCGCCTGCAGCTAGCGTGTCACTCACCACCTGTCTCGTGTCGTCGCAGGGGCGGCACTGCAGGCGCCCGTCGCGGCACTCGCAGCGCGGCGCGCGCGCGCACGGCGCGGCCCCGAGCGCGGCGCGCGCGCCCGCCACCGTCGCCAGACGCCGCGCCGTCGCGCGCTCCGCCTGCAGCTTCTTGCCAGCGAATATAGTGCCTGCACGGACGATATGCCTACCATGAGCGAGGGGTACTTTAACCCATTGGAGGGTAAGGTGATTTTCCACCGGCGAGGCGAGACGAGAATTGAAATTTGTATGGCAGCGCCCGCGGCGGCCCGCGGCGGCTCGCGGGGGGCGCGCGAGATTGCATACAAATTTCAATTCTCGTCTCGCCTCGCCGGTGGAAAATCATCATTACTTTGGTCCATATGATAACCAAATAAAAACGTAAATAAAAACGTGATCGATCAATCAAAACCAACCATTATGGCAAAGAGCAATATTCTCAGAGCAATAATAAAACCAGGACCGAGTTAATCCTAAACGCCTAAGTTACCCTTTATTGCAGTGTTAAAGTACCCAAACCTTACAGCATTACAAAAAAACCGGCCAAGATAGGGTTTCGTAGCCGTGACGAAAAAATCAAGCAATATTTTTCTAAAGACTAAAGAAAAACCTAAAAAAATAAAATAAATCGACACTTTGTTAGCACCAGACCGTACACCAAATACTGTCATACTTACTACCATCATCATCAGCGGAAAGCCATCTATAGTTAGTTTAAAGTCCTAATAATACTAGTGTTTTGTCTCGTAAATTGAATGACAAAATGAAACAAAACATTATAATTATTAGACTAGCTTCGAGAAAGTGGCCACTAGTGGTCCGCTTCAGGCTGCGTTTCCACGAAAGATGTGCAAAGAATGTATTTTTCATCACTTAAGCTCTGAAAGTAGGTTCATTTAACTTTGAAATCCGTGCTGTAAATTCGATACCTCTTTAGGGATGCCAAGTAAATTTAAAAATCGAATGGTATCCTATGTTTCCAAACCTCCATGGCGGCATAATGCTGGCTGGCCAGTGCTGGCTGAATGTGCAAAGCCAAAGAGCGCGAGCCATTAAAAAAAAGCGGTCTGGCGCGATAAATTTTCTTCCGCTCTGTTACAAATCGCTTATAAATTTATAACGGTTTTCTTTATTTCCTGGCGTTGTGATGAAAAGTAGTGTTCAACTCAATGTAATTGATCAATTACAGCCCTTGTTTATCAATCTACTATTCATTAACAAAAAAAACGCTTCATTTACCTATCCTCGACAGCAAACTCTGTGGAAACAGCTGACGGAGCGAGGCGAGGTAAATGAAGTTTATTGGTTCATGAAATCACATTACTGGCAACACATCCGCACATCTCCAGAGGAACGGAGCCTCATCATTATCACCATCAGCCTCTAAAAATCACAGTGCTTTAATTTTACTGTTATACTGTGTAACAATAAAAGAAGCAGTGCTTGCATTGTTGTGTTTCGGGTGGAGAGTAAGAAAGCCGGTGAAATTACTGGCACTTGAGGTATCCATCTTAGGCCTCTAGGTTGGCAACGCATCTGCAATACCCGGTGTTGCAGATGATTATGGGCGGTGGTGATCTCTTACCATAGTCCAGAGAGACCCACTTGCTCGTTTGCCATCCAGTCGAATAAAAAAAAATCTAATATATAAAATTCTCGGGTCAAAAATGTTTGTGACCAAACTCCTCCAAACGGCTTGACCGATTTTTATGTTTTTTTGGTAGGTCTGAGAATAGGATGTAAACTATTCTTCATACTTCTACGCGGACGGAGTCGCGGGCAACAGCTAGTAATAAATAAATTGTTGAACAATGAGCAATATAAATATGTTGAGGAGTGAAGTAATTCCATTTGAAATTCTGTGTGGCATGTTTAAGTTAATCTTAAGCATGTAAACTATAGCTATCTGCGGGATCCTGTAATTGGCTCCGTGGAACTATTCCTACTACATATATTGTGTTTTTAGCTGTTGGTTCTCCTTAAATAAATAAATAAAGAGCAGTGACCGTTGGTCTCCATAGCGAGCGAGGTGCAGAGCCCCAGTTTGTCCTTGGGCAGGCGCACCTGCTTGCGCAGCGCGACGTCGCCCACCAGACGCTCGTAGTCCTTGTTAGTGTACGCGTACGTACTGTCGATACCTGCACACGGAACAGATACTGACGTCAAAACTAATCATTTAGAGCCTGTCCAGATGACGTGCTCCGCGAGCGAGACCATGCGCGCTTCAATTTATATTGCGTCCAGCAGGGCTACTACAAACTCGAAGTTCGTGTCGTACCGTCCCTCTCGCTCTCGTATTAAATAGTATAAGTGTCAGAGGGACCGCACGACACGAACGAGTTTCGAGTTTCGTAGTAGCCCTGCTGATACCGCGTTTCTACGCTACGAGGGATCGAAGTTATCACGCTCCATTTCTTTTTCTTCACCAACAACATGTCCACACGCCACGAACTCGGCGCGTAGTACTGAACGCAGCAATGGCGCCCGACCCGGTCCAGACGGAGCGTTTTGCGACTCGAGCGTATATAGACACTCGCACGTTCCCGAGGTACTAGAGCTACATAGACCCCTTCCAGATGCTCTCGCGCGCTTCCATCGCGAGAGAATCTAGACTCTGGACGGGGTGTATGTAGCTCTAGTACCTCGGGAACGCGCGAGTGTCTACGCTCGAGTCGCAAAACGCTCCGTCTGGACCGGGTCTAAAACGAGCGAGTCGAGAGTCCCGCTCATTGCACGCGTTTTACGGTGGACGGACGGAACATATGGACGGGAAATATGTAGCTCCAGTATCTCGGGAGCGCGCGAGTGTCTACGTGCGAGTGAACTCGCGCGCAGTTCGGAACGCCTCATCTGGACCACAGGCTCTTATTATATGGTTATGAGTCGAACAGAGACCTCATTGTCTAACACTTGGAAACACAATCGTTTTCACCGCTTCTTTCTGTCACACGGTTTAAGACGGGGGTAGAAAAAGATGGTGAATGCAATCGTGAACGTTAGCGTGTTGTCGCATTCGCCATCTCTTTCCATTGCTCGTATACTATTGCACATCGATAATTATATGTGGGACGAACAGGTCCATATAACTAGCTCTACTCACCGAACAAGTACTTGGTGGCGCGCTTCTTAGAGAGTGTGAAATCATCGTCCATTAGAATGTGGAGAGTCACGGAATTCTCCATTAAGTTGTGATGGATTGTCGAATAGTCCAACTGGAAAAAAAAAGTTAAGATAGCTAATATACTTAGGGTGAATATGTTTTATCTTAAAATAATAATAATTGGAACGCTCTTGTTTAATACGTCTATAGATAGATACTCTTTACAAGTAAGCGAGCTAGTACTGTGAGAACATTACATGTGTTTGGTTAGAAATATCTAATAGCTAATTTATATTGAATATTGTAGAAAAGATTAAAGTTTAAGATCAACTGGACTATTATAGGCATAAAGTTCGTGTACAGAAAAATATAGTTTAAGATCAACTGGATTATTATAGGCATAAAGTTCGTGTACAGAAAAATATAGTTTAAGATCAACTGGATTATTATAGGCATAAAGTTCGTGCGCAGAAAAATATAGTTTAACTTATATCTTCATACTGAAATAAAAAAGCTAATCTAAACTAACAACTATTGGTAGCCTTAGTGGTTTGAGCTATGGTCTCTCAAGCAGATGGCGTTGCGTGGGTTCGAACCCGAGCTCGCACCTTTTAGTTTTACGATATTTACATACATTTGAAATTAACCATAAGCTTTATTTATATTATTTTACATGAGTGCATTTGTGCGTGTAAATTTCCCAATCCACATTAGACCAGCGTGGGAACTACGCCCCAAGCTCTCTCGTTCTGAGAGGTCTCTGCCCTGCAGTGGGTCCCCCAGGCCCAGATGATGATGATCAACCTAAACTAACAAAAACATAACAAAAATCAGCGCCACGGCTCGCCGTGGCATTACGCTGAGTGGGACCTGTTTAGCGTCATGTATGTCTTGTATTTGTTCTGTTTGTTTTTATGGCGCTAAATAAATGTATTTTCTTTCTTTCTTTCAAAAATGGCGCCGCTTAATAACAGATCAGTGTGCACTGCAAACCTTCATAGAGTAATCGCAGCGCGTGCAAGGAAGCAGCACTACGGTGCGCGAGACGCCGGCGCGATACGGCAGCGATATCGCGAAGCTTAGCGCCGCGAACACGTCCGCTCGAACTGTCCTGTTGCCTTTTACGAGGTCCTTCTTCTCTGTATAAGGAAAAACGAGAACTAAGTTGGTTTAAACTAGCCGTTACCCGCGACTCCGTCCTCGTAGGATTCGGTTATCACTATCCTGCGGGAACTATGTAATATTCGGGATAAAAACTATCCTATGTCTTTCCCCGGGACTCAAAACTATCTGTATACCGAATTTCACCTAAATCGATTAAGTGCTTTAGACGTGATGAAGTAACAAACAGACAGACTTACAAACTTTCGCATTTATAATATTAGTGAAAGGGAAGCGGGATAATTGATTGGTTCGGGGATCACTTTGCGGAGGACCATTTCAATGTAGACAACCTTTTACCTCGCTACCTTATGATACATTATCTTGCATGCTTCGCAGAGGAACACACGTGCAAGAAAGCTACGTCTGCGCGACACGTATCTTTCTATGCAGATCCAATCTCCTCAATATCCAACTGTGTCAATGTACAGGCTGTTGACTGTACAATAGAAGTACGTATGTATTTTTTTTATAAGTTGGAAAACGAGGAGGCGTTTCACCTGATGGACCAGATCTTTAATTATCACCTTATGCCACATTACACGATTATTGTAAATTGGTGTTTGGTTCAAAATTCCGATAATTATTGAGAACGGTTGAATTTTTAGCAAAAACTATAGTCTTCACACTTTAAGCTGAAGAGAAATTCTTTATTGATTTCGGCCTATGAGAATCTAAAATAAGAGTTATTTGCCAGTCCAAAGACTTACCGATGTTGAAGCTGTCGAAGTGTCTGGATATCTCGATGGAGTTGGTGAATAGTTTGTTGTTGACGTACAGCGAGCGCGGCTGTCGGAATATTCCGCGGCCGCCGTAGCCGACCAGCGCATATCTGCAATAGATGGTGCTTAGTCTGGTGCCGTCTCTTTCTCATGCGGTACTCTGAAGAGGGACGGCGCGCTACATACGACCACTAGCATATCGCAGTTATAACATTTTTTAGCGAAACCCAATCTCTTTCCAGTTAACACGCACTGCGATTAAGCGCGCCGAATCTTTCTTCAGTGGTTCTTTAAAGAAGGATAGCGTGCTAAAACCGCTCGCGTTGAATTGCAGTGCGTGTCAAGCTTAATTCAATCCTTTCTAAGGGTCTCCCCAGATCTGAATCAGAATCGATAAAAGCCGATAGGAAAAACCTTATATCGAAGCAATAAGAGCGAAAAAAGACGTCCACGCGTCGGCAGGCGTCGGCCGAGCCGAGTCATGCCTTTTTAGCTCTTATAACGTGGATATAAAGCTTTTTTTATATCGGCTTTTGCCGATTATGCGTCGATAGATTCTGATCTGGAGAGACCTTAATGCGAGTAAGTGCTGGTTTACTCGGTACCATTAGCAGTGTCAATATTACTTGACCCTGCTCCCCCCTGGCGACGCCCTTGGTAGGTATCACAAAAGGAAGAAATCGGAACACTTAGAGGACCACTTTGTTGTCTTTCTGTCCGCGAGTCTGTAGTTTTTTCTCAGGAACGCCTTCTTTCTTTCAACCATACCTGTTATCTGACAAGCCAGCCTGCTGCAGTTTGCTGTCGAACGCCTCTACGAACAGGTCCATATTCCTTGTCTTCCTCAAGTTGTTGTTGCAGTACTGGGCCTCGACCACGAACACGACGTCCGTAGAGTTGGGCACGTACTGCAGCTGGTAGAACGAGCCCTCCTCTATGATGTCGCCTTGCGATGTTGTGCATCTGATGGGAAATGGGAAATATGGCGTTTGTTAAATAGTAGATTGTACAACAAGAGCATAAAACAAGAAATTTTACCCGAGACGTTCATATAGCCACCCGAGCTGGTACGGCAAGGGTGTATAGACACATCGAGGGGAAATGGGTTTAATGCTCGAGTTTTACACTCTGCTTTTCACTTCGATTCCGAGGAAATGAAATATCAACAGTGCAAATAATTGTTTACTTACTGTGTTCCTTTTATTGTTCATGCATCATTATATAATTATAAATTTTTAGTTTCATTTATCTATTTTGGTTGATTTGATTGATTTTTTTGTTTTATATAATTAATAGTTATTAAAAAATATATGTAGAAACTTCTTTGTCTGTGGCTGTTTACATTTGATTACCATGGTCTTAGACGAAGATTTTATTTTATGCACTAGAGCATAAAAAGTCATTTTATGTCGCCTAGATCTAGAGCATAAAAAGTCATTTTAAGATCCAGCATAAACACGAACTTTACGAGCATGAGTAGTGAAAAAAATATTGTTAAGCCTCGCAAATCCTGATATTTTTTACATACGTAGTTCTACAAACCGAGCCGACAATTTAGTTTTGTGATAAATATTAAATTGCCATTTCACTGAAAAATTTATACTCCACAATGTACGAGTATATTCGAGTTATTCTTAGAATTGATTTGGATACTGTGAAGAGGTGCGTGAGGAATTACGAGGCTAATACAAGTTTTTTGCTGCCTGTACTTTTTGAACTACATTACAGGTAATATTTTCCTTTGACGAAAATCCCATGCAAGTAAACCGCACAAAAAATCTTTTCTTTCTCTCTTCTATCTCTGAAAAATCTGTGAGCATGAACTCTGGTTGAGTTCGAAACGCGTCAGTGTAGTGGTGATAGTTGGGTTTGTGTGTTGTTTGTTGCATAGTCGGAGCTATCGTAAGGTCGTGGGTGTGGAAAATAATTGTTTGTAGTTCAGGGAGGCCTTTGTCCATTGTTGAGGACGTGTTCCAACTAGGTGTGTTGTGTTGTTCTCTTTCCGTGAGCGTGGCGTGGCGTGGCGTGGTACTCACTGCACGCAGTGGTCGGGGATGTGCGTGGGCACGAGCTGCTGCGCGCACAGCTCCAGGTAGGTGCTGGCCAGCGCGCACGCGTCCACGCCCGACAAGCACTCCCACAGGAACGGCGCCGCCTCGATCTGACGAACAAACAATGATACAAGCTTAGTATTTTCACTTCGTCTAAGTACCAAGTAGTCTAAGAAGCAACTGGTCTAAGTAGCAAGTAGTCTAAGAAGCAAATGGTCTAAGTAGCAAGTAGTCTAAGAAGCAAGTGGTCTAAGTAGCAAGTAGTCTAAGAAGCAAGTGGTCTAAGTAGCAAGTAGTCTAAGAAGCAACTGGTCTAAGCAGCAAGTAGTCTAAGACGCAAATGGTCTAAGTTGCAAGTGGTCTAAAAAGTAACTGGTCTTCACTGTAACGAACTGCTACCAGTAAATCTGATGAAATTATTTTCTACGAACTATATCTTAATTTGTTTAAAAATGTACGAAATTATAAATTATAAAATAAAACGTAGTTCTGCGATTTAATCCATCCACGAAAGGAGACATGGAATACAAGTGAAAACTGTTCGATGAAATTAATTGTCGCTGAAATGAAAATACTTGAAACGTTGTCTTTGTAATGATATTCGATTCATTGGTAACCCAACATACTAATTTTTGGGAAGTCGTTTAAAAATTGACAGACCACTCTAGCTGACTGTGCCGGTTCGAAGCCATCTCCATCAACATTTTTATACAGATTGAATAAGTGACTTACCACAGCGAAGCACGGATGCAGCGGCGACACCTTATTACTGAAGAACTTCTCGCACGACGTATCGTTCTTAGCCTCGTGATTCTCCACCGGCGCTAACCCGTCGCTAGGCTCTAGACTCCAGCTGTGCCCGAGTTCCGCGATACAGGAGGTGAACGTGTTGTTGGACAGTTGTAAGTCGTCGTACTGCTCGTTGTTGTAAGTGCCGAGGAGGCCGCCGAGACTTGCGAAGTACCAGCCTGAGGGAAACGATGACTCATAATGTTTCTTTATCTACACCCATATAGTAAATCCTCAATTATGCGTTCAAAAACCATAGGTAACCAGCATTACTACATTGGATTCTATTATGAACACGGCTGTATCGTAATGAGATTTCATACATCATTACAGAACGGGGGGGGGGGGGGGGGGGCGCCGCGACCACGTGCAGCAGCAGGTCGTCACGCGCGCAGCGCGTGGGCAGACATACCTACCTATATAGTTCTCGTTAATGCAGGTCATTCTCAATGGTTCTTGAACACATGATAGAGGATTTAATATATGGATATAGATAAAATATTGTATGCAACTGTACGTAATTAGGCCTTAAAACACTAATGTGACCCTATTATGAACCACACTCGTGTTTTAAGGACCCCTATTACGATACAGTTGCATAAAATACTATTTATTTTTACCCAAGGATGGTACTGTTTTTCGTGTGTAAAATGTACAGGATGACATTTTTAACGTGATACAAAATTTGTGTTTCGTGCTCATTTAGTCCGATGAAATTTGCGGTTCCCATACATTGTTCATAATTTATTATTTCAATAATGTATAGAAACCACAAATTTTATCAGACTAATTTCAACAAAAGAGTTAACATGCATTATATTACCTATCATTAACTGAGCTCGAAAGACCAATTTTGTATCACGTTAAAAATTTCACCCTGTTGAAAGTACGTATGTCGAATTGTTTGATCCTCCCTTCAACCTAAACGGCTGGATGGATTTTAACATATGGTATCGTCAGATTCGTCATAACTGTCGGAGTGACACAGGGTATGTAATATTTCAATATGGCATCCGTGATAAAATATTTTGTATTGTAACACTATGGATATCAAATGAAAGTTTATAATTAGCCCATTTTAAATCATTATCTAATGATGATGATCTCAGCCTGTATAGGGTCCACCGCCGGGCGTAGGCCACTTCTCAGAATAAGAAGATTCGGGCCGTAGTTCCCACACGGATCTAGTGCGGATTGGGCACTTCGCACATAAACGCACACGCACACACACACACACACACACACTATTGAATTGCTTTGCAGGTTTGTGCAGATTTCCTCACGATGTTTTTTAACGTAAATATCGTGATAGAATTCGAATGTGATTTCGCCAATAAATTTGGAAAACCTCAGAGATGCGAGCCCTGGTTTAAACCCACGATCCTCTGCCTGAGAGTTTCAGCTGCATACCTTTTATTCAAACCCTTCCAGCCACTAATACTCATCACGTCTAACATATAGATAGTTTGAGTCCCGGACAAGGACAAAGGATAGTTTTTATCCCGGAAAATTGCATAGTTCCTGCTGGATAGTGATAAACAAATTCTACACAGACGAAGTCGCAGGCAACAGGCTAGTAACTACAACATAAATATGGTTATTTGAACTTACCAGTAACCTTGAGCTTGCATGTGTGGAACATGAGGTTACACTGTATCTGGAGCCCATTCTGCGCTTGTATGGTTAGTGTGTCGGTTTGTCTGTCTACGATGTACTCGTCGACCATCGCCGGCAAATCCAGCGCGACTGAACGCCCGATTGACACTTGCTATAAGAAAAAAAAAGTTATTAAATAAACAAAATTTCATGGGACACCAATTGACCTAGTCCCAAACTAAGCAAAGCTTGTACTACGAGTACTAGATAACGGATAAACATACTTAATATAGATAAATACAAACTTAAATACATATTAAGCATCCAAGAACAGAGAACACACATTCGTATTATTCATACAAATATCTGCCCCGACCGGGAATCGAACCCGGGACCTCAAGCTTCATAGTCAGGTTCTCTAACCACTTGGCTATCTGGTCGTCAAACTTTTACACGTCATTTTTTAAACTACCAGCGCTTTCGGAAAGACCATCATTCCCAAGAAGAATGCGCCGCAAGAAACTTGGTAGAAAGTAATTTTTTCAAAATAAAATAATTACAAATAAAATACTTAAAAACTACAGTATACAATTAAAGAAAAAAATACAAAATAATAATAATAATAATAATACAGGGATGTATGGGGTCCCTTAGTTACAAAACTAAACACTAACTATATCTACGTGAGTTCAGTGGAAGTGTAGAATGCTTCCACCGTCATAAATTAAAAGGTCAAGGTCAAGAAAGAAACAAAAAATACTGATCCAAGCACCCCGCAGAGCCTAACGGGAGAATGCATGCTCCTCTCCCGGCTTTCCAGTAAAGAGCAAGACTGGGTAGGTAAGAAAGGGTATTTGGGACGTGCAGCCAGCTTTTTTTAGCCGGTGAGAGTCCAGCACCGACTGGGCTACTGATGTGCCAAAGAGCTTTCCGAAATTACGGAATTTTTCATATAGGAAACTTCTTAGAATTTTGGAGTGCGGTTAATGTACATCCATGATAAAGCTCGACCAATTTTGTAAGCCCTGATAATTCGGGCACATGTCACTCGAAACACGGGTCGCCCCGTCGGGTCGGGTCGGGTATCACCCTGTACCAATAATACTCAAGGTGCTATTGGACAACCTGATTTTGTACGACCTAATAATCGGAGCACACTTTTGACAGCAAGCAATCGATTATCACGATTGATCATTGGGAGTAAAAAGCTAGGGATTGAGTGTTAATGTGTAAATAATGTGTGCTTATTTAAATTTGTTTTTCGTGTACACCGAATAATATTAATAAATTTAGTCGTATTACAATAACAGGTCGTACATTGACTGGCAGAGCAAAATCCGGTCGCCCTAATAATGCACGACCATGTTATTATACGACGTGATAATCGGAACCCAGAACGCCGCCATCTCCTATAAAGCACCTTATATAAAATTTAAAACTAAAATCAAGTATATAAAAGCAAGGGTCTTTTAAAGCAACTTACCAAAAAGAAATACTATACCCACCTCATTATACAAGTCGACGTGTATCAAATTCTTCTTAGTCAGCACGAGCAGATTGTACCGGCCTTGGTTGTTGCTCTCCATTAGTACAGTAAAGTTGCCTTGTTTGTAGTCCCTCGTTAGTAGGAAGGTGCCGGGCTCCGATATGGTGAACACGCGTTTGTCGAACGTCACTAGAGTGCCTTGACCCGTCATCATCGCCATGCCTGGAAGATTATTACGTATAAAACAAACTCGCGTCCCGCCGTCTGTCCCTACTTTTTTTTATGGAATACGGGGCAAACGATCCCCCTATTTTTTATGGAGGGGGGAGGAGATACGTATATTAAAGTCTACAAATAGATCGATACGGCCAGTTATAAAACATTGTACATATACTTTTTTTTTAATTTTTTTTTTCAACTGGATGGCAAACGAGCAAGTGGGTCTCCTGATGGTAAGAGATCACCACCGCCCATAAACAACTGCAACACCAGGGGTATTGCAGATGCGTTGCCAACCCAGAGGCCGAAGATGGGATACCTCAAGTGCCAGTAATTTCACCGGCTGTCTTACTCTCCACGCCGAAACACAACAGTGCAAGCACTGCTGCTTCACGGCAGGATTAGCGAGCAAGATGGTGGTAGCAATCCGGACGGACCTTGCACAAGGTCCTACCACCTGCAAAACCATTAAGACTATCATTACGGTCGTGTATACATAATTTTGTAACTTTGGCAGATATCTTTGTAGACGACTTGTGTTTGTTGCCAGAATATTAATATCGCTCGGGACTCGTCGGGTTTCTTCGTTTTCCTTTCAAATGGGAAAGTATAAAAAAACTGCTCTTTTGTTTGATGTATGCACGCTTAGATCTTTCAAAACTACTCAACCGAATTAGCTCGTTGAAGTGGCAATGGGCCATATAACACGGAGAACAGATGGCCGTTGGGGCCAAAATCGAATGGAGAATATACCGACAAGAG
This sequence comes from Choristoneura fumiferana, assembly GCF_025370935.1. NCBI lineage: Eukaryota > Metazoa > Arthropoda > Insecta > Lepidoptera > Tortricidae > Choristoneura > Choristoneura fumiferana. The sequence goes on from NC_133493.1 coordinate 7,438,098, forward strand.
GAACGGATGACCAGGTTAACGCCGCAGGTTCAGGTGGATGCAGGCCGCTTCCAACTGACGCAACTGGAGGTCTATGGGGAAGGCCTATATCCAATAGTGTATGATGAGATGATGAACGTACCTGCAAACGGCGGCAGCACATTATCAATGTCCATATAAGGCCTGATCTCGTAATAGTAGGACCAAATGCTCTTGTTACTCGTGAGCCAGTTGTCCATGAAGTCCCGGACCGCCCTATACTCCGAGATCTCACTGAAGTCAGGAGTCCTGTTGAATGCGTGCCAGGACATCGGCAGCTTCTGTTCCAGTAAGATCTCTCCTTGGCGAGGGTCGAAGATGAAGTTGGTTTTTGGGGTGCGGTGACTGGAAAAGGTTTTTTTTTTATATTGGCCTATATACTAGACAGAATTATCTTGTGGTAAACAAGGGTTTTTTTAGTCCATTCAATTCAGATACACCTTTGGCCTCATCTGAAGTTTAGATTAGGTGAGATAAGGGACAATCACGGATCAGTTTTATGTCAATGAAAATTAAAAAGTGGTCTCATAAGTCTGACCGCTATATGTGTGTTTATGGAATCATAGCTCTCAAACGGATAGACCGATTTTGATGCGGTTTTTTAATCAAAGCTAGTCAAATGGAATAAAAGTTAAGGAAAATGTATTTTTCCAATTGTTTTTTTAGAAAAATAAAGGTTTAATTCGAGATTTATAAGGAAAAATTTAGCCGTTTGTTTAGGTTCATTAATCTAATATCTGGTAGCATGGTGAACAGTTGTGTTGCTCTGAGGATGAATTCTGGTTGAGTTCGAAACGCCTGATTCAATAAATTGTTTAAAGGATACTTACTATTCCTCATACTGTAGAGCAGTCTTGGCCAGGTCAGTGACCTTGGCGTAGATGATATCAAACACCTTGTCACACGCTTCTCCGATCATGAAATAGTCGTACCACCATTTAAGACGCTCGTATGCTTCCTTGTACTGCGGATAAAGATAGATGTCAGACCTGAGGCCTTATTGCTAACGGGCGGGCTCTTGCCATCGCTTTCACCATCTCTTTCTGTCACCATCTTACACCGTTAGACACAAAGAAATAATTAATGCGATAACAAGCTTCCGCGCGTTAAGCAATACCTCTGGCCTCTGGATACACATTGTGTCTCTACCTTTTGGACAAGTACCGAAGTCCCGAGTCAAGTATTAGTTGCATATAAAAAAATATTTTGAAAATGAAATTAAAAAACGTATTTAATCGTAAATCAGTAATTTCTCCATTAGTACTGTGTCGTATGGTATGAGGCTTTGTACATAGGTTACAAATATGATATCCTAATAAACACGTTCTATTAATTTTTGTCCAGAAAGTAAAGACACGTTGTATGATATTATAAAATATCATCTACGGCCGACCTAACACCGTGTTTTTTTTTACTTCCCTTAACTTCAACAGATGGCTCAGTTCATTGATACCTGATAATTAATTATTTTTTGACAATATAAAAAAAAACCTACATAAAAATGAAATATATCGAGTTCAGTCATTCTAAAAGACCAAATTGTAAAATTCACAAACTTGAAGAGAAGCATTGACGTTATCCTATGAGAGATATTAATCAAATTTTTTTTTTTAAAAGCTCGTAAGTTCGTAAATGAATGCTCAATATCGTAAATATCCTTACCTTATCTCTAACGTAGACCACTTGCGGCGTCTTGAGGAAGTTCTCCCAGGCGTTCCGAAACTCGGCGTACAGCTGCAAGAACTCGTCCTTGAACGGGATGTACTTCTCAATCTTGCCCCAGATGACGTTCCAGAACTTGTTGCTGTACTTCTTTATGTTGGTCAATAGGTCGTTGTTCATTAGGTCCTTGTATACTCTGAGAAAGTTTAAGTTTAGTTTAGAACCTTATCACACTGGCGATTTCCAGGCGAGTTGAAAGAGAAGCGCGCCCGTCACGATGTGGGCAAAGACACTCAGTTATTATTGTAAGAGAGTGTACAATATGGCGTTTTTAATGGTTTACGCAGCTAACTTGCTGCGCGCTTGCAGCGATATCGTTGCAGTTAACGATAATCAATATTAGAAATTATCCATCCAGAAAGTAAGTGAGTGAGTGAGACAGAAGATGCATCAGACCATTTTAGGGTAGGTTTAGACTGATTTTACTACAAGCTTTTATTTAACTTGCAATGTTTGTTTGTATGTGCGGGTCAAATCTTGCAACCTAATTTTGACCCACTTCCAGTGGTCTGATTGACTTAAAATTTAGCATAAGTTATGTAAGCCCAGGTGGTCCAGCTAGGATCGTGTCCGCAGGACGGAACTCTTCAACGGTTAATGGCATCTACTTGAAATTTGGTATACAATGTAGTTTGGGTGACAGTGCAAGTACAGTCAACAAAATGTACAATCAGTAAAAAAAGTTTGTATATTAAAAATTACATTTTCAACGAAAGTTTATTTGGCATTTATTAATTAGCACTTTTAGTAATCCTTTCACGTATTATTGAAGATATTAAATATAGTCAAACACACTGACCCCTTACATTCAAAATCAAATTAAACATAACGGATTACAAAAAAAACCATATTTACTTGTCCATCTCATGTCCAAAAGTGGACACGTAATTGAAGTAAGGATTATCCGTCAGCTCCTGCGTCCTGTTGTAGAAGAAGTCCATAACACCTCGCCACACCGTGAACACAAACGACTCAGTGTAATGCAGCATCTTAAAGAACAGTGGCTCCATCGACTTAAGCAGTTGATGCCAATACTTCGCCAGTCTAGTCGTAGCATTAACCCACGTCGACTCCCAGTACTCCAGAAGCTTCATATGCAAGTCCCTAACGAACGTATCGTACTGTAGTATCATAGCTTCAAGCCTAGACGATACTAGATCCATAAAATCAGCGTCTAGGAACTTATTGGCTGATTCAAGGAAGTTCGCGTAAGCCATTTTGATCGTGTCAACGACGTATGTTAGACTCTGTTTGATGGATTGACTAGTATTTCCCATCATGCCCCACATGTCATTGACTATGCCGGGCAAGCTTTCCAAGTGGTTCCGTATGGCCATCTCATCTAAAACATAATAAGTGAACTCCACGACATCTTTGACGTAGAAATCGTTGGCGTTGTACGACACGTTCAAGAAATGTTCGAAGTCGTCCAGATCGTCTTTGATGACGTGCAAGTCGTTCAAGTCGTCTAGGAAATCTCTTATTCTTGGTTTGGCGTCGTTCCATATGTTTCGGAGCGCTAAATGGGATTCCATCGGAGCTTCTTTTAATATTACTAGTGTCTCATTTATCTGTGCATAGAAGTGTTTTAACGCGTATAAGGCTTGTGATTTGACTTCGCTGAATATAGTGGGCCGCCATATGATGGAGCTGGTGAGAAGGCGAGAGTGATTGAGACGGATGTATGAGGCTAAATCGACGGTAGTGACGTCATCGAAGTCGCGCCACGCGTTCAGTTTGGCGGAGCGCGTGTCCACTATCATGCCTACCACGTGGTATGATATATCTGGAAAATAACACGTCATTTTAACACAGTTACCAGCTAACATCTGGGAAACTACAAACTATAAAAGTGCACTTTTTGTGAAAATGTACGACGACAGCTAAAGGAGGCGCGAAAAAAAAATACTTACCCTAAAGAGTGGGGTATCGTTGTTAAGTCGTAGAGTATCTGAATACTATTTTAAAAACATTGCAAAACTAAGGAATAAGAAGTCAGCTATTTGTTACGAATATATATATATATTTTTTTTAATCTATGAACTTGAAACTTGCCTCCCGAAAGCGACGGAAGACCACACCCTCTTGCCAGAAGTCAAAGTACAGGAACCGCTGCTGGTGCTTAGCCGGCACTAGGAGTCTAAAAGAGCGAAAATTATTAGCCCTGGTTAGACATGGGTTTTACTCACCATCAGTGCTGTTGTAATGCGCGATCAAGCTCTTATCCTTCATGGAGAGAGTAGCCAGCCCCGCGTCGGAACCAGTCGGGCGCTTCACTGCCGCGAACACCCTGTACTCCGGGTACGTCAGGTCCCATGTTCCGTTCACCTTGTAGAAGTACGTCTCATTCGCACGCTACAACAAAGTGGGTACATGTAAAGGTCTAGTGGCGTGCTGTAACAACTTGATTAAAAACTGACGGTAAGAGAAAAGATATGTTTTTTTTTATTTGCTTCAATGTAGTATAATACATGGTTTTCAAGGATTTACTAGTCTCATACATTCAAAGTTAGTCATACATCGCTGTACGTGCCTTGCTAACTCTTTTATGTACAGTCGAGGAAACAGAATTGCGTACCAGGGTGGGACCTTATCGTATTTAATTTCGCTATAATTTCTTTGGCCGATGTACTGAATGTCAATACGACATCAGTAGCACAAAGGTTCCGCCGCGTGACGTGATTCAGCTTCTTTGATTGAACAGTGTACATATACAGTCACCCTCATTAATATCTGCCACAGCGGAGCGTGCAAAAATATCTGACGCATCATACCGGCCCTAGAAATAGAGTCGTATCAGATATTTATGCACGCTTTGCTGTGTGAAATATTGGTGCTCATGACTATACAGTAAACCCAACATGTAACTACATAAGAAGAACTTACCTCCCACTGTACAGCGCTCTTATTCATATCAACCAGCATCTTGGTATGTCTTAATTTCTCATAGAACAACGTCTTCTGGAACTTGTAGAAATTATTGAAATAGTACCAACGGCTCTGTATGTTTATGTCAGACTTTATGTCCAGGTCCAAGTTGGTGGACGGATGGGTACACTTGAGGGCGAATTGGTAGTCCCTGATTGGTCCGTTTGAGTTGTCGGTGAGGATCGAGCGCAGGCGCAAGTATTCGTTATCGTAGTCGGAATATTGGAGCTCGACGGATAAATTGGACATGACTGACGGAGTGCTGATGTATTTGCCTTTGAGGGTGACATCCTGAGAATAAAGTTTTTTTAGTGGTTATTAAATATTGTAAATTTTTGATAGAAACCGCTCTTGATATGATAGACGAAATGAATAAAATAATTCGAAGGATTGGATGCAACAGAATAATCCTCTACTAATAATATTAAAATAGGGAATGCCTTTCTGATACCTCTTCACGCTTAAACCACTGAACCGGTGTAAGTGAAATTTATATTAAAGTGATTGCTTGCCCCCGAAACCCCCATCAAGACAAAAAAAAAACTTTGAAATAATTAAATATACAAGCTTTGCTCATTTCCTTTCGTATGCCTAGTGACATACCCGAGACAATACCTATCATAGGCCGGAAAGCCACCCCCGGTCATGCCTTGTGACATATCCATCACAAGAGCACTCAAGTTTTTTCCATTTAGAATTTAATTACGTTACAACCAAGGTTTGAAATCCTTTCAATAAAAATCCTGATTAGTAGAAGTACCACAGATAACCGAGCATTCAAAGTTACTCCTTACACTAGCTGATCAATGGCTGACTGTGAAGTTTGATTTACAATATTCTTTGTGAATGTATTTATTCACAATTATAACATTTATTCATGATACGTGATTGCTGGGATATTTCTAAATTTAGACAATATAAAATAACCCAAGCCAATTAAGGATTTTTATTTAAAAATCGTCTTTTCTTGTGAAGGGGACCATATCAGATAATTTTTGGTTTAAAAAATCGTAAAATATTTTATTTACTATGAGCTTTTCGGCAAAGGAAACAATCGTGAGGACACATTCATACATTTGCTAAGCTATTGAATGGTGCGTATGAAGTTCCCAATCCACACTGGGCCCGCGTGGGTACTACAGTCCAAGCCCTCCCAAACCGGCATGTGTGCAGCAGGCGAACATACACTAATGAGATAATTATTAGTTCTGTGGCCACAAACGAACTCACCTTCCTAAACGACGGATGCATCAGCGCCAGATCAAGGTCGTGGACATTACCCTCTTCGGTGGGGGATTCTCCCACTTGCCGCGCAGCTCGGCTGTCTTGTTCTCATCGCGGACGTTCCAGCTGAGCGCGGCGTGTCCGTCCAGCAGGCTGTCCTGGAGGCGGTACACTCCTACCAGGTTGAACGTGCGGAGGGGTACCATACGTTCATTACTAGCTGCTGGGACTCGGTTTCCGCCTGGGGAAAGAAAGATTATAATAATAATAATGCTTTATTGCAGTTTGTTAGTAATTATACATAAAGGTCACAGCTCATTAGATCCACCCGGCATCCGATCAGCACCGCCTCGCCGCGAGCGGTTACTATTCTTTATATGGTTTTGGTGTTTTTGGTGTGCGCTCATTACATCAACTCTATGGCGTCATCGGATCGCCTCGCTCGCTCGTGTCCACGCGCGGACGGCGAGTAGACCACTCGGAAATTCGTGGACCACGCGTCGTCCACTCGTTGACCACGAGAGGTCCACTCGTTACAATAGAAGAAAGGCGGAGGAAGGAAGGAATGGAAATAAAACTGATCTAAACCTAAATCTTTTCCTACTAGTTCTCGAACCGCATCGTCCGGTGGCCGTTGATGGCCGTCACCTTCAATTAATATAAGTAATTCCTATTTTTGACAGCCACTTACCGTGGTCATATTAGTGACATGCAGATTATAGTTGATCCATGTGTCAGAAGCCCATTTGATCTTGCTGCCCTGCTTTAGTTCATTATCAGCTGCCTCATACTGGTTCTCGAAGCGCAGCGTTCGATTCCCGTGGATGGCCGTTAGCTTCAGGTCCTTGCCGGCTTCATACGTGAACACGTCCATGATACCAGTTACGTTGAACTTGGAGACGTCCGTCAGGTGGAACACTGTGGCTTGTTTCACGTCCTAATAAAAATGCCCAAGTATTTATTTAGTTTGACAAATTTGTAAACAGTTTAGTCGATGCAAAAGTTCTTGTGTTTTAGCCCGGGCGAAAATAATAGAGTAAAAAAAATCAAGTTCCGGGCCTACTGTCACAAACTTTCGTAAGATATCTACACTGTATCTAAATTTATGTCATTTGAGCGTTACGACTGATTCTGAAGTCCAGATTTTCAATAAAAAAATAGTATTTTGGCGGGTTTGGTAGTGGTTACATGCTAGATTACACCTCTGTCGAACTTATCACTAGATGTCGTTGGTATTGTGAGGCCCGCTAGACGTTAGTCCCAGCTCCAAAACATGACACAAATGTCAAACATTAAACAGATCTCACGATACTAGCTAGCGCCAACTATACTTCGTTTTTTTAGCATTAGAAAGAAGGTAAGCGATCTTGACGTGCATTTTTATTGAAAAAACACAAGCATTAGCAAGGACATATGATCATTTACATGCTTTTGGTATCATAAGTGATAGTTACTGTTTTTTTCAAAGACTCGTCAAGATTGTTTGCCTTTTTTTTAATACTAAAAAAAAATCGAAGCATAGCCTTTTACAGACACTCTCACTGACACTATTTACTTATTCTAACGACTGATTGTGAATTCGCAAAAACGAGTATAGTTATTTCACTCACAGTGTTCCCGCTGGCATCAAACTCGTGTATATACTGCACGCCCACCGGCACACGGTCATTGACCACCTCTATATCGGTGGTGGCCAGGTCCAAGCCGCGGGCGCTCTTGCCCAGGATCTTTTTGAACGAGCCCTGGACGAAACGCTCGCTATCCAGGTCTACCGTCGCGTTGCCCGTGCTTTCTTTTTCACCTGGAATTGAAAATCTTCTTTCAGAAGATTGGTCGGAGATTGAGTCATTCAAAAATTGTTATACATCTAGGGTGGCGGGGGTCTGGCAATTTGTGACACAGAAACAAAATGATTGCTATTTTCATAGCAAAAGGTTGGTCGGTTTGGGTTTTCGATAGGTAATTTATGGTTGAAAACATAGAGGTAGTACGTATTAGTGCCGCTGTAGTGCGTGGTGTTGACAGAAACTTGTACGTAGAGATAGTGCGTGATGTTGGCAGTACCTTGAATGTAGAGGTAGTGCGTAGTGACGAGATGCTGCGTGCTGAGCGGCACGCTGATGGCGGCGCGGCCGGCTTGCCGGAACCCGCCGGGCTGCTTCTCGAACGTATGCGTAGTGTTGATAGTTGCCGTATTGTTTAGCCAGAAGAGGTCCACTTTGTTGTCGGATAGCTCGTCTAGGTTGTTTAGCTGGCGAATCAAATAGTAGTTTATGGTATACGATGAAATTTTGTGTAGTCAAAGTACTTTACAGCAGAATTCACTGAGTAGGTCCAAAAAACCCACGGTTACCCAACGGTTTAACTTAACCTTTGATTTAAAAGATCGTGCGGTCAAACCCGGCCTCGCACCTGTGAGCGTACGAAAATGTATTTGAGATTTACTATTATTTCTTCGGTAAAGGAAAACATTGTGAGGCAACCCGTATAAACCTGTGAAGTTATTCAATAGTGTGTGTAAAGTTTCCAACACGCACTGGGCTCTCGTGGGAACTATAACCCGAGCCCACTCATGCTGAAAGAACTGCCCGGCAGTGAGATGGTATATAAACCGGAGATGGTTGATACCGCTACGCTGCAGCCATCGTG
>NC_133493.1:7450210-7459565 GCF_025370935.1 Choristoneura fumiferana
TTCGTCTTCGGAGCAACGCGACTCAGCGGCTGCTGCAACACGCGCACTGCGCGCCGCCGCTCTGCTCGCGCGACTACCCGACGAAACTGACACCGGCACACAACTACCCGCGTTTCATCATCATTACACAACTGTCAAATGTAGGGTAGCACACAACACTAACAATATCGCTCTGTAAAGTACGTTCACACACACCGATGACGCAGCACGATATTTAACACCGTTTCCAACTCGGAGGTACCGTCCAACCACAATCCCGGTTGAAATTCGCCGACGACTACTCTCGATGGCTTCACGCACTTTCCGCGGAATGAAAAATTTCTCTCTCGCAAGTACAGATACCTTATCAAATCTGATATAGTGCGTCGAATCCGAGTCATTGAGTGCTCGGCACAGCAGACCCCTTGTCGTCCTGTTTCCTCATACTACGTATGTGCTCCGATACCCCTTGTGGAAACGTTTCGTCCAGTCTCTCCAATATAGCTCTTGCCACAGGCACAGGGAATCATATATACCCGGGGCCACTCAGGGCTCCTTATCCTTCGGCGAACGTACAACTGTCTGAGCTGCATATGAGGACGGAAAATCGACTTGATGCTATATCTTCGGCGTAACAAGTGTCCGATTTTATCCGTCACCCTTTTATAAACGGTAAATATACCGGAACCCTCTCAGCTCCCACCGGTCTTTGACGAGTCGACACGTTCACCACACGGTTGCACTGCTCCAGTTGTACCCATTGCTTTCCAAAACCGTCTCACGTGACTCAGTTCACGATCCACAAATTTTGGATCACAAATATTCAAGGCTCGATTATCAACGTTCTAGCAAAGAAGACAAATGACAAGGATGGTGGTGTGAATCTGCCCTCAAGTATCGATCCGTATGAGTTGGCTTACGATAAACTGTAGTTTCCAATTTACCACAGGGTCCCCGCATAACCAAAACATCTAAAAACGGCAACTGCCCATCATCTCAATCTCCACCGTGAACTTAACCTATCGTGCAAAGTGTTAAGGTAGTCCGAAAACTGCGACAAACTATCCCTGGACACAATCGCAAAAACGTCATCCACGTACCGCCACCAATATCTGGGAACAACGGGAGCGTTGTTAAAGCTCTTCCCTCCAACCACTCCATAAAAATATTGGCGGTGACCGGAGCAATCGGTGAACCCATGGCCACTCCATCAACTTGCAAAAAAGTAATCACCGCGCCAAACCAAATAGCCGCTCTTCAAACACAACTCACCCTCCATATACGCGGTAGGTAATCAGTGACACATAATAGGTCAGATATAATCTTTAAAGTCTCGTCTACCGGCACATTGGTGAAAAGAGAAGTAACGTCAAAGCTAACCATCAGTTCATCCTCACGCATATGGACATCATTCAACAAGGCAACGAGTTGTGTGCCGGTGTCAGTTTCGTCGGGTAGTCGCGCGAGCAGAGCGGCGGCGCGCAGTGCGCGTGTTGCAGCAGCCGCTGAGTCGCGTTGCTCCGAAGACGAAGGGCTACGGATTAGCCCGAAACATGTCGAGCTAAACTCGATTTAAGACGTGAGTTATCCGGGTCATTATATTTAATATGAGTGAGTCTCACGGTAGTTTCATGTTCAAAATAGTTGACAACCCTTGAGCGACCGCCGAGCGTAGGTATGAAAAGTGAAGCACATACATTGTGATTCACTTCTGTACCTATCTGTTTTGTGCCGTAACCGCTCATCTACTTCTACTCCTAGTTCTGCTGCTGACCGCTCCTGATTCAGTATCGTCGACTATACAAAAGATAATGAAGATATGTAGTTACGTGAAGTCAGTATCTCCCTTGATGAACTTGAGCCTCTTGATGGGCGTGGCTGCTTGCACGCTGAGCACGCGGCGCAGGTCCGGGTAAGAATCTACGCGGGACTTGAAGTATATCTCCCTGTTCTTGGCTTGGGGCACGTCCACCTACAACCAGAGGTTCACAAGGTAGACAACAACAAAAAATCAGAACGTTTATTCTGCAAGGCCACAAGAGGCTCTTTTACACGTCAGTTTTTTATACTACCCGCGCTTTCGGAATCATTACTGCCAAGAAGAATGCGTCGCAAGGAACTTGTCAGAAAATATTTTTTTCAAAACAAAATATACCGAGCGGCAAAAAGTCTCGCCTTCAAATGTATGCAGAATCGGTAATTTTTTGCCCCTGAGTATATATTTGCAATTTAATTACCATAGAGTAAAACACAACACGATGATTCTTTATTTAACACCATAACATAGTAAGCAGTAGGTACAGAAAACAGGTATATAAAGTTTTGTAAGGTAAGCAGCAGGCGGCCTTATTGCCCCAGGGCAATATCTTTAGAGCTATTACAAAAATACATACCTACAGTAAATCATACATACATATTCCTAGAGCTAGTTCTTGTCCGGAGGGCGCAAATCGAAGTTCGTATCGTACCGTCCCTCTTATTCTCGTATCAAATTATATAAGCGCCAGCGGGACGGCAAGATCCGAAATTCAAATTTTGCACTTCGTAGTTAAGGGCCTGCAGGGCTACTACGAAACTCAAAACTCGAAGTTCGTGTTGTGCGGTCCCTCTGATACTTATACTATTTAATACGAGAGCGAGAGGGACGGTACGATACGAACTTAATAGAGCTTCGAGTTTCGTAGTAGCTAGCCTGTTCTTGGGCGAATGTTCGTATATTGGATTCTATCGCGAAAGAAAATTCCGAGCATTACTCTCTCCATAGCTCGTAAGACACAAAAAAGACAATAGTCAAGGAATATCTTTCTGGTTCATCATTCACATATCTCTGGAACCTTTCTACACACACACACACACACACACACACACACACACACACACACACACACTCTCTCTCTCTCTCTCTCTCTTTCTCTCTCTATCTTCAGGCAATTCAACTTACTTTAAAGGATATATCCGTGAAGTTAGCTTCCACCTCGGCGTTAGCGTGCAGCGTGGCTTGCACGGGCCCGGTGAAGTGTGCGGAGAGGGAGTACGTGGTATCGGTGCTCTCGCTCTTTACGCGTACTGTCATCTGCTCCCCCGAGCCTTTTGGAGTCAACACCAGAGACATCTGGGAAATAATAAAAGCACTTATATCGGAACTGGAACTATTATTGATACTGCTGACACGTTGTCATGGCAACAAGTTGAACTTGAAAGTTGAATGACCCAAAAACGAAGTTGTTTTTGTAATGCAGTGATTCTCAACTTTTGACAGAGGTTATATTTTTTACCAAATTTTATAATTATATCCTCCTAATTCCTATTTTTTTAAACAGATATTTGAGACCCACATGTGCACCATCAGCTTTGTTACTTTATTATTCTTAAAATTATTTATTCAATGAACGATTTGTGCTATTCATAAAGTACATTCAGCCGCAATTCTCTGTTTTAATTTGATTTTTATAAAGTACACGAGGACTCACGAGGCTATCAAAAGGAAATCAGTCTTTTCATCAATCTTATATCAAATTTAGAGTTTATTTACCTCAAGCGGGTCCCTATTCAGGACTCTCCCCGCAACTCCGTACTCCGTGGTATCAGTAACGAATGATCCATGAATATCGTCTCCCTCAATTTCACCTATTATTTTCATGTTCCTGAAATAAAAAAAAACATTTCATTATTATACTTTTCCCGTGGCTCCACTCGCGCATGAGCATGAGCATTAGAAACGGCACTAGGATTGGAATTCCGAAATTTTTCCAACATGTCTATAGGCCCTGATGCTAAGGTTGATTTATACGCAACTCTTGGGGCGAACATAGACCATAAAATACTCAACATTACAAATTAGTATAGTAGAATAGCAAAATAAAGGTGTAGACAGTAATTTAGGGCCTCCGCTAACTCGAGGGGGCGCGGGCGCAGCGTGTTGTTTTAAAAGGTTTCAATAGAGCCTCGCCTCACGCAGCGCTGCTCTATTAGATGACATGAAACAAGCAGCGTGTTAGCGGGGACCCTTTGGTAAATAAAAAAAAAATACTAACCTAAAGTTGTCGTGTGGAGTACTGAGCGCGACGCTCAGCGATACCGGTCTTTGGTCAGCACGGAGGGAGTAATGGCTGTGGAATAATAAGTAAATTATTCGAGTACTGCCTTTTCGCAACGTAACGTTTGGCAACCTGTTTCATTTCGCAAACTCTAAAACTGTAAACATTTCAGGATTTATTTCAGGGCCATCGTGTAGAACCCTTTGGGTTAAGTTAGGTTAGTTTTATAAAAATCCTGAAATATTTACAGTTTCAGAAATATTAAACAGTTGGGAAATGAAAAGTTGCGAAATGAAACAGATTGCCAAAAGTTACTCGCCGAAACATTAGTAAACCTAAATTATTATTTGCTTAGCTGTAGAGGACACGATCGATCAAACAGAAAAGAACAGACAGGCTTCATTTGAATAGATTTTCGGAAAGTTCCCGGTGGTCCAGTTGGAAGGACACCTTGGCACTGATAACCACCGATGAGGGTTACAATCCTATTCAGAATAAATCGTTAAAAAAATTGGATTGCGGTTTAAAAGAGACCCAGTAGCAGAGCGGCAGACAGATGTGTGAACGGATGGATGAGATTAGATACTTTGAGTATATAATCACAAATATATTATTTTTGTGCGAACTAATACCGGGAGGTACTAGTACCGTGACTTAGATGACAACGCCGACATCCGTCTGGTTTGAGAATGGTACGCAAGGCAAGACTGAAACATTACACTAACGCCATCTACCGACATTTCACTCTTGAGTAAACCGTCATTGTTTATTTTTCTTTTGTTACCTAGTGTCGCAGTTGATATCGGCTGTCAACAGTCTCTGGCTGCCTTCCACGCTGTATAACAGCGCGACGTCGGACGGCGGCAGTACTAGATGCAGGGCCGACCGGCCCGTGAACCGCACGTGCCGGTCGGGGTAAGGCCGCCACACTGCCGTTGCGAAAAACTAGAACGATAACGAGCCGGTTAGTTGAAAGAGCGACGCGAATCAGTCGGAGTTTAAATGTACGGTTGTCAACTTTATTTTTGTTGTGCCATTATCCTACTAATTCTTCTTCTACTAATATTATAATTGCGAAAGTTTGTATGTTTGTTACTCCGTCGCGATAAAACGGCTAGACGGATCTCGATGAAAAATAGTACGTAGATAGCTGGACATCTGGAAGCTGGAATAGAACATATGCTAATTTTTATCCCGATATTCCCAACGGATCATGATAAAAATCATGATAAAAATCTCGAAGTCTTAACCACTAGGTTTCGAGTCATGGAATTTAGGACAGTTATTTTATCTGCAACGTTAATGAAATCCACGATGTTATTTTTGGAAATTTCAAGTTAACTGCCAGATTTAAAACCTAGTCTAACAATTTACGGAAAGCGACGACAAAGTGTTACGTAAGAATTTATGATCGGTTGAAACGAGAACTTTTTTTTTATCTACGCCCATATAGTATCAATTATGCGTTCAAAAACCATAGGTAATGACCAGCATTACGACATTAGATTCTATTATGAACACGGCTGTATCGTAATGAGATTTCATACATCATTACAGCAGCAGGTCGTTACGCGCGCAGCTCGTGGTGAGACATACCTACCTAGTTCTCGTTAGTGCAGGTCATTCTCAATGGTTCGCGGAACACATGCTAGAGGATAAAGATAAAATATTGTATGCAACTGTACGTAACTAGGCCTTAAAACACTCATGTGACCCTATTATGAACGTGTTTTAAGGACCCCTATTTCGATCCAGTTGCATAAAATACTATTATTTTACTCTTAGAGTAAGCTTTAACTTACGTAGTTGTTCTGCTCGCCTTGTTGTATCTGTATGCCGCCGCCGACTGTATTCTCCGTGTCGGCGAAGTCCTTCTTAAACTCCATCTTGATAAAGTAGTCCTCTAAGTACGCCGACGTCAGGTTCAAGCTGCCCGACGTTTCGACAAACGGATCGTCCAACTGTACAGAGAAGAAAAAGTTCAAACTAATTCTAACTAATATTGAGAAAAACACCTGATCGTAATGTAATTCGGTATGAACATATTCTGAAACCCTGCAAATGATAAAGGCTAGTTTTTATACTACAAAATTGTGTAGTTCCCACGGGCGCGCGATAAACGGTGTCGCAGACAAAGGAGCGGTAAATAGCTAATAGTATTTTATTAATGCGAAAGTTTCTTCGCTTTCACGCTAAAACTGCTGCACGCTCTGGGTGATATTTGGTGTAATATAAATAGCTGTAACTCAGGAATTTTTAACACATCTATTTTATATCCTGATGATTTCAAGGAATCAGGATTTAGGCGAATAAAATCGTAGTTCGTCAGTTAGTTCATTCGACAAGTGTGATTGTGGTCAAACGCAAGCCTATTCTGTATAAAAAAGTTCTCAAATCGTCGTCTCAGTTTATCTATTCGATACTAGATGGCGCTAGGTATAACCTCAAGCCGTCCCAAAGCGTTGATAGTGAACGCCGGCATGGATATGTCAGCGCTCATCTTCCACAGCGCATCTTCCAACCTGGCAGCCACCCTCGCCTCCAAAGCTGGCAACACTGGCAAGGGTGTGATGATGCCCAGTGAAGCCAAGTAGGACTGGTACGCGTCGTCTTCGCCGGATTCATACTCGTAATATATTTTAGAGGATATCTGAAAGCATAGTATAGTACAGTACAATAGCCATCAGATATTTCGGAGCGGCAAAGGTGATTAAAAATATCGAAACGTGAACTCTAATACCTTAATAATAGAGTGCATGTGCCGATATTTTTGACCAATTTCTAATGGCGACTGTACAATACAATCACGCTAATATTATAAATGTGAACGTTTGTAAGTCTGTTTGTTTGTTATCTCTCACATCTAAATCGCTGAACCGATTTGGATTGAATCCGGTATACAGACAGTTTGAGTACCGGGAACGACATAGGATAGTTTTTATTCCGGAAAATCGCATCATCATGTCAGCCGAAAGACGTTCACTGCTGGACATAGGCCTCCCCCAAGGCTCTCCACTCAGACCGGTCTTGTGCTTTCCGCATCCAACAAAATCCCGCGATCTTAACCAGGACGTCGCTCCATTTATTTATGTACCTCGTGCCAATACGTCCCGTTGTAAAGTAGCGCCAGACAGGTGATGTTGAACTTCCGCCCCATCTCTATGTCCACAGTGTACAAGGACTTTAGCTCCCTGATACTCGGGAACGGAGTCACCAGGTTCAGTGTGTTCGTCATTTCTGCGTAACTCTAAAAAAACATAAATAATTGATTAATTAATCAAATAGTGTACAGATGAAAAGAATTTTGTTTGCGGCTTTTCTATGGTCATGAAACACTAATAAGCTATTCAGTGATATAATAAACAAGGTATAATTATAGTTTTCTAAGCATGTAAGTAAACAATGTACATGTATGTAATTTAACATTGGACAGTTGCCAAATGTAGAAGCTAGGCGCTGTCTGGGTGTTCATAAACATCTGAACACTACCATTTTGTCAGTAGTGCAAAGCCCGGTTCACATTTATCGGTCGTGTTGTGTCGTGATTCTCTCTGTCTCTCTCTCTCTCTCTCTCTATGCTTGCGATGCGACACAAAACAAGCCGTCACCAAACACTGCATCAGATAAATGTGAACGCAACCTTATAAAATGTATGAAACCGATACCGTTCTGATGCGTCATGACTACAACTTACCGAACATACAAACTGAAACATAGATGCACAGAAAAACCAGAAAAAGAGACCAGCGCTGGGAATCGAACCCAATTCCTCAGCATTCCGTGCCGCGTGCTATACCGCTACACTACTACTGGACAGGAGTACAGACACGGATTTCTCCTATGCACCACATGCTTGTTTCTTTCTTATGCAGCGACACTAGCGACATCTTATGCTGTAGCCCTCATCGAGAAACTTTCAGCACTCCATTGGAACTAACCGCTCACCCGGACATGAGATGTCGTTATTAAGCAATCAAATTGGTTTTTGTTCTTTGGTTTATAACTTACCGTCAATACAAAAACATCGGTCAAGACGATGGCGGGCTTGTCCGGCAAATGGAGGGTAGCGTTCAACTCCATTATGTCCTCTTCGTCGGCTCCCACAAACTGAAAAGTTAATTTATTTATTAACTATGTATGATACCATAGACATATATATTTATAGCTTTCTGAAAATTACATAAGTGAATAATCCATACTAATATTATAAATGCGAAAGTGTGTGTGTTTGTATGTTAGTCCGTCTTTCACGTCGAAACGGCGCGACGGATCGACGTGATTTTTGGCATCTGTTTCTTTCTTTGTATTTTGTTATGTTATATTTTTGGCTTTGTAATAAATATTCTTATAATTTTATTTATAGCTTTCTGAAAATTACATAAGTGAATAATCCATACTAATATTATAAATGCGAAAGTGTGTGTGTTTGTATGTTAGTCCGTCTTTCACGTCGAAACTTTTCGATTTTTGGCATATAGTTTATGGGCCCGAGGGTGACATAGGCTACTTTTTCTCCCGGAAAAATGCACAGTTCCCGAGGGAAGAGCGCGCGATAACCAATTCCACGCGAGCGAAGCCGCGGGCAAAAGCTAGTTATAAAATATTTGTAGAATTCAAAGTACAGCCAGCAGCAGAAGTAGGTAGATGAGCAGATGTGGTGCTCAAAATGATCTATCCACTCTCTTATTACCTTGCCAGTAGAGTCGTGTGTAGATCGTTTTGAGCACCGTAACCGCTCATCCACTTCTGCTGCTGACTGTACAAGTAATAATTTACGTAATCGAAAACCACAGAAAGGATTCATCATCATCATCATCCCAGCTATATACGTCCCACTGCTGGGCACAGCTCCTCTCAGAACAAGAGGGCTTGGGCCATAGTTCCCACGCGGCCCAGTGCGGATTGGAACTTCACACGCACCATTGAATTGCTTCGCAGGTTAGTGCAGGTTTCCTCACGATGTTTTCCTTCACCGCAAAGCTCGTGGTAAATTTCAAATGTAATCCGCACATGAATTTGGAAAAACTCAGAGGTGCGAGCCGGGGTTGAACCACGACCTTCTGTTTGAGAGGCGATAGGTCAAACCACTAGGCCACCACGGCTTGAAAGCTAGAAAGGATTATAATAAGTTAAATGTAATGTTACTTCATAAAGATGGGCGTGGGAACGTCACAGTCGGGTAATACAGGGTGTCCAGAGTTACTTGCGCGGTGGTATCAAAGTTCTCGATGAATATGTCTTCGTTGGTATTCTTCTCGTGCTGGAACTTGTCTTTGAGCACGTCGAGCAAGCCTTTGCCGTTGTCCACAAAAAGTACCGCTATGCCGAACTAGAGAATG
>NC_133493.1:7459575-7501612 GCF_025370935.1 Choristoneura fumiferana
ATGCACTAGAGCATAAAAAGTCATTTATGTCGCCTAGATCCAGCATAAACACGAACTTTACGAGCATGAGTAGTGAAAAAAATATTGTTAAACCTCGCAAATCCTGATACTTTTTACAAACATAGTTCTACAAACCGAGCCGACAATTTAGTTTGTGATCATATTTAAATTGCCATTTCACTGAAAATTTTATACTCCACATTTGTACGAGAATATTCGAGTTTTTCTTAGAATTGATTTGGATACTGTGAAAAGGTGCGTGTGGAATTACGAGGCTAATAGATGAATTTTTGCTGTCTGTACTTTTTTAAACTACATTACAGGTAATATTTTCCTTTGACGAAAATCCCATGCAAGTAAACACACAAAAAAATCTTTTCGTTCTCTCTTCTATCTCTGGAAAAATCTGTGAGCATGAAAACGCGACAGTGTAGTGGTGATAGTTGGGTTTGTGTGTTGTTTGTTGCATAGTCGGAGCTATCGTAAGGTCGTGGGTGTGGAAAATAATTGTTTGTAGTTCAGGGAGGCTTTTGTCCATTGTTGAGGACGTGTTCCAACTAGGTGTGTGTGTTGTTCTCTTCCGTGAGCGTGCCGTTGGCGTGGTACTCACTGCACGCAGTGGTCGGGGATGTGCGTGGGCACGAGCTCCTGCGCGCACAGCTCCAGGTAGGTGCTGGCCAGCGCGCACGCGTCCACGCCCGACAAGCACTCCCACAGGAACGGCGCCGCCTCGATCTGACGAACAAACAATGATACCAGCTTAGTATCACTTCGTCTAAGTACCAAGTAGTCTAAGAAGCAACTGTCTAAGTAGGAGTAGTCTAAGAAGCAAATGGTCTAAGTTGCAAGTAGTCTAAGAAGCAAGTGGTCTAAGTAGCAAGTCGTCTAAGAAGCAACTGGTCTAAGTAGCAAGTAGTCTAAGAAGCAACTGGTCTAAGTAGCAAGTAGTCTAAGAAGCAAGTGGTCTAAGTAGCAAGTAGTCTAAGAAGCAATGGTCTAAGTAGCAAGTACTCTAAGAAGCAAACCGGTCTAAGTAGCGAAGTAGTCTAGAAGCAACGGTCTAAGTAGCGAGTAGTCTAAAGAAGCAGTGGTCTAAGTAGCAAGTAGTCTTAAGAAGCAATAGTCTAAGTAGCAATAGTCTAAGAAGCAAAGTGGTCTAGTAGCAAGTAGACTAAGAAGAAACTTGTCTAGTAGCAAGTGGATCGAAAAAAGCAAACTGGTCCAACTGTACAACTGTACCAGTAAATCTGATGAATTAATTTCCTACAAAACAAAACATGAAATTACTAGTAACGACTGTTCGACGAAATTGTTGTCGATGAAATGAAAATACTTGAAACGTTGTCTTTGTAATGATATTCGATTCAATGGTAACCCAACATACTAATTTTTGGGAAGTCGTTTAAAAATTGACAGACCACTCTAGCTGACTGTGCCGGTTCGAAGCCATCTCCATCAACATTTTTATACAGATTGAATAAGTGACTTACCACAGCGAAGCACGGATGCAGCGGCGACACCTTATTACTGAAGAACTTCTCGCACGACGTATCGTTCTTAGCCTCGTGATTCTCCACGGCGCTAACCCGTCGCTAGGCTCTAGACTCCAGCTGTGCCCGAGTTCCGCGATACAGGAGGTGAACGTGTTGTTGGACAGTTGTAAGTCGTCGTACTGCTCGTTGTTGTAAGTGCCGAGGAGGCCGCCGAGACTTGCGAAGTACCAGCCTGAGGGAAACGATGACTCATAATGTTTCTTTATCTACACCCATATAGTAAATCCTCAATTATGCGTTCAAAAACCATAGGTAACCAGCATTACTACATTGGATTCTATTATGAACACGGCTGTATCGTAATGAGATTTCATACATCATTACAGAACGGGGGGGGGGGGGGGGAGGCGCCGCGACCACGTGCAGCAGCAGGTCGTCACGCGCGCAGCTCGTGGGCAGACATACCTACCTATATAGTTCTCGTTAATGCAGGTCATTCTCAATGGTTCTTGAACACATGATAGAGGATTTAATATATGGATATAGATAAATATTGTATGCAACTGTACGTAATTAGGCCTTAAACACTAATGTGACCCTATTATGAACCACACTCGTGTTTTAAGGACCCCTATTACGATACAGTTGCATAAAATACTATTTATTTTACCCAAGGATGGTACTGTTTTTCGTGTGTAAAATATACAGGATGACATTTTTAACATGATACAAAATTTGTGTTTCGTGCTCATTTAGTCCGATGAAATTTGCGGTTCCCATACATTGTTCATAATTTATTATTTCAATAATGTATAGAAACCACAAATTTTATCAGACTAATTTCAACAAAAGAGTTAACATGCATTATATTACCTATCATTAACTGAGCTCGAAAGACCAATTTTGTATCACGTTAAAAATTTCATCCTGTTGAAAGTACGTATGTCGAATTGTTTGATCCTCCCTTCAACCTAAACGGCTGGATGGATTTTAACATATGGTATCGTCAGATTCGTCATAACTGTCGGAGTGACACAGGGTAGGTATGTAATGTAATATTTCAATATGGCATCCGTGATAAAATATTTTGTATTGTAACACTATGTGATATCAAATGAAAGTTTATAATTAGCCCATTTTAAATCATTATCTAATGATGATGATCTCAGCCTTATATAGGGCCCACCGCCGGGCATAGGCCACTTCTCAGAATAAGAAGATTCGGGCCGGTGTGCGGATTGGGCACTTCGCACATAAACGCACACGCACACATACACACACACACTATTGAAATTCTTTGCAGGTTTGTGCAGATTTCCTCAGGATGTTTTTTAACGTAAATCTCGTGATAGAATTCGAATGTGATTTCGCCAATAAATTTGGAAAACCTCAGAGATGCGAGCCCTGGTTTAAACCCACGATCCTCTGCCTGAGAGTTTCAGCTGCATACCTTTTATTCAAACCCTTCCAGCCACTAATACTCATCACGTCTAACATATAGATAGTTTGCAGTCCCGGACAAGGACATAGGATAGTTTTTATTCCGGAAAATTGCATAGTTCCTGCTGGATAGTGATAAACAAATTCTACACAGACGAAGTCGCAGGCAACAGGCTAGTAACTACAACATAAATATGGTTATTTGAACTTACCAGTAACCTTGAGCTTGCATGTGTGGAACATGAGGTTACACTGTATCTGGAGCCCATTCTGCGCTTGTATGGTTAGTGTGTCGGTTTGTCTGTCTACGATGTACTCGTCGACCATCGCCGGCAAATCCAGCGCGACTGAACGCCCGATTGACACTTGCTATAAAAAAAAAAGTTATTAAATAAACAAATTTCATGGGACACCAATTGACCTAGTCCCAAACTAAGCAAAGCTTGTACTACGAGTACTAGATAACGGATAAACATACTTAATATAGATAAATACAAACTTAAATACATATTAAGCATCCAAGAACAGAGAACACACATTCGTATTATTCATACAAATATATCTGCCCCGACCGGGAATCGAACCCGGGACCTCAAGCTTCATAGTCAGGTTCTCTAACCACTTGGCTATCTGGTCGTCAAACTTTTACACGTCATTTTTTAAACTACCAGCGCTTTCGGAAAGACCATCATTCCCAAGAAGAATGCGCCGCAAGAAACTTGGTAGAAAGTAATTTTTTCAAAATAAAATAATTACAAATAAAATACTTAAAAACTACAGTATACAATTAAAGAAAAAAATACAAAATAATAATAATAATAATACAGGGATGTATGGGGTCCCTTAGTTACAAAACTAAACACTAACTATATCTACGTGAGTTCAGTGGAAGTGTAGAATGCTTCCACCGTCATAAATTAAAAGGTCAAGGTCAAGAAAGAAATCAATGGGAATCAACAAAAAATACTGATCCAAGCACCCCGCAGAGCCTAACGGGAGAATGCATGCTCCTCTCCTGGCTTTCCAGTAAAGAGCAAGACTGTGGGTAGGTAAGAAAGGGTATTGGGGACGTGCAGCCAGCTTTTTTTAGCCGGTGAGAGTCCAGCACCGACTGGGCTACTGATGTGCCAAAGAGCTTTCCGAAATTGCGAAATTTTTCATATAGGAAACTTCTTACGATTTTGGGGTGCGGTTAATGTACATCCATGATAAAGCTCGACCAATTTTGTAAGCCCTGATAATTCGGGCACATGTCACTCGAAACACGGGTCGCCCCGTCGGGTCGGGTCGGGTATCACCCTGTACCGATAATACTCAAGGTGCTATTGGACAACCTGATTTTGTACGACCTAATAATCGGAGCACACTTTTGACAGCAAGCAATCGATTCTCACGATTGATCATTGGGAGTAAAAAGCTAGGGATTGAGTGTTAATGTGTAAATAATGTGTGCTTATTTAAATTTGTTTTTCGTGTACACCGAATAATATTAATAAATTTAGTCGTATTACAATAACAGGTCGTACATTGACTGGCAGAGCAAAATCCGGTCGCCCTAATAATGCACGACCATGTTATTATACGACGTGATAATCGGAACCCAGAACGCCGCCATCTCCTATAAAGCACCTTATATAAAATTTAAAACTAAAATCAAGTATATAAAAGCAAGGACCTTGTGTCTTTTAAAGCAACTTACCAAAAATAAATACTATACCCACCTCATTATACAAGTCGACGTGTATCAAATTCTTCTTAGTCAGCACGAGCAGATTGTACCGGCCTTGTTGTTGCTCTCCATTAGTACAGTAAAGTTGCCTTGTTTGTAGTCCCTCGTTAGTAGGAAGGTGCCGGGCTCCGATATGGTGAACACGCGTTTGTCGAACGTCACTAGAGTGCCTTGACCCGTCATCATCGCCATGCCTGGAAGATTATTACGTATAAAACAAACTCGCGTCCCGCCGTCTGTCCCTACTTTTTTTTATGGAATACGGGGCAAACGATCCCCCTTTTTTTTATGGAGGGGGGAGGAGATACGTATATTAAAGTCTACAAATAGATCGATACGGCCAAAGTTATAAAACATTGTACATATACTTTTTTTTTATTTTTTTTTTTCAACTGGATGGCAAACGAGCAAGTGGGTCTCCTGATGGTAAGAGATCACCACCGCCCATAAACAACTGCAACACCAGGGGTATTGCAGATGCGTTGCCAACCCAGAGGCCGAAGATGGGATACCTCAAGTGCCAGTAATTTCACCGGCTGTCTTACTCTCCACGCCGAAACACAACAGTGCAAGCACTGCTGCTTCACGGCAGGATTAGCGAGCAAGATGGTGGTAGCAATCCGGACGGACCTTGCACAAGGTCCTACCACCTGCAAAACCATTAAGACTATCATTACGGTCGTGTATACATAATTTTGTAACTTTGGCAGATATCTTTGTAGACGACTTGTGTTTGTTGCCAGAATATTAATATCGCTCGGGACTCGTCGGGTTTCTTCGTTTTCCTTTCAAATGGGAAAGTATAAAAAAACTGCTCTTTTGTTTGATGTATGCACGCTTAGATCTTTCAAAACTACTCAACCGAATTAGCTCGTTGAAGTGGCAATGGGCCATATAACACGGAGAACAGATGGCCGTTGGGGCCAAAATAGAATGGAGAATATACCGACAAGAGGAACGGATGACCAGGTTAACGCCGCAGGTTCAGGTGGATGCAGGCCGCTTCCAACTGACGCAACTGGAGGTCTATGGGGAAGGCCTATATCCAATAGTGTATGATGAGATGATGAACGTACCTGCAAACGGCGGCAGCACATTATCAATGTCCATATAAGGCCTGATCTCGTAATAGTAGGACCAAATGCTCTTGTTACTCGTGAGCCAGTTGTCCATGAAGTCCCGGACCGCCCTATACTCCGAGATCTCACTGAAGTCAGGAGTCCTGTTGAATGCGTGCCAGGACATCGGCAGCTTCTGTTCCAGTAAGATCTCTCCTTGGCGAGGGTCGAAGATGAAGTTGGTTTTTGGGGTGCGGTGACTGGAAAAGGTTTTTTTTTTATATTGGCCTATATACTAGACAGAATTATCTTGTGGTAAACAAGGGTTTTTTTAGTCCATTCAATTCAGATACACCTTTGGCCTCATCTGAACTTTAGATTAGGTGAGATAAGGGAGAATCACGGGTCAGTTTTATGTAAAAGAAAATTAAAAAGTGGTCTCATAAGTCTGACCGCTATATGTGTGTTTATGGCATCATAGCTCTCAAACGGATAGACCGATTTTGATGCGGTTTTTTAATCAAAGCTAGTCAAATGGAATAAAAGTTAAGGAAAATGTATTTTTCTAATTGTTTTTTTAGAAAAATAAAGGTTTAATTTGAGATTTATAAGGAAAAAGTTAGCCGTTTGTTTAGGTTCATTACTCTAATATCTGTTAGCATGGTGAACGGTTGTGTTGCTCTGAGGATGAACTCTGGTTGAGTTCGAAACGCCTGATTCAATAAATTGTTTAAAGGATACTTACTATTCCTCATACTGTAGAGCAGTCTTGGCCAGGTCAGTGACCTTGGCGTAGATTATATCAAACACCTTGTCACACGCTTCTCCGATCATGAAATAGTCGTACCACCATTTAAGACGCTCGTATGCTTCCTTGTACTGCGGATAAAGATAGATGTCAGACCTGAGGCCTTATTGCTAACGGGCGGGCTCTTGCCATCGCTTTCACCATCTCTTTCTGTCATCATCTTACACCGTTAGACAGAAATAAATAATGAATGCGATAACAAGCTTCCGTGCGTTAAGCAATACGGCCTCTGGATACACATTGTGTCTCTACCTTTTGGACAAGTACCGAAGTCCCGAGTCAAGTATTAGTTGCATATAAAAAAATATTTTGAAAATGAAATTAAAAAACGTATTTAATCGTAAATCAGTAATTTCTCCATTAGTACTGTGTCGTATGGTATGAGGCTTTGTACATAGGTTACAAATATAATCCTAATAAACACGTTTATTATTTTTTGTCCAGAAGGTAAAGACACGTTGTATGATATTATAAATATCATCTACAGCCGACCTAACACCGTGTTTTTTTTTTACTTCCCTTAACTTCAACAGATGGCTCAGTTCATTGATGCCAACTACCTGATAATTAATTATTTTTTGACAATATAAAAAAAAACCTACATAAAAATGATTCAGTCATTCTAAAAGACCAAATTTTAAAATTCACAAACTTGAAGAGAAGCATTGACGTTATCCTATGAGAGATATTAATCAAATTTTTTTTTTTAAAAGCTCGTAAGTTCGTAAATGAATGCTCAATATCGTAAATATCCTTACCTTATCTCTAACGTAGACCACTTGCGGCGTCTTGAGGAAGTTCTCCCAGGCGTTCCGAAACTCGGCGTACAGCTGCAAGAACTCGTCCTTGAACGGGATGTACTTCTCAATCTTGCCCCAGATGACGTTCCAGAACTTGTTGCTGTACTTCTTTATGTTGGTCAATAGGTCGTTGTTCATTAGGTCCTTGTATACTCTGAGAAAGATTAAGTTTAGTTTAGAACCTTATCACACTGGCGATTTCCAGGCGAGTTGAAAGAGAAGCGCGCCCGTCACGATGTGGGCAAAGACACTCAGTTATTATTGTAAGAGAGTGTACAATATGGCGTTTTTAATGGTTTACGCAGCTAACTTGCTGCGCGCTTGCAGCTATATCGTTGCAGTTAACGATAATCAATATTAGAAATTATCCATCCAGAAAGTAAGTGAGTTAGTGAGACAGAAGAGCATCAGACCCTTTTAGGGTAGATTTAGACTGATTTTACTACAAGCTTTTATTTAACTTGCAATGTATGTTTGTATGTGCGGGTCAAATCTTGCAACCTAATTTTGACCCACTTCCAGTGGTCTGATTGACTTAAAATTTAGCATAAGTTATGTAAGCCCAGGTGGTCCAGCTAGGATCGTGTCCGCAGGACGGAACTCTTCAACGGTTAATGGCATCTACTTGAAATTTGGTATACAATGTAGTTTGGGTGACAGTGCAAGTACAGTCAACAAAATGTACAATCAGTAAAAAAAGTTTGTATATTAAAAATTACATTTTCAACGAAAGTTTATTTGGCATTTATTAATCCTTTCACGTATTATTGAAGATATTAAATATAGTCAAACACACTGACCCTTACATTCAAAATCAAATTAAACATAACGGATTACAAAAAAAACCATATTTACTTGTCCATCTCATGTCCAAAAGTGGACACGTAATTGAAGTAAGGATTATCCGTCAGCTCCTGCGTCCTGTTGTAGAAGAAGTCCATAACACCTCGCCACACCGTGAACACAAACGACTCAGTGTAATGCAGCATCTTAAAGAACAGTGGCTCCATCGACTTAAGCAGTTGATGCCAATACTTCGCCAGTCTAGTCGTAGCATTAACCCACGTCGACTCCCAGTACTCCAGAAGCTTCATATGCAAGTCCCTAACGAACGTATCGTACTGTAGTATCATAGCTTCAAGCCTAGACGATACTAGATCCATAAAATCAGCGTCTAGGAACTTATTGGCTGATTCAAGGAAGTTCGCGTAAGCCATTTTGATCGTGTCAACGACGTATGTTAGACTCTGTTTGATGGATTGACTAGTATTTCCCATCATGCCCCACATGTCATTGACTATGCCGGGCAAGCTTTCCAAGTGGTTCCGTATGGCCATCTCATCTAAAACATAATAAGTGAACTCCACGACATCTTTGACGTAGAAATCGTTGGCGTTGTACGACACGTTCAAGAAATGTTCGAAGTCATCCAGATCGTCTTTGATGACGTGCAAGTCGTTCAAGTCGTCTAGGAAATCTCTTATTCTTGGTTTGGCGTCGTTCCATATGTTTCGGAGCGCTAAATGGGATTCCATCGGAGCTTCTTTTAATATTACTAGTGTCTCATTTATCTGTGCATAGAAGTGTTTTAACGCGTATACGGCTTGTGATTTGACTTCGCTGAATATAGTGGGCCGCCATATGATGGAGCTGGTGAGAAGGCGAGAGTGATTGAGACGGATGTATGAGGCTAAATCGACGGTAGTGACGTCATCGAAGTCGCGCCACGCGTTCAGTTTGGCGGAGCGCGTGTCCACTATCATGCCTACCACGTGGTATGATATATCTGGAAAATAACACGTCATTTTAACACAGTTACCAGCTAAGGTAAGGGCTAGAGCATCACACATAAGTAAACATCTGGGAAACTACAAACTATAAAAGTGCACTTTTTGTGAAAATGTGCGACGACAGCTAAAGGAGGCGCGAAAAAAAATGGTTACCCTAAAGAGTGGGGTATCGTTGTTAAGTCGTAGAGTAGCTGAATAGTGTGATTTTATTTTAAAAATATTACAAAACAAAGGAATAAGAAGTCAGCTATTTGTTACGATTTTTTTTTAATCTATGAACTTGAAACTTGCTTCCCAAAAGCGACGGAAGACCACACCTGTCAAAGTACAGGAACCGCTGCTGGTGCTTAGCCGGCACTAGGAGTCTAAAAGAGCGAAAATTATTAGCCCTGGTTAGACATGGGTTTTACTCACCATCAGTGCTGTTGTAATGCGCGATCAAGCTCTTATCCTTCATGGAGAGAGTAGCCAGCCCCGCGTCGGAACCAGTCGGGCGCTTCACTGCCGCGAACACTCTGTACTCCGGGTACGTCAGGTCCCATGTTCCGTTCACCTTGTAGAAGTACGTCTCATTCGCACGCTACAACAAAGTGGGTACATGTAAAGGTCTAGTGGCGTGCTGTAACAACTTGATTAAAAACTGACGGTAAGAGAAAATATATGTTTTTTTTTATTTGCTTCAATGTAGTATAATACATGGTTTTCAAGGATTTACTAGTCTCATACATTCAAAGTTAGTCATACATCGCTGTACGTGCCTTGCTAACTCTTTTATGTACAGTCGAGGAAACAGAATTGCGTACCAGGGTGGGACCTTATCGTATTTAATTTCGCTATAATTTCTTTGGCCGATGTACTGAATGTCAATACGACATCAGTAGCACAAAGGTTCCGCCGCGTGACGTGATTCAGCTTCTTTGATTGAACAGTGTACATATACAGTCACCCTCATTAATATCTGCCACAGCGGAGCGTGCAAAAATATCTGACGCATCATACCGGCCCTAGAAATAGAGTCGTATCAGATATTTATGCACGCTTTGCCGTGTGAGATATTGGTGCTGGTGACTGTACAGTAAACCCAACATGTAACTACATAAGAATAACTTACCTCCCACTGTACAGCGCTCTTATTCATATCAACCAGCATCTTGGTATGTCTTAATTTCTCATAGAACAACGTCTTCTGGAACTTGTAGAAATTATTGAAATAGTACCAACGGCTCTGTATGTTTATGTCAGACTTTATGTCCAGGTCCAAGTTGGTGGACGGATGGGTACACTTGAGGGCGAATTGGTAGTCCCTGATTGGTCCGTTTGAGTTGTCGGTGAGGATCGAGCGCAGGCGCAAGTATTCGTTATCGTAGTCGGAATATTGGAGCTCGACGGATAAATTGGACATGACTGACGGAGTGCTGATGTATTTGCCTTTGAGGGTGACATCCTGAGAATAAAGTTTTTTTAGTGGTTATTAAATATTGTAAATTTTTGATAGAAACCGCTCTTGATATGATAGACGAAATGAATAAAATAATTCGAAGGATTGGATGCAACAGAATAATCCTCTACTAATAATATTAAAATAGGGAATGCCTTTCTGATACCTCTTCACGCTTAAACCGCTGAACCGGTGTAAGTGAAATTTATATTAAAGTGATTGCTTGCCCCCGAAACCCCCATCAAGACAAAAAAAAACTTTGAAATAATTAAATATACAAGCTTTGATCATTTCCTTTCGTATGCCTCGTGACATACCCGAGACAATACCTATCATAGGCCGGAGTTTTTTTCCATTTTGAATTTAATTAAGTTACAAATAAGGTTTGAAATCCTTTCAATAAAAATCCTGATTAGTAGAAGTACCACAGATAACCGAGCATTCAAAGTTACTCCTTACACTAGCTGATCAATGGCTGACTGTGAAGTTTGATTTACAATATTCTTTGTGAATGTATTTATTCACAATTATAACATTTATTCATGATACGTGATTGCTGGGATATTTCTAAATTTAGACAATATAAAATAACCCAAGCCAATTACGGACTTTTATTTAAAAATCGTCTTGTCTTGTGAAGGAGACCATATCAGATAATTTTTGGTTTAAAAAATCGTAAAATATTTTATTTACTATGAGCTTTTCGGCAAAGGAAACCATCGTGAGGACACTTTCATACATTTGCTAAGCTATTGAATAGTGCGTATGAAGTTCCCAATCCACACTGGGCCCGCGTGGGTACTACAGTCCAAGCCCTCCCAAACCGGCCTGTGTGCAGCAGGCGAACATACACTAATGAGATAATTATTAGTTCTGTGGCCACAAACGAACTCACCTTCCTAAACGACGGATGCATCAGCGCCAGATCAAGGTCGTGGACATTACCCTCTTCGGTGGGGGGATTCTCCCACTTGCCGCGCAGCTCGGCTGTCTTGTTCTCATCGCGGACGTTCCAGCTGAGCGCGGCGTGTCCGTCCAGCAGGCTGTCCTGGAGGCGGTACACTCCTACCAGGTTGAACGTGCGGAGGGGGTACCATACGTTCATTACTAGCTGCTGGGACTCGGTTTCCGCCTGGGGAAAGAAAGATTATAATAATAATAATGCTTTATTGCAGTTTGTTAGTAATTATACATAAAGGTCACAGCTCATTAGATCCACCTGGCATCCGATCAGCACCGGCTCGCCGCGAGCGGTTACTATTCTTTATATGGTTTTGGTGTTTTTGGTGTGCGCTCATTACATCAACTCTATGGCGTCATCGGATCGCCTCGCTCGCTCGTGTCCACGCGCGGACGGCGAGTAGACCACTCGGAAATTCGTGGACCACGCGACGTCCACTCGTTGACCACGAGAGGTCCACTCGTTACAATGGAAGAAAGGCGGAGGAAGGAAGGAATGGAAATAAAACTGATCTAAACCTAAATCTTTTCCTACTAGTTCTCGAACCGCATCGTCCGGTGGCCGTTGATGGCCGTCACCTTCAATTAATATAAGTAATTCCTATTTTTGACAGCCACTTACCGTGGTCATATTAGTGACATGCAGATTATAGTTGATCCATGTGTCAGAAGCCCATTTGATCTTGCTGCCCTGCTTTAGTTCATTATCAGCTGCCTCATACTGGTTCTCGAACCGCAGCGTTCGATTCCCGTGGATGGCCGTTAGCTTCAGGTCCTTGCCGGCTTCATACGTGAACACGTCCATGATACCAGTTACGTTGAACTTGGAGACGTCCGTCAGGTGGAACACTGTGGCTTGTTTCACGTCCTAATAAAAATGCTCAAGTATTTATTTAGTTTGACAAATTTCTAAACAGTTTAGTCGATGCAAAAGTTCTTGTGTTTTAGCCCGGGCGAAAATAATAGAGTAAAAAAAATCAAGTTCCGGGCCTACTGTCACAAACTTTCGTAAGATATCTACACTGTATCTAAATTTATGTCATTTGAGCGTTACGACTGATTCTGAAGTCCAGATTTTCAATAAAAAAAATAGTATTTTGGCGGGTTTGGTAGTGGTTAATGCTTGATTAAATCTCTGTCGAACTTATCACTAGATGTCGTTGGTATTGTGAGGCCCGCTAGACGTTAGTCCCAGTTCCGAAACATGACACAAATGTCAAACATCAAACAGACGTCACGATACTAGCTAGTTCCAACTATACTTAGTTTTTTTAGCATTAGAAAGAAGGTAAGCGATCTTGACGTGCATTTTTATTGAAAAAACACAAGCATTAGCAAGGACATATGATCATTTACATGCTTTTGGTATCATAAGTGATAGTTACTGTTTTATTCACAGACTCGTCAAGATTGTTTACCCCTTTTTTATACTAAAAAAAAACGAAGTATAGCCTGTTACAGACACTCTCACTGACACTATTTACTTATTCTAACGACTGATTGTGAATTCACAAAAACGAGTATAGTTATTTCACTCACAGTGTTCCCGCTGGCATCAAACTCGTGTATATACTGCACGCCCACCGGCACACGGTCATTGACCACCTCTATATCGGTGGTGGCCAGGTCCAAGCCGCGGGCGCTCTTGCCCAGGATCTTTTTGAACGAGCCCTGGACGAAACGCTCGCTATCCAGGTCTACCGTCGCGTTGCCCGTGCTTTCTTTTTCACCTGGAATTGAAAATCTTCTTTCAAAAGATTGGTCGGAGATTGAGTCATTCAAAAATTGTTATACATCTAGGGTGGCGGGGGTCTGGCAATTTGTGACACAGAAACAAAATGATTGCTATTTTCATAGCAAAAGGTTGGTCGGTTTGGGTTTTCGATAGGTAATTTATGGTTGAAAACATAGAGGTAGTACGTATTAGTGCCGCTGTAGTGCGTGGTGTTGACAGAAACTTGTACGTAGAGATAGTGCGTGATGTTGGCAGTACCTTGAATGTAGAGGTAGTGCGTAGTGACGAGATGCTGCGTGCTGAGCGGCACGCTGATGGCGGCGCGGCCGGCTTGCCGGAACCCGCCGGGCTGCTTCTCGAACGTATGCGTAGTGTTGATAGTTGCCGTATTGTTTAGCCAGAAGAGGTCCACTTTGTTGTCGGATAGCTCGTCTAGGTTGTTTAGCTGGCGAATCAAATAGTAGTTTATGGTATACGATGAAATTTTGTGTAGTCAAAGTACTTTACAGCAGAATTCAGTGAGTAGGTCCAAAAAACCCACGGTTACCCAACGGTTTAACTTAACCTTTGATTTAAAAGATCGTGCGGTCAAACCCAGCCTCGCACCTGTGAGCGTACGAAAATGTATTTGAGATTTACTATTATTTCTTCGGTAAAGGAAAACATTGTGAGGCAACCCGTATAAACCTGTGAAGTTATTCAATAGTGTGTGTAAAGTTTCCAACACGCACTGGGCTCTCGTGGGAACTATAACCCGAGCCCACTCATGCTGAAAGAACTGCCCGGCAGTGAGATGGTATATAAACCGGAGATGGTTGATACCCTACGCTTGCAGCCATCGTGGCGAGGGGTCTAGTAATGTCATCATCATTATATCAGCCGTAGGAAGTTTTCTGTTGGACATAAGTTTCTTCCATCTATCAAAGTACTCACATCGAATATGGATTTGAGCCAAGGCAGTCTCTGGAAGGGGGTGGTGACGTTGAAGTGTCCGTCCGTGTGTTTGAAGCCGCCGTAGCGGATGTCCACCTCGCCGATCTGAATGGTTCCAGGTCGGTGCATAACTCCTCTAAAAAAAATGGCAATGTCATCATTATCATCATTGGCTTCGGGAAATAAGAATTTTAGCTTTCCTGGGAAAAAAAATTAAGTCCGTCAATATAATCGCTAGATTATCAGAAAATATATTGGACGTTACTACCTCGTTATTGTTAATTCTTAATACGAGTATGTGTACAATGTACAAAAGTGTGGACATGTTTCGATTCGCCTTCAAGGTCACAGCTCATTAGACCCACCCGGCACCCGACCAGCACCGCCTCGTCGGTCAGCGTCCACTCGTTGTCGACAGTTGGTCCACGGGTGGACGCCGCGTTGAGAACCAGTGAACGTCGCGTGGTCAACTAGTGGACGTCGCGTGCTCCACGAATATCCGAGTAGTCTATTATAAAATGAGGGTTTTTAAGGAAACAGATATCCTAAACCTGCCGTCGCTTTATGTTTTTGAAATAATCATGTATGTTAGGAAGAACATGTGATTTTCCACTAACGTCGATAAGCCAAAAGCTACTAGAAACCAGGGAAGCTTAAAGTTCCATCTTACAGACTGGCTAAAACCAAAAAGTCTTTTCTGGGAAATTGCATACGTTTTTATAATAAAATTCCAAAAAATATTATAAATGAAACGGATACAAAATTCAGATCTATTGTCAAGAAGACATTAATATCAAAGGCGTATTATAAAGTTAATGATTATATCATGGACAGGGATATTTGGAAATAATTCCGATCCGCATTAGCGATCCCTTCAAATAGCGAACCTACTGTGTTAAAAATAAAGTTGTGTTAAATACTTGTGATGTATACATATCATTTAATAATATTGTAAATCTGTTTTAAAAAAAATATATATATACCTCGTTGAGTTTCTTGCCGGATTCTTCTCAGCAGAGGTTTTTCCGAACCGGTGGTAGATTTTTTTTTGACATTCATAAGTGCTTGTTATAGCCTAAATTGAATAAAGATATTTTGACTTTGACTTTGAGGGTGTGGAGCGCCGCGCTGACCGCGCGCGGTTCACAAGAGGCAAGGGGCGAGCAGCAAGCTATCACCGAGTGGGGTACTCGCCGTCCGCGCGTGGACACCTCGCAAGCGGGGCGATCCGGTGACGCCACGGAGTTGATGTAATGAGCGCATACCCGTACAAATCCATATAAAGAATACTAACCGCTCGCGGCGAGGCGGTGCTGATCGGGTGCCGGGTGGATGAGCTGTGACCTTTATGTATTAATACAACTCTATATTACTTCTTCTCGTAAACCGTAGGTTTTACTCTGCCTATACCGATCACTGATGACTTACTTGACAATCTGGTACCCGTGCACCATATCCTTCTGGTAGGAGCCGGTCACGAGGAAGGTGGCGTCGCCTTCGTACATCGGCGTCGCCAGGGTGTAGTCCACCAAGTGGGAGCCATTGACGTCCCACTTGTATTCGAGCTGGTTGTCCACGGTGCGGTGCTCGCCGGCTTCTGAGGTCCAGGTTAAAGTGGCGTTGCCGTCGAAGAGGGACTCTAGAAGGAGCATCTGTGGAAGAACACAATTTTTAATTATACTGCATTTGCATTCAGCCAGTGTCGCTGCCCTTAGCTCTTGTAAATCGATCTGTACACTATTGGCTCTGTACACGACATCAGCGCCACCTAGTGTCCGCAACTTTTTTGGCTCTGATGCTCTGACGTTTTGAAATTTCATCGCGACATTGTGACAAAAATCAAACCTATAACGTATTAATTTATAATACAAAATGAATGTGATACCGGTGATTTGGGTGGACCAAAGTAAAATTTATTCAAAAAGTGTGTTTTATATTCCTTATGTCAGGGTTTGTTTACTTCATGTTTAGTTGTACTTTAACTGTAAAACGAAAAGATAAAGCTATCTTATTTGTTCCTTTGAATAATAGTAAAATTATATAATTGTTCTTATATCGCTAGTAATAAGTTAAATATTGTTTTCAGATCAAAATGAGTATCATTTCGAAAACCAGTTTTGTGAGTATCACACAATATAAAATTTCAACCACAAACCATTTCATAAGGAAAGTTGTTGCTGGACATGTCCGAGATGTAGAGAAATTAAGAACAAAACAGGGACAGTGTTCAATAATTCAAGCTCGCATCATAACACAAACATCTATTACTAAAATTAGGTAGTTAAAGTCTATACAAATTGCTTTGTTAATGACAGATTCATATGAGTATGACAGATGACAGAGTCTAGATTATTTCTTCTTTTGGCCACTATGAGCGCTGCGATAGATTTCATTACCCCCACCTAGTACTTCGCACCCTCCCAATAGCCCGCTTGGCCAAAGCCTTACCTTCCCTTTGACGCCGGTCAGTATCCCGGTGACGTCCGTCCGGTACTCCGCCACTATTGCTTTGACGGGGTTGGTCGCGGAGCCAGCGTCCCCGTCCACATACAAAGTATGCACGTCCACGTTCGGCTTCGGAAGGATCGCGTTTATTACCAGGTTTATGCGCTTCTCCGTGATCACGCCGAAGGAGGCGTTTGCGCCGATCCTGGAAATCATTTGAGCATGTTTGGAGAAGTTGAAAAGTTCAGTGGTGTTTAGTAAACAACGCTCAGTGTTTACGAACCTTACCCTTGAACATTTTTAAGCAATGTGCAGATGACAAAGCTTTGTGATAAAAAGTAGTGTCCTACCGAAATATGTTTTTATGCCGAATTCGAAACCGAAGGTTTAGCTTGGCTCTATTTCGGTCGAAATCGAAACCGTAACCGAAAATTTAACACACGTGTTAATTTTTTTTAATAAAAAGTCGGTGTAATATGGTGGTGTTGATAGTTGGGTTTGTGTTCTTACAGAGCGGAGGCGGGGGAGCTGCATGACCACGCATTTTTTGCACAGACGTAGCTATCATAAGGTCGCGCGTGAGCAAAGTATCAATAGTTCATTAATATGGACCTCCGCAAAGTAACGCCTGATACAATAAATGAGATAGTTACTGCCAAATATGGTCCAGGTCCATCTTGAAGCCAGCATCAGTCTTCATAAGGCCGTCAGACGCTGTGCTGTTGCCGAAGTAAATATCCAAGTCGACACTTTTGCGGATCTCTTTCATATTCTGCTTTCCTAATGCCTGTTGAAAAAAATATTGTAGTCTGTTTTGTTTCAAAATATACACTTAGTTATCTGACATGACCAGTACAGGTAAAACTCAAAATCTGTACAGTCAAGGGCATAAATATCTACACATACAGCTATAGCATCAAATAATGTATACATCGACCTTATAGTTAGTGGCATAAAGGTGTTTAGATATTTTTGACGTCTTATATTTATGCCCTTGATTGTACACGCCTGGTGTTGCGTATACTTTAATTTTGTTTTTTTTAGGAAAAGTGAAAGTTTAAAACATTATGTCTTACTAAGCCTGTATATTATAGGTACAGTGTTACCTTGATAAACAGATCTCCAAGCAAGAAGCTCCATTTGAGATCTCCATCGCCCTTCATATCGGGCAATTCATATTTACACAACAAATACCCAGTCTTCGGCCCGAATCTAAAAACAAAGAAATAATTGTGCAATGGTGAAACGTATACATCTGATTTGGCCTACCAGGGTGGAACCTTGGTGCTACTGATGTCATATTGTCATCCATGTAGCGGTTGGACACGAAGACGACGGAAGAGAAGGTCTTCGAGCACATCCGCGAGGCAGCTCGGGGTAGTAGGTGAGCAGTTGTGCCCGCTCGAAATAGAGCCAAACACTCTTTTTACTTCAAGTGCCGGCTAAGCACCAGCAGATATCCTGCATCACTTCTGGCCGGAGGGCGCCAAAGTTCCATACTTTTCGCAAGTAAAACTGTAATATTTGTTTAATTATTTTTGTCATTTTTTTGAAAGTATAATTTTGTTGAAATGTTTTAAGTGGTTTTAGAAAACTGTAGGTTTTATGTTTGCTCTGGACAATTAATGGATTCAGAAAAAAAGAGTTATAACAATCAATACATTCTGATATAGTGAGAAGTAGTGCTCACCGACATGCAGTTTTGAGCACAAAAACACAAAACAGATAGGTAAAAATAATCTACACACAAGTTTTGAGCAGGGCGCGCAACGTTCACATAGACGCTGTTACGAACACAATATCTGTACCGGTTGTCCAGTGCGAGCGCGAGTTTTATCCGCTGAGACTCGCGTCTGTGAACTTTTTTGTGCAATAATTGGCAACAAAAAAAAAGAGAGTTATTATTACTGTTCATTGGACGGTTCTTTAAATTGAACATTAAACGGTGAATTGTCGTTTTTTAATCTACGAGGGTATAACTTAAAGTTTAAGTATAATTAATAGTACATTGTGTCTAAGGGCGGTATAAAGCAATACGAACGAGAGTCTATTAGAAGCCGAAGTCGAAGACTGAGGGCTTTAATGAGTCGATGTTCGTAATTCTAGTACCGCCCGTGCGACATACAATGTTTTTAATCACATTTGCGAGTAACTTGTATATTTGTAAAACAAAAACTTATTTTATCAAAAAATTGCCGATATCGCTGGCTGCGCTTTGGCAATCCGCAGCATGTGCATGGCGTGCGTGTGCAGCACGCGCACGGGAGCAGCAGCACACCATGCAGTAACAAACTCATTTACCGACCTTGGGCTTCATGGCATGAAAATTAAGTACGGGCAATGACTTATTTACCGACCACGGTTTCATGACAAGCACATTAAGGTCGAGGGTTTTATTTGGGGGCTTGCAACCAAGGTAGCCTGCATGTTACGACATACGAGCAAGTATGAAAAAGATAAGGAAGATATGTAGTTACGTGAAGTCAGTATCTCCCTTGATGAACTTGAGCCTCTTGATGGGCGTGGCTGCTTGCACGCTGAGCACGCGGCGCAGGTCCGGGTAAGAATCTACGCGGGACTTGAAGTATATCTCCCTGTTCTTGGCTTGGGGCACGTCCACCTACAACCAGAGGTTCACAAGGTAGACAACAACAAAAAATCAGAACGTTTATTCTGCAAGGCCACAAGAGGCTCTTTTACACGTCAGTTTTTTATACTACCCGCGCTTTCGGAATCATTACTGCCAAGAAGAAAGCGTCGCAAGGAACTTGTCAGAAAATATTTTTTTCAAAACAAAATATACTGAGCGGCAAAAAATCTGGCCTTCAAATGTATGAAGAATAGAATATGAAGGGTGGGCAAAATTTTTTGCCCCTGATTTTTTGACCATAGAGTAAAACACAAGACAATGATTCTTTATTTAACACCATAACATAGTAAGCAGTAGGTACAGAAAACAGAGGTAAGCAGCAGGCGGCCTTATTGCCTCAGGGCAATATCTTTAGAGCTATTACAAAAATACATACCTACAGTAAATCATACATACATATTCCTAGAGCTAGTTCTTGTCCGGAGGGCGAAAATCGAAGTTCGTATCGTACCGTCCCTCTTATTCTCGTATCAAATAATATTAGCGCCCGAGGGACGGCAAGATATAGCCCGCGTCAAACTTCCAGCTCGCTCTGAACAAGCGATTGGGGTCGCAGTAGCGCATTATCGGTATCTGCGGGACGTAAGCGGGTAAGGACGGAGAGCACCCCCCCCGCGCCCCGCTCGCTCCTGCGCTGCACCGCGCTCGCCATGTTTTTTCGTGCGTCTGTGTGCGCCGAGTGCTTCTACGCAACACACGTTTGGTTCAGCAGTGGAAAGTACAGTCGCCGCGAGTATATTTTATTTGTTCGCGTCGCGAGTTTCGATTTTTGGTATTGTTCATAGTTACGTTACTGTTTTAAGTAGTTGATTTTTGTTATCGCTTTGGGAGTGCCTACCTACTGTTTTGTTTTTGAAAGACTGTTAAAATGCCGAGACAAAATACCGTTTTAACGTTTTTCTTTATTAATTTATTTATTGTTCTTATCAATCACGGATTAAAGTTTTCTTCCGTGTTATTAATTTATTCTGCTTAATTTTTAGGTTTAGAAATATGATAAGTAAGCCTGTTGAAATATGATAGTTACTTACTTATTATTAGTTACAAGTAGTCAATCACTTATTGAAAATAAATAATACACTTAAATTAATATTATATACAGTAACATACATCCAAACATACAAACTTTCCCATTTATAATATTAGTCGGATTATATTAAAATGCTACTGACTGTACACCTGCGCGCTGCAACTTCAGAGAGAGCTAGAAGTTTGGCGCGGGCTATACGATCGAAATTCGAATTTTGCAGTTCTTAGTTATAGGTCTTGTTCTTGGGCAAATTTTCGTAAGTTGGATTCTATTACGCAAGAAAATTCCAAGCATAACTCTCTCCATCTCGTTACGCGACTGTGAGACCCAAAAAAGCCAATAGTCAAGGACTATCTTTCTAATTCATCATTTACATATCTCTGGAACACTATTTGAAGACACGCTCTCTCTCTCTCTCTCTCTACGTTCAGGCAATTCAACTTACTTTAAAGGATATATCCGTGAAGTTAGCTTCCACCTCGGCGTTAGCGTGCAGCGTCGCTTGCACGGGACCGGTGAAGTGTGCGGAGAGGGAGTAAGTGGTATCGGTGCTCTCGCTCTTTACGCGTACTGTCATCTGCTCGCCCGACCCCTTTGGTGTCAACACCAGTGACATCTAGGAAATAATAACTAAATTCCGAGCTGATACTATTGAGACATTGGCACGGTAACAAGGTAATTTTTGTAATTCAGTGATTCTTAGACTTTTGACAGAGGTGTTATTTTTTGCCTAGTTTTATATTTATTCCTCCTCAGTACTATTTTTTTCACAGATATAGTATTATCGTATTTTTTTTTCACAGATATAATATTTTTGCATCAACTTTACATATTTTTTTTTTTTTTACCTCAAGCGGGTCTCTATTCAGGACTCTCCCCGCAACTCCGTACTCCGTGGTGTCAGTAACCAATGAACCATGAATGTCGTCGCCCTCGATTTCACCTATTATTTTCATGTTCCTGAAAAAAAAAATCATTACATTGCTTTACTTTTCCCGTGGCTACACTCGCGCGAAACATTAGAATCGGCACTGGAATTGGGACTAGAATTCCAAGGTTAAAATGCCAAAGTAGACTTTACACACAAATCTTGGAGTGGGCAGAACCCAATTCCCCCTCTCTCTATTATGCCTATGCTAATACTCTTTATTAACCACCACAGATTAGCATAGTGGGATAACAAAATAAAGATGTAGCTAACCGGCGTTAGTTAACCACAGGTCGCGACTCAAATTCGGGTGGCGGCCGTTATTGGGATGGGTCACGGGAGTTCTCTAATAAAGCATGTGCTAATAAAACAGTTTTCATATGAAATCTTTTATAATGATGTTAATTTCAGCGGTATGTTTTAGGGTCACGGCTTCAAATATACTTATACTTTGGGCCGCCAGCCAAAAAGGTTAATAACCGCTGGCGTAGACAGTTATTTGGATAAATAAATTGATGGGTGTTATGAGGTATAGCTACTAACCTAAAGTTGTCGTGCGGAGTACTGAGCGCGACGCTCAGCAACACTGGCCTTTGGTCAGCACGGAGGGAGTAATGGCTGTGGAATAATAAGTAAATTATTGTTTGATTAGCTGTAGGGGACACGATAGATCAAACAGAAAAGAACAGACAGGCTTCATTTGAATAGATTTTCGGAAAGTTCCCGGTGGTCCAGTTGGTAGGACACCTTGGCACTGATAACCACCTAGAGGGTTACAATCCTATTCAGAAGCGAACATATAAATCGTTAAAAAATTGGATTGCGGTTTAAAAGAGATACCCAGTAGCAGAGCGGCAGACAGACGTGTGAACGGATGGATGAGATTAGATACTTTGAGTATAGAATCACAAATAGCATACAAACATACATAAAATCACGCCTCTTTCCCAACGGGGTAGGCAGAGACTACACCCTTCCACTTGCTACGATTCTGGCATACAACTCTCGCTTCCTCTACATTCATCAATCTTTTCATGCATGCACGTCGGTTTAGAGTACTCCTGACCCGACCTTTCTTCAGAACGTCCTCGATTTGATCATGGTACGTTCGTCTAGGCCTTCCTCTCCCAACGTTACCATTCACGCTCGTCTTATAGATCTGCTTAGTCAATCTGTTTTCATTCATTCTCTCAACATGCCCAAACCATCCAAGCATCCCTTTCTCAATCCGTGTGACTATACCTTCATTTACACCACAGCGTTCCCTTATCGCACTATTTCTAATTCTGTCACTCAATTTCACACCTAACATACTTCTTAACGCTCTAATTTCTACCGCATTTATTCTACTCTGATGCCTTTCCTGCCACACCCAACTTTCACTTCCATACATGAGTGTTGGTACCAGCACCCCTCTATGCACAGACAGACGAGCTCTTTTGGAGATTTTCTGGCTATTCATAAAGGTGTGCAACGCTCCATTCACTACGTTACCAGCCTTTACTCTCCTTTCAATATCACTTTCACACTTAATCACAAGCCGATATGATAAGCCGTGGTGGCCTAGTGGTTTGACCTATCGCCTCTCAAGCAGAGGGTCGTGGGTTCAAACCCCGGCTACCACCTCTGAGTTTTTCGAAATTCATGTGCGGAATTACATTTGAAATTTACCACGAGCTTTGCGGTGAAGGAAAACATCGTGAGGAAACCTGCACAAACCTGCGAAGTAATTCAATGGTGCGTGTGAAGTTCCCAATCCGCACTGGGCCCGCGTGGGAACTACGGCCCAAGCCCTCTTGTTCTGAGAGGAGGCCTATGCCCAGCAGTGGGACGTATATAGGCTGGGATGATGATGATGATGACTTAATCACAAATAGAGTACGAACTAATACCGGAAGGTACTAGTACCGCGACCTAGATGACGCGCGACGCCGACATCTGTCTGGTTTGTGAATGGTACGCAAGGCAAGACTGAAACATTACACTAACGCCATCTACCGACATTTAACTCTTAAGTAAACCGTCATTGTTTATTTTTCTTTTGTTACCTAGTGTCGCAGTTGATATCGGCTGTCAACAGTCTCTGGCTGCCTTCCACGCTGTATAACAGCGCGACGTCGGAAGGCGGCAGTACTAGATGCAGGGCCGACCGGCCCGTGAACCGCACGTGACGGTCGGGGTAAGGCCGCCACACTGCCGTTGCGAACAACTAGAATGATAACAAGCTGATTAGTTGAAAGAGCGACGCGAATAAGTCGGAGTTTAAATGTACGGTTGTCAACTTTATTTTTGTTGTGCCATTATCCTATAATCCTTCTCCTACTAATATTATAAATGCGAAAGTTTG
The DNA here is from genome assembly GCF_025370935.1 of Choristoneura fumiferana. NCBI lineage: Eukaryota > Metazoa > Arthropoda > Insecta > Lepidoptera > Tortricidae > Choristoneura > Choristoneura fumiferana. The sequence continues at coordinate 7,483,160 of NC_133493.1, forward strand.
TATGTTTGTTACTCCTTCGCAATAAAACGGCTAGACGAATTTCGATTAAATATAGTACGTAGATAGCTGGACCTCTGGAAGCTGGAATAGAACATATGCTAATTTATATCCCGATATTCCCAACGGATCAGGATAAAAATCAGGATAAAAATCTCGAAGTCTTAACCACTAGGTTTCGAGTCATGGAATTTAGGACAGTTATTTTATCTGCGACGTTAATAAAATTCACCATCATTAAATGTGATGCCGTCTCAGTCTATTCGAAACAAACAAATAGAGACGGCATCACACCTAACCGCCAGTTAACACTAATCAATGGATGGTGAAACAGCCCCTTAGAGTAAGCTTTAACTTACGTAGTTGTTCTGCTCGCCTTGTTGTATCTGTATGCCGCCGCCGACTGTATTCTCTGTGTCGGCGAAGTCCTTCTTAAACTCCATCTTAATAAAGTAGTCCTCTAAGTACGCCGACGTCAGGTTCAAGCTGCCCGACGTTTCGACAAACGGATCGTCCAACTGTACAGAGAAGAAAAAGTTCAAACTAATTCTAACTAATATTGAGAAAAACACCTGATCGTAATGTAATTCGGTATGAACATATTCTGAAACCCTGCAAATGATAAAGGCTAGTTTTTATACTACAAAATTGTGTAGTTCCCATGGGCGCGCGATAAACGGTGTCGCAGACAAAGGAGCGGTAAATAGCTAATAGTATTTTATTAATGCGAAAGTTTCTTTGCTTTCACGCTAAAACTGCTGCACGCTCTGGGTGATATTTGGTGTAATATAAATAGCTGTAACTCAGGAATTTTTAACACCTCTATTTTAGATCCTGATGATTTCAAGGAATCAGGATTTAGGCGAATAAAATCGTAGTTCGTCAGTTAGTTCATTCGACAAGTGTGATTGTGGTCAAACGCAAGCCTATTCTGTATAAAAAAGTTCTCAAATCGTCGTCTCAGTTTATCTATTCGATACTAGTTGGCGCTAGGGTCTAACCTCAAGCCGTCCCAAAGCGTTGATAGTGAACGCCGGCATGGATATGTCAGCGCTCATCTTCCACAGCGCATCTTCCAACCTGGCAGCCACCCTCGCCTCCAAAGCTGGCAACACTGGCAAGGGTGTGATGATGCCCAGTGAAGCCAAGTAGGACTGGTACGCGTCGTCTTCGCCGGATTCATACTCGTAATATATTTTAGAGGATATCTGAAAGCATAGTATAGTACAGTACAATAGCCATCAGATATTTCGGAGCGGCAAAGGTGATTAAAAATATCGAAACGTGAACTCTAATACCTTAATAATAGAGTGCATGTGCCGATATTTTTGACCATCATGCTAATATTATAAATGTGAACGTTTGTAAGTCTGTTTGTTTGTAATCTCTCACATCTAAATCGCTGAACCGATTTGGATTGAATCCGGTATACAGACACTTTGAGTACCGGGGAAAGACATAGGATAGTTTTTATCCCGGAAAATCGCATCATCATGTCAGCCGAAAGACGTCCACTGCTGGACATAGGCCTCCCCCAAGGCTCTCCACTCAGACCGGTCTTGTGCTTTCCGCATCCAACGAGATCCCGCGATCTTAACCAGGTCGTCGCTCCATTTATTTATGTACCTCGTGCCAATACGTCCCGTTGTAAAGTAGCGCCAGACAGGTGATGTTGAACTTCCGCCCCATCTCTATGTCCACAGTGTACAAGGACTTTAGCTCCCTGATACTCGGGAACGGAGTCACCAGGTTCAGTGTGTTCGTCATTTCTGCGTAACTCTAAAAAAACATAAATAATTGATTAATTAATCAAATAGTGTACAGATGAAAAGAATTTTGTTTGCGGCTTTTCTATGGTCATGAAACACTAATAAGCTATTCAGTGATATAATAAACAAGGTATAATTATAGTTTTCTAAGCATGTAAGTAAACAATGTACATGTATGTAATTTAACATTGGACAGTTGCCAAATGTAGAAGCTAGGCGCTGTCTGGGTGTTCATAAACATCTGAACACTACCATTTTGTCAGTAGTGCAAAGCCCGGTTCACATTTATCGGTCGTGTTGTGTCGTGATTCTCTCTGTCTCTCTCTCTCTCTCTCTCTCTCTATGCTTGCGATGCGACACAAAACAAGCCGTCACCAAACACTGCATCAGATAAATGTGAACGCAACCTTATAAAATGTATGAAACCGATACCGTTCTGATGCGTCATGACTACAACTTACCGAACATACAAACTGAAACATAGATGCACAGAAAAACCAGAAAAAGAGACCAGCGCTGGGAATCGAACCCAGTTCCTCATCATTCCGTGCCGCGTGCTATACCGCTACACCACTACTGGACAGGAGTACAGACACGGATTTCTCCTATGCACCACATGCTTGTTTCTTTCTTATGCAGCGACACTAGCGACATCTTATGCTGTAGCCCTCATCGAGAAACTTTCAGCACTCCATTGGAACTAACCGCTCACCCGGACATGAGATGTCGTTATTAAGCAATCAAATTGGTTTTTGTTCTTTGGTTTATAACTTACCGTCAATACAAAAACATCGGTCAAGACGATGGCGGGCTTGTCCGGCAAATGGAGGGTAGCGTTCAACTCCATTATGTCCTCTTCGTCGGCTCCCACAAACTGAAAAGTTAATTTATTTATTAACTATGTATGATACCATAGACATATATATTTATAGCTTTCTGAAAATTACATAAGTGAATAATCCATACTAATATTATAAATGCGAAAGTGTGTGTGTTTGTATGTTAGTCCGTCTTTCACGTCGAAACGGCGCGACGGATCGACGTGATTTTTGGCATATAGTTTATGGGCCCTAGGGTGACATAGGCTACTTTTTCTCCCGGAAAAATGCACAGTTCCCGAGGGAAGAGCGCGCGATAACCAATTCCACGCGAGCGAAGCCGCGGGCAAAAGCTAGTTATAAAATATTTGTAGAATTCAAAGTACAGCCAGCAGCAGAAGTAGGTAGATGAGCAGATGTGGTGCTCAAAATGATCTATCCACTCTCTTATTACCTTGCCAGTAGAGTCGTGTGTAGATCGTTTTGAGCACCGTAACCGCTCATCCACTTCTGCTGCTGACTGTACAAGTAATAATTTACGTAACCGAAAACCACAGAAAGGATTATAATAAGTTAAATGTAATGTTACCTTCATAAGATGGGCGTGGAACGTCACAGTCGGGTAATACAGGGTGTCCAGAGTTACTTGCGCGGTGGTATCAAAGTTCTCGATGAATATGTCTTCGTTGGTATTCTTCTCGTGCTGGAACTTGTCTTTGAGCACGTCGAGCAAGCCTTTGCCGTTGTCCACAAAAAGTACCGCTATGCCGAACTAGAGAATGGAAAAAAAAAACATCAATATAACTTTTTATTTCCAACTAACCTTTACCGGTTTCTCACACGGAAACAATCAAATCTGTCAGTAGAATAAAACACATTTGGAATGTGACCTACTTTGTTGAAGTTGGTTTATAAAGGGTTTTTAAAGCTTAATTCAGTGAATCACGCTCCTCGCCATCTTGACAAAGTCGGGTCCACAAACGGCACTGATTCTACTATCAGTATTTGTAAATGACATCATGCTATTGAATGAGCGATATATATTCAATACACAGAAAAAACACTAGAAGAAAAAACGACAATAAGGGGCTGTTTCACCATCCATTGATTAGTGTCAACTGACAGTTAAATGTGATGCTGTCTCCGTCTATTCGAACAAAACAAATAGGTGGATGGTGAAACAGCCCCTAAATGTCGAATAGATAAGTATGTTAAAATCTATTTAAAATGATTGCAACATTAATCTTTATTTTGTATTTATGTGGTAACTCCCTCTTGGGTTACAAAAATACATGCAGTAGCACATTAAGGGGATGTTTCACCATCCATTGCTAAGTGTTAACTGACGGTTAAATGTGATGCCGTCGTCTATTTGTTTTGTTCGAATAGACGGAGACGGCATCATATTTAACCGTGAAACAGCCCCTAAGTCTGAGTTTTTATTATTTTTAAATATAAAAAAATACCAGAACCCTCAAATCAGTGATTTCTTCAGTATAGTCGTAGGGTAAGAGGCTGTTTCACCATACATTGATTAGTGTTAACTGACGGTTAAATGTGATGCCGTCTCCGTCTATTCGAACAAAACAAATAGAGACGGCATCACATTTAACCGTCAGTTAACACTAATCAATGGATGGAATCACCTTGTGTTTAGACAGTCGCATGGACAGCTCCAGGTCCAGCCCGTTCCCGTAAACATTTTTGAGCACGAGCCCGTTCTCCTCGAACCCTTCCAGCGGCGTGTATAGCTTGTACACGTAAACGAAGTTGATAGGGGACCGGTAGTGCCAGATGCCCGTGAAGCCGAAGTCCATGGCGCCCCAGCCCACCCGGAAGTCCACCTGGAAGGGGAATAATATGTCAGCATCACCATAATCATCTCAGCCTATCCCATTGGTAGACACCGACTTTCTTTGAGGGCTTGCGCCATTGCCATGCGGGCGTAGAGTGTATTGGGAATTGCTTCGTAGGTTTGTGCGGGTTTCCTCACGATGTTTTCATTCACCGTAAAGCTTGCGGTATATTTTCAATGTGATTTTGAACACGATTCGGGACTCAGTTATCGATATAACGCACTATATGCGGAAATGAAGTGTGGCAAGGTAAAATATTCATTGCTCCTTTATATGGACGTCAGCAACCGAACACCTAAATCAATCAATAATACATTCATCATCATCATATCAGTCGTAGGACGTCCACTGTTGGGCATAGGCCTCCCCCAGGGGCTCCCATTGAAGCTTACCTCTTCCTTAGCTCTCTTGGCGGTGACCATGGCCCTGTTGAGGTATTGTATGGGCAGGGCCACGTGCCCGAATACGTTGAAGTCTTGCGTGGACATCAGCTTTAGAAGTATCTCGATACCTGTCCAGATAATACAATTATTGCATGGGGGTCCATATCAGCTCCCATACTTGTTGAAAGTCTAAATGTAATGTTTGTCAGAATTATCGTTTGTCATAACTCTTATGTCTCTGAATCCAATAATTGTTCAAAATTGTTACAACGACATTTATAAGACGACGAAAGTGACATTTAAGTAAAAGACAAGGAAAGTGACATGTGTAGAAAGAGCCCTTTGTGGCTTACTTACAGAATAAACCTTTTTATTTTGAATAACTCAAAAACTGGGTTGTTGCAATAAAATGAAATGAAAAAAGTTTATTTGGGACACAGAAAAAAAAAGAAAAAATAATTTGTTTGTTCCCGAAATGGTCCCGCCTCAGCAAGAAATGCGGACTCCTCGGCTGGAGCCAGCGCTGATCTTCCGGCGAGACCATGTAGCTGAGATCATAGTTCTACTTATATTGCGCCGTTGTCTTACCGGTGGTAGAGTTGGTGGTGACCACCATAGCGACGAGGTGCCGGTCGGCTTCCACGAACCCGAATCTGGCCGTCATGTGCACGGCCTCCGACACGGGACTCGTCACGTTCACCACTAGCATGCAGTTGGTGATACGGCGCATGTGACCTGAACACAAAGTGGAAAAGTTTTTTTAACACGTTGGCTGCAGGCCGTACTGAACAGTACATACAAAGAACAATGAGCAAAAAAGCTTCAATAGTTTATTTATTTATTTACATTGGGAAGCAAACAGCTTAAAATAAAACAAAAATATGTAGATTCCATTGTAGTTATTTTTGTTTTGAATCTTAGTGCTCAGATATTACCAGTAAAGGGCGGATGATGGATGCAATATGGTGACGAAATCATAAGATGGATAAGACATTTATTAAACTTCGATTAATATTTTTGTATAAAAATGTATAAAAATTTGAGTGATGGTGATAATGATCCTGATAATGGTGAAGTATCACTTTACGAATACGCCCCTTTTACATACGTAGTTGTAAAGAGGTAATTTTCCCTACCTAAGTGCATAGTGAACTATAAAAGAAATGCATTATAAATATGTAATATAGAAAAAAAATACGTTTATTTACTACAACAAAAGATTATTTTTCAATCATGTTCTTTTTTTTTAAACCAATTGTAGTCATATCCATATTACGTATATCGTTCGACATGATTTTGACGTGAATTGCACCCGTCATCTGCCCACTGATTACCAGACAATATAGTTAGGTACTAAAATAAACGAATAACTATCATTTTACTTCTTTTAAGGTGATTTTTATCTTCACTCCAAGATGTTGATTTTGTACAACAGTCAAAAATCAACAAGGAGATCGATACGGCCAAAGTTACAAAAATAAGTATCGACACGACCTTTATGTCAAGTCAATAAAGATGCGTGTACATGTTTTTGTCACTTTGGCCGTCGACTGTACCAAAACTTACCATTAACATAGATCTTGAGGACTTTTTCCTCCAAGTCCAAATACGTCACTCCGTTGATGTCTCTTTTGTGACCCAAAACGAATTTTGTCTTCAAGAAACCTTTTGTATAGCCCTGTAAGCAAAACATGTATTTAAATTGCAACGGTCACTGGTTTATACGTCAAAATCGATATATTATAGACCATGTTTCAGACTAGCGTTTGCGTGCTGCGCGTATAGTCGTTTTTGACATACGCGCTTACACCCGCGCTAGACTAAACCGAATGCTCGTGCACGCGCTCATTCCTGCGTAATCCGCGCTAAAACAAAACCGCGCCTGTACACGCGTACACACGATTCCAAAAACCAGCTTACACGCGCAAATAAAACGCTAATCTGAAACCGCCTTCAGTGAACTTTATGAACATTTTCAAGGGTCAATTTTCTTGACGTATTTTTCAAGATCCGAGATTTTTTTAAAGTAGCGACGAAATGTCGGTTTACATCGATGTGTCAATGTAATTTTCTCTGTGTACCTGTTTTTTGTTTCGCTTACTATTGTGGTGTACAATAAAGAGGCACTGTATTGTATTGTATTGTACATACTTGGAATGGAGTAATGAGTGTCACTCGGCCGGTGACGTTGTTCTCCTTCTGCCCTCGATCGAGCTGCCACGACGAATTTATCATCAGCAACCCATCCTCGTTGTACTGGAACAAGAAAGTTCAAACTAAATAAATCAGTATCTTGGGACAATGGATGGAATATTCTAGCATGTATTTTTGGGGTTGACTCGCCTAAAGGGCGAAACACACTGTCCTTGCTTTTGTTTACTTGTTTTTAGTTTTTTAAATTTTATGTGAGGTGCTTTATACGCAGAATTATCCAATGGTAGTTACACCGATTTGCATTATGCCGACGATTTAAAGACACGCTGTATACTTTAATACATATAATATAACATCTAAGAATCAGATACAAACATTCACATTCATTTACAATCGTCTGGCCCCAAGATTTGAATTCGGAACTAGCTAGTAAACTTATGTTTCTCTTTAATTTCACAGCACGGCAGTTTAACTTTATTCCCGTAACAATAAGATTCAAATTACGTCGATATTTTTTTATGATGGGCCTTAAGAGGTTACCTGAAAACTGAGCAGCGTGTCAGCACTTTTCTTCCACAGCACCCGATGCTTCGCGATAGCAGCCGCTTTCGGCAGCGTCGGTATCGTCGAGTTGACGACGGCATTGAGCTCTCCGTAGAACTCGTTGGTCTTGAACAGATAGTCTGCCAGTAGACTGAAGGCGAGATAGTCCTCTTGCCAGTTCATGCTGCCGTTTAGGGCTTGGAGGTTGTCGTGGTAACGCCACCTAGCGGAAACGAAACGTGACATGTAATAAATAAATAAATATCATAAGACAATTGAGACCAATTGACCTACTCCCAAACTAAGCAAAGCTCGTACCTATGGGTACTTAAGCAACGGATAAACAAACGTATATAGATAAATACATATTAAACACTTAAGACCCGAGAATAAACATTCTTATTGTTCAGACAAATATCTGACCCGGCCGGGGATCGAACCCGGAACCTCAGGCTTCATAGTCAGGTTCTCTAACTACTTAGCTATCCGGCCGTCGATAATTCAAGTGATTATGGGTACTGAACTTTTTAAAATAAACATGAGGCTGGATGGAAAGGCCATTATAGAACGGAGAACGGATGGCCGTTGGGGTCGAAGAGTTCTCGAATGGAGATCGCGGATCGGCAAGCGCGGCGTAGGATTTTCATCAATGAAATCTATAAAGCCGCGGGTTCACGGTGGATGCGGGCCGCTTCCAATCGAAGCAAATGGAGGTCTTTGGGGGATGCCTATGCCCAACAGTGGATGATCCATCTCGTCGGTGGACGTCCTACGCTGCGCTTGCCGTTCCACGGTCTCCATTCGTGAACTTTTCGGTCCCAACGGCCATCTGTTCTCCGTGCTATTGCCTGCCCATTTCCACTTCAACGAGCTAATTCGCTTGGCCATGTCAGTGACCCTTTGTTCTTTTACGTATCTCCTCACTTCTAATTCGATCCCGTAGAGAAGCTCCAAGCTTAGCTCTCTTCATAGCTCGCTGAGCAATTCTGAGCCTATTTATAAGGCCAATAGTGAAATGACTATACTTACATGAGATTAAAGCTGGTGTCACTCCACCCAGGGAAAGGCGTGTTCATGCTAGACAGTAGAGCGTACACAGTCTGCTCCTTAGCTTCCGAGTACATCTTGACGCGCCACAGTATGTTAGCCTCGTTGGACCACCCCATCCGCACGTGCCATTGGCAGAACCAGTCTGAGACAACAGTAAAGTTTTAATACAGTGTGTCCTGTAGGTACTACAGTCACCAGCACCAATATCTGACACAAAAAGCGTGCAGAAATATCTGATACTACTCTATTTCTAAGGCCGGAAGGACGTGTCAGATATTTTTGCACGCTCCGCTGTGACACAAATTAATGCTGGTGACTGTACCACAAATTTAAAGAGGAGATAGATGGGCAAGTCAGATGACATGTTCTTGCAGTTGTTTTTTATTTAAATTATGCTTCTCCTGATCTTTGCTCTTTATTCTAAATTTCTCGAAAACGGTGAGACATTTACTGAGTACATTTCTTGGTAGATGAGTTGCCCATCTATCTCTTTTTTAAGTTTGTCGTACGTACTGGGCATCCCGTATATTAAACATGGAGCAGGAAAATCAAGAGGAAATTGTATGTCGATGAGACACGCTGATCATAAAGTTCAACTGAGCATAGGTACGTCAATTTCGCCGTCAAACTTGAATTGGGGTAGCATTCGGTAGCCATGTATTCAAACGTGATTTTACATAGAGTTCATTTTACACTCAATATTTTGGAGACGTCTATAATCGTCAAAATTTTAAAATGCGCATTTATGTGGCGTGTATTGAGTAGGTAGCAGGAGTGGGGGATGGCGAGGCGGGAGTAGGCGCAAATTAGCAACTGCCTACCCTGAAATTGACTAAGGGGCTGTTTCACAATCCATTGATTAGTGTTAACTGACGGTTAAATATGATGCCGTCTCCGTCTATTCGAACAAAACAAATAGAGACGGCGTCACATTTAACCGTCAGTTAACACTAATCAATGGATGGTGAAACAGCCTCTAGAAGTCTCTCTACACATTACACCGTATCATACCATGACCGTAATAGCAACGTGTAACGTAATATATTTTTTGTATCAAAAAGTCTGGCCGTGGGGTGCCGGCGTATGAATGTTGTAGGCTCTCTCTTCCCGTGGGCGCCGTAGAAACCGACTGGGGGATAATACCAGAAGATGGGCAGCAGCGTCTTCTTGGCTACTCTGACTCGAGGCGAGTATTGGCAACCCCTTCCCTCCCCATAAACCTCATAAATGAAAGTCCAACCGAGGCAATTTGACACTCCGTCTGACCTTACCTTAAAGCATTTTTTGACACGAATTGACATTTTCTTTTGTTTTTTTATTACGTTGTTAATATATTCCGGAAGAAAAGACACCGTTTATATTTTATTTAGAAACAAACAGTTGTACACAATAATTTTGTATTTTAGCTAAAGCTAGGAAGCACTTATGAATGTCAAAAAAAAAAAAACTACCACCGGTTAACAACTCAATTAGTTTTATATAAATAGACCTATAGTTTCTATTGCTCTAATCTACTGTAAATTGCACCACCTGCTAAAATTATTCCTTACTTCTGACCACTGTAAAGGTTGCCTGGAAGAGATCGCTCTAAAGCGATAAGGTCGCCTATTGCTTACCTTAGAAAATCTCTATGTATATACCAGTGTTTTCTGTACTGCTTACTGTGTTGGTGTGCAATAAAGAGTTATTGTATTGTATTGTTCTCTAAAATAGTTATTTATGTAGCTGGTGCATAATGAGAGGCATTAAAGTACGAGTGTGGTTTTATGAAACGAGCCGAAGGCGAGTTTCATAATAAGATCACACGAGTGTTTTAATGCCTAATTATGTATAGCCGCATACATAACTTCATCTGCATGCAATCATAAGTTTTCTATAATATGTTCAGATATGGCCTGTATTTTGACTTTGACTTTGAATAATAATTATTATCTACATGCATGTCATAAGTTTTCTACAATATGTACAGATATGCATAAAAAAAAGTATTACCGATACTTTAATGTAAACATTAAGATGCACTGTACTTTAATGTGAACATTAAGATGCACCCGCAGATACCAGGTTTCTTAATAAAGGCCATTTGATAGTCGTTTCTGAACATATAATAGGGAAGTTATGATATGCATGTAGATAAAATATTAATTTAGAGTGACCTTTGAGCAAGAAGTCGAACTCCCCGTTGACCATCCGTCCGGGGTAATAGAGCGTGGCGTGTCCGGCGTGGTGCCAGGTCCCCTTGTTGTCGAGCTGCACGTCGACGCTGACCTTCTGCGAGGGGGTCCCGGTTGGCGTCCCAGTTGAACGCGGCGCTCAGACGCTTCTGCTGCGGCGTCGCCCAGCGCTGGTACGATATGTGGACGTCGCGGAGTCTGGGGGTAGAGCGTGATCATCATAATAACATCATCTCAGCCTATATCTATCACACAAACCATAGAATGAGGGTTTTCACAGAGGTGAAATATCGCTAGATGGCGTTCGTATCGTGAGACCGTTTGACGGTTTACGTTTGCTCGTGATTGGTTAAAAAATTAATGAGCCAATCGCGAGCAAACGTCAAACGTCAAATGGACCTCACGATACCCTCATTGGTGAAAACCCCCATTGCTTCGTAGGTTAGTGCAAGCTTCTTCACGATGTTTTCCTTCACCGTAATGCTCGTGGTAAATTTGAAAAATGCTTGAAGCCTCTGCTTGAGAGGCCATAGGCCACCACGGCTTACTTACTTGGTTTAAGCATATTATGGAAAAAGGGCGAAAAAGATATTAGACGTCTGAACAACCCTTAATAGGGAGTTCATCTAGTTTTTACCTAACTGCCCGAAGGAAGGCTGTTTTTAGAACGTATGTATGTATGTTCATTTATTTGGTACTCTCTGCAGCCTAAACAGCTGGACGGATTATAACAGATAACGTATCAGTAGATGTCATAACTGTCAGAGTATTTAAATATGGCGATCGCGAAAAAAAATGGCGTTCGGATTAAAAAAAATTGTTTGTAGTATATCATAATCTGGCATTTATAATAAAATAAATAAATAAATATCATGGGACACTTCACACCAATTGACCTAGTCCCAAACTAAGCAAAGCTTGTACTATGGATACTAGGCAACGGATAAACATACTTATATAGGTAAATGCATACTTAAATACATATTGAACATCGAAGACCCAAGAACAAACATTCGTATTATTCATACAAATATCTGCCCCGCCGGGAATCGAACTCGGAACCTCAAGCTTCCTAGTCAGGTTCTCTAACCACTTGGCCATTCGGTCGTCCAAATATTAGGTAGGGTTATAACTTACTGGTCAAAATGTATGTCCATGTTGAGGTTAGTGTTATTGGTGAGGTCAGCGTTGAGCGTGACGCTGTACGCCTTGTCATTCGCGTCCAGCTCGACGTAGGTCGTGAAGTTCTGTTCCGACAATAGGACGTAGCGCAGCAGCATCCTGTATTTGTCTTCGTTGTATTCACCCTGTAGATAACAATACAACCAATCAAATCAGTCCAATCCAAATACCTTTGCTAATTCACTGCGACCCTGATGATCGGCACAAAGTTGAACCATGAGTTCACGGTTGGCGTTCCGATCGAGCTCACCTTGAGAAAGAGCCACAGATTGGCTCGAAACATGAAGGAAATATTGCTCACAAGTTTATGAACTCGACTGTAATGTACTGCTGCGTGTACTAAACTGCAGCAGCCGCCGTAGCGTCTGCTCCGAGAGAAAGGGCTACGACTTAGCCTGAAACACGTCGTCGAAATAAACTCAACTCGTGTATCTCTGTTAATGATTACTCAGGCCCGGAATTTTACGTGCGGCTATTGACAGATTGTAGGGAGAGAGTACCGCTTTTTATCGATGTTATCGACAAATCGATAGTTTTTAAATTTATGTTTTTATGAAATAAAGCCTCAAACTTTCCGATGATACGTACCTTTTTTCAGCGGTCAATGATGTAAAAAGTTTGAAATATCGGAAAGTTTAATCCATTTAAATTGCTATAATTACGAATTATACCTTTATATTTCATAACTTGAGAAAACATCCCTCTGAGATCATTTAACGTTAGGTAGCTTGTTTGCCTACGCTTTGATAAAATAAAAGATAAAATGTTAATTTTGTATTCCGAAAGTTCTTACCATAGCCAATATAAAGTATTTTATAATAATATTCTAAGCAAAAATATATTTAAAATTATGTATTAAAGTTACAACATAAATTTAAAAAAAATATCGATTTATCGGGAACATCGATAAAAAGCGGTGCTCTCTCCCCAATCTATCAATAGCGGCACGCAAAATTCCAGGCCCTAATGATTACACAAACATTGCAAGTATAAAAAGCTTTTAATCAAGAAACAACTAACCTGTCCTATAAACGTGAGCTGCCGGTTGTCCTGCGTGAACCGGGCGTCGAGCGCGATGTCCTTGAAGTGGTTGCTATTGAGGATGACCTTGAGACGGTGCGACATCATGTTGGTCTTGGACTGGTCCTGGTACAGGGCATCCACGTTGAAGTCCACGCCCGTGAACCAGATGCCCGCTGCATTCACCTACAGATGCGATATCTTTACTAATATTATAAACTGGCCCTTGCCCGCGGCTTCGCCCCCGTCCCAGTTTATTTTTATTTAGTTAACACAAACCTTGTACTGACAATAAAGAACACAACAAAAAAAAATATTGAATTTATGCGTATGTACAGTCGAAGAATTTAAATATTATAATAATATTAATGTATCAAACAATTTAAATTTAATAAACAATTTAGAATGTAAGAAAATTGCAGTGCCCTAACAGGGTACAATGTACCTACTCGCATGTTTACTTTAAGGTCTACAATAATTGTACAAATGAACATGATCGCAATAAATTAATATGAATATGAATAAAACTCAAATATGTATATACAATATGTAATAAATTATGTACAGTCAAAGGCAAAGATATTGACACGGCCAAAGATACAAAAATATGTATACACGACTTTATGCACCTAACATTAAGGCCGTGTATACATATTTTTGCAACTTTGGCCGTGTCAATATCTTTGCCCTTGACTGTACCTATTCGTAATCAATTTGAACATATAAAAATATGACATTAGTAACACAAAGGGTCTACCCTGGGACGTGATTTAATTTCCTTGACTGTACATTCATTTCAGCGATCCATTTTTTCGCATTTCCTTCACAACTTAGATCACTATCTAACTTGGAAAAATTACTTTCAGATTTTTGTATTTATTGTTCACGATTTTACCAACTTTATATATTTCTAACCTTAATAAATCAAGTAATACCATACATTGACTCTTTTTAGTGCACCACAATATATTAAGCAGTACATAAAACACAGTTACGTGAAACATTTTGAACGTAAACAACAGGCGTCCTTATTACTTTAGAGCGATCTTTTCCAGGCAACCTTTACAATAGAAAGAAGTAAGGAATAGATTTTTGCGAGTGATGCAACTTTAGATAAGAGCAATAATAAAATACATAAAAGTAAACAAGAAATGTCAAGGACCTCAGTTCGATTCACAGTTCCATCTACACTTTTATACCTTTCCTGTATTTTTGTTTAATTAAGTAATTAATTCATTTATTTATTTGCGTAAAGGGGCTGTTTCACCATCCATTGATTAGTGTTAACTGGCGGTTAGGTGTGATGCCGTCTCTATTTGTTTTGTTCGAATTGACGGTGATGGCATCACATTTAACAGTCGGTTAACACTAATCAGTGGACGGTGAAACAGCCCCTAAATGTGGTTAACAAAAGATCTTAAATACGTATGTGTATTCGGTTTGGTTTAGACAAAATGAAGTAGCCAGCAACTAACCTGGAACTCGTTAGGCATCTTCTCGTGCACTTTAGCCTTGATAGTGCAGTCGTGTAGCGTCGGCAGCGACATGTTAAGCTGCGCGTCCACGAACAGCTGCGTCCCCGGAGGATAGTACAACGCCCCGGACACCAGTATGTCCTTGGACTTTGGGTTCACATTGAGCAACGCTACTACCGAGTATTTCGGACCAATCTGGGGAAAAAAGACGAGTTAGATCTTCGTTTATACCTAGTTATGTATACTCAGCGGCACAAAATTTCGCCCACTCTACATACGAAATTACCTATTTTTGCATTCATTTGAGGGCCAGATTACTACACCTAGGACCTAATAAGTGATAAGTCCCGGGTGTTGTAATAGTTACGAGTCAAAATCACGATAATTTAAAACCTTAGATCTTCGTTATTGGTTTTTTATCATTTCCACGACAGTTTTGATTTTATTTGAGACTAAAAACAGAATACCAATGCGGATTGAAAATATGTAATATAAATACATATACTATTAATAATATGTATCACGACGAACATATAATAGTTACATGTATATACGAAAACATATACGAAAGACAATGAAAGCGTCAGAAGTAATGTGATTAAAATGAAACTTGGCACAAAAATACTTTCATTTCTTTCATCCCAACTGTCGACATAAGTTATTCTGCCACATATCTTAACCTCTTCTATAAGTTGAATGATAAGTCGAAACGGCAGTGCTTTGAGTTGATCACGAACAGAGCATTCAGTAATTGCATTGTCTGTACATGCGTCGAAATATCGGGAACTCATTAAAGGCAATCACGGTTTAAAATCTCGTAACAAATAAGTATGTGTGTGTAGCTTGTTTTCTTTTTTTCTTTCTTTTTTTTTTTGATATTCTTTTAAATAAAAAGATACATTTTATTATTATTACTATTGTAAATCTGCTCGAGACAATATTTTACTTATAGTATTTTAATCGAGTCCAGATCGACATTTTTACATTACATTAGACGTTGAGTTATTCAGCAGGGCTACTACGAAACTCGAAACTAGAAGTTCGTGTCGTGCAATCCCTCTGACACTTATACTATTTAATACGAGAGCGAGAGGGACGGTACGATACGAACTTCGAGTTTCGTAGTAGCCCTGCAGGTTTATTTCATTAACTGTGAGTGTGTGTGTTATGGTAGGTTCATGTCCAAATAGTTTACTTTTAGAATTCTTCCGTCTTCACTTATAGATAATGTTACATTTCGCTGCCAATTTCTGAAACAAATACTAGGGTTCAGTTACCTCTTCGAACTGGAACTCCATCCGCACCGGCCTCGGTTTGCTGATGGTGAGATGCGTGGCTAACTTCATACCGACAATTTTTTCGATACGAGTGAACCCGAAAGTCAACGAAGGGTTCTGGTTCTGTTCCCGGGATGCCGATACGTTGAAACTAACGTCCAGGTGCGATTGCGTTTTCTACAAAAAAAAAACTTTCTTACCATTTGCTTAGATAATGGATAAAAAATCTGCAAGATAGTTAACATATGTTCTGGCATTTGGAACGAGGCGTGGTTAATAATTTACACAAGAAAAATGACTAATTGAAAAAAATGGCATTCATCTTGTTGGTGGACGTCTTACGCTGCGCTACCCTGCGCTACGCTGCTATATCTATCGGTAAAATTCATATATAACTAACAGGTTACCCGTAACTATTTCAGATTTAGATGCGCACCGCATTCAAATAACAGACATACCAAAAACTACATTTTAAATAACTTACCACATTCCGTAACACGGAGTAGAAATTATACACTGGATACGCCGTAAATTCCATCGCGAGTTCACCGTACAAATCATGCCTGTATCCCAAAGGTCTTTCACTGTACACGCCTTCCAACTTGATCGTCTGTTTAGGGTTCTTATAGAATTGGTAGTCCAAATTGAGTTGGAGTCCGTGTGTAGGACCGTTTATAGTATAATACCCGACCATGTGGCTGGCCAGTTGTTTGGTTTGGAAGTCGGCGGTAATGTCGGCCTGTGTGACGCCGCCTTTACTTTTGACCTTGAAGATGCCTAGAATATAAGGGTTCTAGTGAACAATTTTACAAATTAAATGCAAGAAATTGTAAATATTTTCCACTTAAAATAACGTAAGACTACATTATAATTTACAGATTACACTTATTGTGTATTTTGTATTTAATTTTGCTCCTAATTTACCTACTATAGGCAAAATTCCATTCGGGCTTAATTTTTTGGTTTTAAACATTATTTCAGTACAATTACACTTTGTAAAAAATACTTTGGTCAGTATTGACTTTGTATAAAATTAAAAATAGTCAATTTATGTAGACGATTTTCTATTCGTACTTTTAACAGTAAATCGACAGTTAGTGTGAAATTGGAGTTTTCATATCTCGTAAAAAAATGTTGACATATTTTGTAAGGACTCCTAAACAATAAAGACTTAAAGGAAGATACTTACCCGACAATTCGGCAATCCTTTCATCATTGACCACCCAATAAGCATGCGGCAGCCACACATACCCAAACTTTATATCTTGTTTCTTCAAAGACATGACGGTATCAAAATGTTTTATCCCGTCTATGTCCAGGCTGGCTTCCAAAGACTTGTCGTCTTCTGTGTTCCGGATGACACCTTTAGCTTGCAGTGTGTTCTCAGCTGATTGGAAGGAAAGACTGGCTGTGCTCGACGTGTTAGACAAGTTAAGGACAGCGTCGAACATCCTTTTCTCCTGTGTAATCAAGGCTTTATAATTGGCTATATCTAATTACGTTTACAGTAGATTAATCATCATCATTAAGAATGCACTTAAGAGTTTTAAAAACCAAAAAGTTTTTAAGTGCACCGATGGGATTCAAACCCGCATCTCTTGGCAACCCACCCGAAACTGATATAATTTTATACGCGAGTGTAAATTTGGAAAAATATTGTATTTTGTCTAAAAAAGTATTTTTATATCAAACATGTTTCATCTAAATGCCAATGATTGTGATGCGGTCAAGTTAGTGCAGTTTGAATAATGTTGATATTATTATTATTATGATAATATATATTAATTTTTATCATGTAGGGCGAAATCAACTCCTGTTTCATTGAAAACTTTAATTGTGCGTGATGAAAAGTGCTTCAGGATTGTTATAAAACCAACTTAACCTAACCTATAGGGTTCTACAGAATATTCCTGAGATATATCCGGAATAGTTTACAGTTTCAGAAATAAAATCGTTCGTACATATGAAACAGTTCGGAAATAAGTCATTTGGGAAATATATTTTCGGCATAAAATTAGAGAAACTGATAGTTGATGATTTTTGCAGGTATAACTGTTGAACCCACTGAATTGTGAACCACTGTGGACTGGAACCTTTTCACAGAAAATGTCATAGTAACATTAACAGGACATGGCATCGTTAGACAGGAGAATTAAATTTGAAACTTACTGTGAGATCGTTCTACGGTGGATCAAGAATGAAATGCTTCAACGATACAAATGGTACAGATATTTTTGGAGAAATGTCAGGATTTCAAGTATTACCTTACTGTCAGGCGTGTTGAACGTAAAGCTGAGGAGGCTGTTGGTTTCGTTCTTGTCGTATTTGTACTGGAAGGAGTAAGTGTTGGCCGAGGGGTCGGCTTTCTCCAGCGATAGGATGTACTTGGCCGGCCCGCTCATTATGAAGTACGGTGCGTTCTTGAGGTTCGTCATGTTTGGGAACTGGAAGAGGATTTTTTGTTAATACTTATTCGAAACGCTAGATTCGAAATTCGAAAATCATCAGCCGGAAGACGTCTACTGTTGAACGAAAGGGTTCTCTGTTTTTTCGGCGACATATTATTCCCAAACGTTTCATTTGCCAGTGTCAAACGTGTCAGTTTAACTTCAACATAAGTTTGTAAGGGCGTGTACACGAAAAATTGGTTCGGTATTTCATTGTAGGAATTATCCGGGAAGGAAAATAGCTTCACCCAACCTAAACAACTTAGAAAAATTGAAAAACCCCGACATTGAAGACGTAGGAAGACCCT
>NC_133493.1:7501712-7600624 GCF_025370935.1 Choristoneura fumiferana
GGGCTACGACTTAGCCTGAAACACGTCGTCGAAAATAAACTCAACTCGGTGTATCTCTGTTAATGATTACTCAGACCCGGGAATTTGCGTGCGGCTATTGACAGATTGAAGGGAGAGAGCACCGCTTTTTATCGATGTTATCGACAAATCGATAGTTTTTAAATTTATGTTTTTATGAAATAAAGCCTCAAACTTTCCGAAGATACGTACCTTTTTTCAGCGGTCAATGATGTTAAAAAGTTTGAAATATCGGAAAGTTTAATCCATTTAATATTGCTATAATTACGAATTATACCTTTATATTTCATAACTTGAGAAAACATCCCTCTGAGATCATTTAACGTTAGGTAGCTTGATTGCCTACGCTTTGATAAAATAAAAGATAAAATGTTAATTTTGTATTCCGAAAGTTCTTACCATAGCCAATATAAAGTATTTTATAATAATATTCTAAGCAAAAATATATTTAAAATTATGTATTAAAGTTACAACATAAATTTAAAAAAAATATCGATTTATCGGGAACATCGATAAAAAGCGGTGCTCTCTCCCCAATCTATCAATAGCGGCACGCAAAATTCCAGGCCCTAATGATTACACAAACATTGCAAGTATAAAAAGCTTTTAATCAAGAAACAACTAACCTGTCCTATAAACGTGAGCTGCCGGTTGTCCTGCGTGAACCGGGCGTCGAGCGCGATGTCCTTGAAGTGGTTGCTATTGAGGATGACCTTGAGACGGTGCGACATCATGTTGGTCTTGGACTGGTCCTGGTACAGGGCATCCACGTTGAAGTCCACGCCCGTGAACCAGATGCCCGCTGCGTTCACCTACAGACGCGATATCTTTACTAATATATACCCCTGGTGTTGCAGATGTTTATAGGCGGTGGTGATCTCTTACCATCAGGAGACCCACTTACTCGTTTGCCATCCAGTCGAATAAAAAAAAAAAAAACTGGCCGTTGCCCGCGGCTTCGCCCCCGTCCCAGTTTATTTTTATTTAGTTAACACAAACCTTGTACTGACAATAAAGAACACAACAAAAAAAAAATATTGAATTTATGCGTATGTACAGTCGAAGAATTTAAATATTATAATAATATTAATGTATCAAACAATTTAAATTTAATAAACAATTTAGAATGTAAGAAAATTGCAGTGCCCTAACAGGGTACCATGTACCTACTCGCATGTTTACTTTAAGGTCTACAATAATTGTACAAATGAACATGATTGCAATAAATGAATATGAATATGAATAAATTATGTACAGTCAAAGGCAAAGATATTGACACGGCCAAAGATACAAAAATGTGTATACACGACTTTATGCACCTAACATTAAGGCCGTGTATACATACTTTTGCAACTTTGGCCGTGTCAATATCTTTGCCCTTGACTGTACCAGGGTGCAACCTATTCGTAATCAATTTGAACATATAAAAATATGACATTAGTAACACAAAGGGTCTACCCTGGGACGTGATTTAATTACCTTGACTGTACATTCATTTCAGCGATCCATTTTTTCGCATTTCCTTCACAAATTAGATCACTATCTGACTTGGAAAACTTACTTTCAGATTTTTGTATTCATTATTCACGGTTTTCCCAACTTTATATTTTTCACACTTTAATAAATCAAGTAATACCATACATTGACTCTTTTTAGTGCACCACAATATATTAAGCAGTACATAAAACACAGTTACGTGAAAATTTTGAACGTAAACAACAGGCGTCCTTATCACTTTAGAGCGATCTTTTCCAGGCAACCTTTACAACAGAAAGAAGTAAGGAATAGATTTTTGCGAGTGATGCAACTTTAGATAAGAGCAATAATAAAATACATAAAAGTAAACAAGAAATGTCAAGGACCTCAGTTCGATTCACAGTTCCATCTACACTTTTATACCTTTCCTGTATTTTTGTTTAATTAAGTAATTAATTCATTTATTTATTTGCATTAAGGGCTGTTTCACCATCCATTGATTAGTGTTAACTGGCGGTTAGGTGTGATGCCGTCTCTATTTGTTTTGTTCGAATAGACGGTGATGGCATCACATTTAACAGTCGGTTAACACTAATCAGTGGACGGTGAAACAGCCCCTAAATGTGGTTAACAAAAGATCTTAAATACGTATGTGTATTCGGTTTGGTTTAGACAAAATGAAGTAGCCAGCAACTAACCTGGAACTCGTTAGGCATCTTCTCGTGCACCTTAGCCTTGATAGTGCAGTCGTGTAGCGTCGGCAGCGACATGTTAAGCTGCGCGTCTACGAACAGCTGCGTCCCCGGAGGATAGTACAACGCCCCGGACACCAGTATGTCCTTGGACTTTGGGTTCACATTGAGCAACGCTACTACCGAGTATTTCGGACCAATCTGGGGAAAAAAGACGAGTTAGATCTTCGTTTATACCTAGTTATGTATACTCAGCGGCACAAAATTTCGCCCACTCTACATACGAAATTACCTATTTTTGCATACATTTGAGGGCCAGATTACTACACCTAGGACCTAATAAGTGATAAGTCCCGGGTGTTGTAATAGTTACGAGTCAAAATCACGATAATTTAAAACCTTAGATCTTCGTTATTGGTTTTTTATCATTTCCACGACAGTTTTGATTTTATTTGAGACTAAAAACAGAATACCAATGCGGATTGAAAAGATGTTATAAAAATACATAGACTATTAATAATATGTATCACGACGAACATATAATAGTTACATGTATGTACGAAAACATATATACGAATGACAATGAAAGCGTCAGAAGTCATTTGATTAAAATGAAACTTGGCACAAATACTTTCATTTCTTTCATCACAACTGTCGACACATAATTTATTCTGCCATATATCTTAACCTCTTCTATAAGTTGAATGATAAGTCGAAACGACAGTGCTTTGAGTTGTTCTCGAACTGAGCATTCGGTCATTGCATTGTCAGTACATGCGTCGAAATATGGGGAGCTCATTAAAGGGAATCACGGTCTTAAAATCTCGTAACAAATAAGTACTCGTATGTATCTTATGTATCTTGTTTTCTTTTTGTATTGATTTTTTTTTGTTTAATTTTTGATATTTTTTTGAATAAATAGATACATTTTATTATTATTATTATTATTGTTAATCTGTTCGACACAATATTTTACTTATAGATTTTAATCGAGTTCAGATCGACATGTTTCTGGCTCATTTTTAGCCCTTCATCTATGACCTCGATTTAAGACGTGAGTTATTCAGCAGGGCTACTACGAAACTCGAAATTCGAAGTTCGTGTCGTGCAATCCCTCTGACACTTATACTATTTAATACGAGAGCGAGAGGGACGGTACGATACGAACTTCGAGTTTCGTAGTAGCCCTGCAGGTTCATTTCATTAACTGTGAGTGAGTGTGTTATGGTAGTTTCATGTCCAAATAGTTTACTTTTAGAATTCTTCCGTCTTCACTTATAGATAACTAGCTTATTCCCGCGACTTCGTCCGCGCGGATCTAGGTTATCGTGCGGTGGCGCCCTCTATCGGAATAAAAGGTATCCTATGTTGATCCTTGTTCAAATACTTATTATACCAAATTTCATCAAAATCGGTTCAGTGGTTTCGACGTGAAAGACAGACAGACAGACAGAGTTACTTTCGCATTTATAATATTAGTAGGGATGTTACATTTCGCTGACAATTACTGAAACAAATACTAGAGTTCAGTTACCTCTTCGAACTGGAACTCCATCCGTACCGGCCTCGGTTTGCTGATGGTGAGATGCGTGGCTAACTTCATACCGACAATTTTTTCGATACGAGTGAACCCGAAAGTCAACGAAGGGTTCTGGTTCTGTTCCCGGGATGCCGATACGTTGAAACTAACGTCCAGGTGCGATTGCGTTTTCTACAAAAAAAAACTTTCTTACCATTTGCTTAGATAATGGATAAAAAATCTGCAAGATAGTTAACATATGTTCTGGCATTTGGAAAGAGGCGTGGTTAATAATTTACACAAGAGAAATGACTAATTGAAAAAAATGGCTACTGGTTAATGTGAATTACGTCATAATTTTCAGAGAAAAAAAAACATATTACATTAAACTATAGGCTAATTTCAGCAGATTCGTATTGATATGTATCATCATCATATCAGCTGTAGGACGTCCGCAGTTGAACATGTTGCTTCGGTTGGAAGCGGCCGGCATCCACAGCGAACCCGGAACTTTATCAAGGTCATCCGTTCATCTAATTGATGGACGTCTTACGCTGCTATATGTATCAGTAAAATACACATATAACTAACGGGTTACCCGTAACTATTTCCAATTTAGATGCGCGTCGCATTCAAATAACAGACATACCAAAAACTACATTTTAAATAACTTACCACATTCCGTAACACAGAATAGAAATTATACACTGGATACGCCGTAAATTCCATAGCGAGTTCACCGTACAAATCATGCCTGTATCCCAAAGGTCTTTCACTGTACACGCCTTCCAACTTGATCGTCTGTTTAGGGTTCTTATAGAATTGGTAGTCCAAATTGAGTTGGAGTCCGTGTGTAGGACCGTTTATAGTATAATACCCGACCATGTGGCTGGCCAGTTGTTTGGTTTGGAAGTCGGCGGTAATGTCGGCCTGTGTGACGCCGCCTTTACTTTTGACCTTGAAGATGCCTAGAATATAAGGGTTCTAGTGAACAATTTTACAAATTAAATGCAAGAAATTGTAAATATTTTCCACTTAAAATAACGTAAGACTACATTATAATTTACAGATTACACTTATTGTGTATTTTGTATTTAATTTTGCTCCTAATTTACCTACTATAGGCAAAATTCCATTCGGGCTTAATTTTTTGGTTTTAAACATTATTTCAGTACTTTGTAAAAAATACTTTGGTCAGTATTGACTTTGTATCAAATTAAAAATAGTCAATTTATGTAGACGATTTTCTATTCGTACTTTTAACAGTAAATCGACAGTTAGTGTGAAATTGGAGTTTTCATATCTCGTAAAAAAATGTTGACATATTTTGTAAGGACTCCTAAACAATAAAGACTTAAAGGAAGATACTTACCCGACAATTCGGCAATCCTTTCATCATTGACCACCCAATAAGCATGCGGCAGCCACACATACCCAAACTTTATATCTTGTTTCTTCAAAGACATGACGGTATCAAAATGTTTTATCCCGTCTATGTCCAGGCTGGCTTCCAAAGACTTGTCGTCTTCTGTGTTCCGGATGACACCTTTAGCTTGCAGTGTGTTCTCAGCTGATTGGAAGGAAAGACTGGCTGTGCTCGACGTGTTAGACAAGTTAAGGACAGCGTCGAACATCCTTTTCTCCTGTGTATGGTGTTATAATTGGCTATATCTAATTACGTTCTTTTCATTAAAAAAAAAGTTTTTAAGTGCACCGATGGGATTCAAACCCGCATCTCTTGGCAACCCACCCGAAACTGGTATAATTTTATACGCGAGTGTAAATTTGGAAAAATATTGTATTTTGTCTAAAAAAGTATTTTTATACCAAACATGTTTCATCTAAATGCCAATGATTGTGATGCGGTCAAGTTAGTGCAGTTTGAATGACGTTGATATTATTATTATTATGATAATATATATTAATTTTTATCATGTAGGGCGAAATCAACTCCTGTTTTATTGAAAACTTTAATTGTGCGTGATGAAAAGTGCTTCAGGATTGTTATAAAACCAACTTAACCTAACCTATAGGGTTCTACAGAATATTCCTGAGATATATAAGGACTAGTTTACAGTTTCAGATATAAAATCGTTCGTACATATGAAACAGTTCGGAAATAAGTCATTTGGGAAATATATTTTCGGCATAAAATTAGAGAAACTGATAGTTGATGATTTTTGCAGGTATAACTGTTGAACCCACTGAATTGTGAACCACTGTGGACTGGAACCTTTTCACAGAAAATGTCATAGTAACATTAACAGGACATGGCATCGTTAGACAGGAGAATTAAATTTGAAACTTACTGTGAGATCGTTCTACGGTGGATCAAGAATAAAATGCTTCAACAATAGAAATGGTACAGATATTTTTGGAGAAATGTCAGGATTTCAAGTATTACCTTACTGTCAGGCGTGTTGAACGTAAAGCTGAGGAGGCTGTTGGTTTCGTTCTTGTCGTATTTGTACTGGAAGGAGTAAGTGTTGGCCGAGGGGTCGGCTTTCTCCAGCGATAGGATGTACTTGGCCGGCCCGCTCATTATGAAGTACGGTGCGTTCTTGAGGTTCGTCATGTTTGGGAACTGGAAGAGGATTTTTTGTTAATACTTATTCGAAACGCTAGATTCGAAATTCGAAAATCATCAGCCGGAAGACGTCTACTGTTGAACGAAAGGGTTCTCTGTTTTTTCGGCGACATATTATTCCCAAACGTTTCATTTGCCAGTGTCAAACGTGTCAGTTTAACTTCAACATAAGTTTGTAAGGGCGTGTACACGAAAAATTGGTTCGGTATTTCATTGTAGGAATTATCCGGGAAGGAAAATAGCTTCACCCAACCTAAACAACTTAGAAAAATTGAAAAACCCCCGAAATTGAAGACGTGGGAAGACCCTAATTATGCACAGCGTACCTGGTAAGAAGCGCAGACTTTGATACCGATGCCCTTGTCAAAAGTGGACCAGCTGCAAGTGTTCTGCTCTATTCTGTTCTGGTTCAAGCCTTGCTGTTGCAGTTCTTCGTCGCCGTGCAGAATGATTAGCTCCGACCTAAATGAAAAAGTCAATTAAATAAGCGGGGCAAGTAAATAGTAGAACTGTACAGTCACCAGCACCGACATCTGACACAGCTAAGCGTGCATAAATATATGATGACTCTATTTCTAGGACCAGTTAGAACGTGTCAGATATTTTTGTATTTATGTTGGATGTAGGCTGCATAAAATAACTTTTTATGTTCTAGTGCTTAAAGTAAAACCTTCGTCTAAGACCAAGGCAATCAGACGCCAATAGCCACGAACATTTGAAGTTTATCAAACTAAGTTTTATAATCCGTCTTTTATTATTAGTAAATTAACAAAACTAGGCAATTCTAATTTGTTATTATAGAAATAGTAATGCATGAAAAAAAAGTAGAGTGTGTAACTTATTCATAAAAGCCCCTTTTACCCTCGACTTAACTTTAAACCCTCGCCTGCGGCTCGGGTGGACAAATATAACTCGGGTAGTCTTACGTGTTTTTCGTTTTTGTTGTATAACCTACTGTTACACCAACTCTCAATTACTTTCTGTCTTAAAAGTACTAGGCAATCATAACTTACTTGGCAGCAAATATCTCCCTCTTCTCACTGGGGAGAGAAAGGTCCAGCCTGACCAAGCCGAGCCCTCGTATGTTGAGTTTAGCTTCCACGGCGGTTGCCGTGTACAGTCTCAAGTTGAGTCGGGTGCCGCTCGTGCTGAGACCGCCGGCGGTGACTGACATTGTTGCTGCTATGTTTACTGCCACGCTAGGAATAAATGATATTTGGTCGGTCTTAATTAATAGATATTGATGTAAATAAACCTGCGTAGAATTCGTTAATCGCTATCCCGCGGGAACTATGCAATTTTCCGGAATAAAAAACCATCTGTTCAGCTGTTTAGACGTGAAAAGGTAACAAACAAACAGACTTACAAACTTTCACATTTATAATGTTATTAGTGGGATAGGTAATCATCATCATCATCATCATCAGCCGGAAGACGTCCACTGCTGAACAAAGGCCTCCCCCTTAGAACGCCACAATGAACGACAACTCGCCACTTGCATCCACCGGTTTCCCGCAACTCTCACGATGTCGTCAGTCCACCTGGCGGGAAGCCTGCCAACGCTTCGTAACGACGTTATTATTATTAGTAATTATTTATTTGTTTAATTATAAGCATTAAGTAAAAGTAAAAAAGGAAGAGGTTATCAATTCGGTTTTATTTTTAATGTCAATTGTGATGTTTTTATGGCGTTAAATAAATGTATTTTCTTTCTTTCTTTCTACGTAACGAACCAGCAGGGTAGTGATTTATCGACATGGACTTTCATAAAGTAACGCCAGAATCAAACAATTATAATTAAACAAAATGTTGTCAAATCAAAACTTACCTGGGATGAATTTTCCCTTCGAAATCCAGGTTGCCGCTCTGGGAGAACTTGTCCACCATGGTGCCGGACATCTTGGTGTTGACGTAGCTGGTTCCCATCAGGTTCATATTGAGAGGCAAGCCGCACCCGGTGGGGACAGAGAAAGTAGTGTCGAGAAAGAGCGACGCTTTGTTGTACGAGATTTCCTGCAATGGTATGTATGTATGTACATCTGTATATTGTAAGTACTTAAAACCAATGGCTATGATAGACGACTCGAGAAATGTGACAATCTATGTTGGGAGGTGGCCATTATTTCAATCAATTGTTTTCTTAAATAGCTTCTTTCTTGCCGAGCTGTGAAGAAAACGACGTCTCTCTGTGAATAAAAAATATTTTTTGCATTTTTTCCTTCGCTATGTGATGAAAGTCATTGTGTATCACGGGCAGTAATGGGATTAATAACTCGAGTCATCAAAAGCTCACCGCCTTCGGAATCGGGTTCTAATACACCCTCGTTAGGAAACCCCTTCTTACGGCCCTTAAATCTTAATGCACAAGTACCTGGACGATCAAGCTCCGCTCGGGCTAAAACTCGGTACCAAGCGTTTTCCCAGAGATAAAACCAAGCTAGATCGATTTTCAATCCCCGAAAACCTCCTATACACTAAATTTCATCGAAATCGTTTGAGCCGTTTCCGAGATCGTCACTACTTAAAAAAAAAACTCGTATCTCAAAGTAGATAATTTTCTGAGCGACCTTATGAACATTACGTCATGGTTCAATTTTGTTGACATATTGATTTTAGATACGAGATTTTTTCAAAGTAATGACGATATATATAATATACGATATACACAAGTATACACAAGAATTAGATTGATAGATGTACTTTACCTCTCCTTGCGGTCGGGTAATAAGGAAAGCAAACAATTCTGTCATAAATACCTTCCCAGACAGAATCTCCAATATCCTCATCTGTGGATTCATCCTCTCCAAACTCTTCAAGATCTCACTATGGCCCTCAGCGTTCCAGTAAGATATCTCATTCCCAAACACTTTGATGCCCAGCTCAGCCATTGGGTACTGGTGTTTGAGCGCTTCGTTCTTGTAACCGATGTCATCTACTTTCTCCTTCACTTGGTCAGCGTCGGACAGGGAGCGGATGAAGCGCAACGCTTCGAGTTTATCGTTGATCTTTGTCTTACTGAGAGGGCCATTTTTACCGAATAGGTTTTCGAAGTAGCGCTCGAAACCTTCTGCACGGCCTTTGAGCTGAGAAAAAAGTTTGTTGCCATGGTAACGTCTCCTGGGTAACTTATTAAAAGTATGATTTTATGGGGTACAAATCCACGAAAAGGTTAGAAATTGTGACAGTTTTAAAGCAATTCCTTTATGGCACATGTCCTAATAGTAGACATTGCAAACACTTTTCTAACAAAGTGTATCACTGATGTCTAATGTCTCCTGAGTTACGGGACAGAAATAATAACATGCACTAAAAAGTTGATTGACCCATTTAAGTAAAACTCCACATTTTTACACAGTTGCAGAGTGACCATGTACTTAGAAAACAATTTAGTATTTTTTCTTTCTAACCTTATTCTAGTCGCATTCACTGTCTCTTTCTAACCTTATTCTATAACATTTGACAGAAAGAAGCGGTGAAAACCGTTGCGATTTCAAATGCGTTAGACAATAAGGCTTTAGCTCACTTCTGAATCACCCAGTATGAATCGAATACTTACCTCCAAGATATTGATTGATTCCCCAAACATGTCGACTGTCAAGTTGAGCGATACGGATCTAGGTATGTAAGAATCCGGTGTGAAGATGACGTTCGCTTCATAGTTGCCGCCTGAAAGTAACGTGCACAACTTAAACCATAAATAACCATACACGGAAGGTTTATATCAACTATCTTATATGTACTTAGAGTCACGACTGTCATTTAAAAAATATGTCCACTAATCAATAAGCAAACACTAAATACAATAATATTAATTGCTCAATAACTAACCTAACCAACTTAGAAAAGTCGAGAAACCCCATCACCATTTTAAAGTTCAATATCTCAAAAACGGCTGAACCTATTTTTATCAAACATAGCTAAGAACAACTACAAGGAAACTCGCTTTCACCTGAAAAACCCCATCGAAATAGGTCTATCTGTTTGAAAGTTACGATGCCACAGATAAACAGACAGATAGACATTGGCTTCAAACTTATAACATCCCACTTTTTGCGTCGTGAGTTAAAAAAGAAACAAGATCCTGACTGTAAAAACATCTTACTGTAAATCCGTTTTCTGAGGATCCTTCTCCTCTACCTCTTTTTTAGCTCGGATGTATTTACAATTAACAGAGAGATAGATTCACTTAAAGTTACAAAAATATGTTTTCATCTCTCCTGTTCGGAATGTTTAATTTTCAAGGGTGGAAAGTATTTTTTTTTTAATTTTTCGATTAGCCACGGAGTCGAAGATAGTTGAGTTACGTCAATTACACTTTTTATTCACGTTTCGGCATGGCCATCTAGATGCACGTCGTCGTGACCAAGAAGCTTATATACAAAACAAGAAATTTGATTTTTATTACGTCACGAACACACATATATATATATATATGTATATTATATGTGTACGTAAGGGGACGGTCGGCAAACAAGGTTGAGCATCTACGGGGAGACACTATTTACCAGCCCGGATAATACCGACATGGAAATACTGACCCGATTTTTCGTGTAGATATAAACTCGTGCCTGTTTGACATGAGTGAAATAATTAATTAAGTAATTTAATGTTGATATAGTGTCACCCAAACTATACGCTCTACGGCAGGGGTCGGCAATGTTTTGGCAGACATGGGCTGTATAGTGAAAAAAATAGATAATTGCGGGCCGCACTTATAAGATAATTTTGTGCCTAATAGATATCCTACCTAGTTATCTATTGTAGGTAGGTATTATAAGTGATATTACAAAACAGTCGCGGGTCGCAAGGAGATAGTATGTCTCGGGCTGCATACGTTGCCAACCGCTGCTCTAGGGCGTTACTTACCAGCGTTGTACTGATCAAAGAACACGCTCTGCTCGTAGTTCCGTGAGAACATCCGGAAGTCCGGACTGTCCTCCAGCTGGGGCATCGGGTTTCCGGAGAGCAGGCCCTGGATCTCCACGCGGGAGGGCAGCGACGACTGGCCCAGGTTGTTCAGGTGGGACCAGACGAATGTCGCCACTGGGGGACGAAAATAAACAGGTGTTTTAAAATTAAACTGTTAATTGCATAGTTGACGAATAGGATTGATAACAACGTCTGATATACAAAATACAGTCAGTCAAATAAACCGGCCGGAGGGTCATACCAGGCGAAAAGGCACACTTGGCGCGTAGACCCGTTGAACCGCGATGGACAACCTTTGCACCAGAAACGACCCAGAGCGGGGGTTAAGACCTTTCAAGAAAACGGTGCTCCACTTCTTTAAAAAAAAAGTTTTGCCTCTGACTTTTAAGATCAGGCATATATCAACAGGTTGGGTAAG
This sequence comes from Choristoneura fumiferana, assembly GCF_025370935.1. Taxonomy (NCBI): domain Eukaryota; kingdom Metazoa; phylum Arthropoda; class Insecta; order Lepidoptera; family Tortricidae; genus Choristoneura; species Choristoneura fumiferana. The sequence goes on from NC_133493.1 coordinate 7,513,352, forward strand.
TCTGACTGAACACCCTTTAACAGAATTATTTAATAGGGTAGAGTAGATCAGTGTTTTTCAAACTTTTTCAGGACGGGACCTGGTTTGAAAAAAATTTGGCGACCCCTTGCATATCTCCATTTGCATTATTTGTATTGTCTTAGGTTGATAATACAAACATTGAATAATCATACACAATAACTGTGAGAGTTTTTTAAATATTCTGTGACCCCCTACAGGGGTATCCGCGACCCCCCGGAGGTCGCGACCCACAGACTGAAAAACACTGGTGATAGTGGTGATGATACCATAAAACAATCATTCCAAGACGTCATCGTCCGACTCCAGAGCACAGACCTCTTCTCAGAGTGAAAGGGCTTGGTCTATAATTCCCACGTGGGCCCTGTGCGAATTTCTTCACAGGTCTGTGCACATTTGCCTTTGCCAGCCTGTGGTGTTCCGGCTGACGATACGTACCCTGGTTAACTTGCTCGTGCCGCACGGAGTGGTATATTTTCCTGATGATGCTGAGAGTGGGACACTTCATCACTTGCAGGTAAGACGCCAGGCGCACTTCTATGTTCACGTAGTCTTCGCGGAACGTCTCCAAGAAATATTCACTGGGAACAGATTGAATATAATAATATTCAATATTATTAGGCTTGAACTATGTATAACCGTGAGGTTGCGTTTCCATCAGAGATGTGCGAGGCATGTGTTGCGAGGGATGTGTTGTGAGGTATGTGTTGCGAGGGATGTGTTGTAAGGTATGTGTTGCGAGGGATGTGTTGTGAGGTATGTGTTGCGAGGGATGTGTTGTGAGGTATGTGTTGCGAGGGATGTGTTGCAAGGGATGTGTTGTGAGGTATGTGTTGCGAGGGATGTGTTGTGAGGTATGTGTTGCGAGGGATGTGTTGTGAGGTATGTGTTGCGAGGGATGTGTTGTGAGGTATGTGTTGCGAGGGATGTGTTGTAAGGTATGTGTTGCAAGGGATGTGTTGCAAGGGATGTGTTGTGAGGTATGTGTTGCGAGGGATGTGTTGTGAGGTATGTGTTGCGAGGGATGTGTTGTAAGGTATGTGTTGCGAGGGATGTGTTGTGAGGTATGTGTTGCGAGGGATGTGTTGTAAGGTATGTGTTGCGAGGGATGTGTTGCGAGGGATGTGTTGTGAGGTATGTGTTGCGAGGGATGTGTTGTGAGGTATGTGTTGCGAGGGATGTGTTGTGAGGTATGTGTTGTGAGGTATGTGTTGCGAGGGATGTGTTGTGAGGTATGTGTTGTGAGGTATGTGTTGCGAGGGATGTGTTGTGAGGTATGTGTTGCGAGGGATGTGTTGTAGGTATGTGTTGCGAGGGATGTGTTGCGAGGGATGTGTTGTGAGGTATGTGTTGCGAGGGATGTGTTGTGAGGTATGTGTTGCGAGGGATGTGTTGTGAGGTATGTGTTGCGAGGGATGTGTTGTAAGGTATGTGTTGCGAGGGATGTGTTGTAAGGTATGTGTTGCGAGGGATGTGTTGCAAGGGATGTGTTGTGAGGTATGTGTTGCGAGGGATGTGTTGTGAGGTATGTGTTGCGAGGGATGTGTTGTGAGGTATGTGTTGCGAGGGATGTGTTGTAAGGTATGTGTTGCGAGGGATGTGTTGCAAGGGATGTGTTGTGAGGTATGTGTTGCGAGGGATGTGTTGTGAGGTATGTGTTGCGAGGGATGTGTTGTGAGGTATGTGTTGCGAGGGATGTGTTGTGAGGTATGTGTTGCGAGGGATGTGTTGTGAGGTATGTATTGCGAGGGATGTGTTGTGAGGTATGTGTTGCGAGGGATGTGTTGTGAGGTATGTTGCGAGGATGTGTGTAAGGTATGTGTGCCAGGGATGTGTTGTGAGGTATGTGTTGCGAGGCAGAGTTTTGAAGTTTGTGTGCGAGGATGTGTGCAAGGGATGTGTTGTGAGGTATGTGTTGCGAGGGATGTGTTGCGAGGGATGTGGTGCGAGGTATGTGTTGCGAGTACTCAGTCACTAGTAGCGGCCAGTGGCGTGCCCCTGCGTCACGGCACCCCGCTAGTTTCAAAAATCAAAATCAAAATGGTTTATTAAAAGCAAAAACAAACTAGTTTATTTAATAAAACAATACATTAAAAAAATCTGGCCCTCGCTACGTATCCTGGCACATCTCTGGTGAACACGCAGCCACACTCAGGTTTTATTATTATTATTTTATGTACACAGTAATTTGTGTGTAGCAAAATCCGAAATTTCAATTCAACGGATGCCTCTAATGATTTATGCATGCGAAGCCCCGGGTAAACACGTAGTAAAAAATAAATCAATATCCATTACCGCGTCTCAACGCAAGGCGTGCGCCGGAACGCGTCCACGGCCGTCAACCTAATAGGCACAGGGACGAGTGAGTCGCCGATTATATTCATTAGTATGTCTGCGAATTCTTGCTTGAAGCCGCCTATGTTGCCGAGCGCTTTGATGGCTATTACTATCTGTAATAATATTAAAAGAAAAAAAATAGGTGCGGGTAACATTATACAGAACTTGTAAGCTGTTAGAAGAAAAAATGCGTTTCGGTGCCATTATATTTACAAAATCTTATTATTACCTATAATTGGGTCCATCAGCTTTTTCTTGTTTGTTATTCTGTACTGATGTCCAAGAGACAACAGTGACAGAGTTTATTAATAGAACTCTTTTAATATGATGTGTTTAAGATATAATCCATAAAATAATGGGCTTGGAACTAAGACAAAAATTTACGCTCGATGAATTTTAACTACAGAAATCATTTTGCAACTCATGGTTTCAAAGAGTTGTCCAGGGGACGTAACCATGGCCACGAGGTACAAGAAAAAGTTGATCGATCCAATTAACGGAGTTGGTTACGGTTGGTACTTATTTTCTCTCCAAATTGCCCTGTACAACTTATATGAGCTTACGTTGCTTCTTTCGGCTCTAGGCGCGGTGGCTAAGTTTTTGGTGGACAGCTCTTGGACTATGCTCTGGAACTCTTCCATTATCTGTTTCGGCGTGTCCTCTTCGCAGCATTCTCGTACTTCACAAAAATAATTACAATAGTTAAAAAAACGACATACATGCTTTAATTGCCTGACTGCTCCCTCATCAGACCCTGAATACCATTCTTGGTCGTACACCCCAACCCAAGACGATTAAGTTGTTCTGTCTTGGACATATTGTTGTATTGGCATTAGAATTAAGCATTGTTTCCAAGTAACATGCCAATACCTCGATAAGAAGTGGGTAGACTAACCTATAGTTTTGCAGGATGACCATTTAAAAAAAAATCTGAAAAATTTACAATTTCGGCGGGAAAAAATGACTAACAAAAATAATGCGACTAGATATCATACTATTTTAAGAACATACAAAATAATCACCACGAAATAGAACATTTTAAATATTCTACTTTGGGCGTAAATATCACCCAATTGAATTAAAAAATAACAATAATAAACCTCTTATCAAATTTACTTACTATTACAAAAAATATCAACTCACGTGACTTCCCGCTGTGCTTGCAGTACGAATGCACCATGGACGACACGGTGAAGCTGACCAGCTGGTCGTTCTGCTGCTTCTTCAGGAGTTCCAGCATACTTGTCAGCATTTCCTTCTTGGGGCTGAACAATTGGAGGACAAAATAATATTGTAAGTATGTATTTACATCTCTTTATTCGACAGAAATAGAGAAGCAAACTAATCAATACACAATTACACAAACTCACGCGGGTGCGGCGTGCTTCTTTCATGTCATCTGATAGAGCAACCCTTTTATGGTGCCCTTGCAGGGTTTATGCTGGTGCATGTATTTGGGTCACTCAACTTTTTAGTGTTCTAATTCTGTCACTGATACACTTGCTCACAAAAATGTTTGCAATGTATACCTACTACTAGCACGTTTAGGAGATGAGCCATGAAGAAATACAGTATCATCATAGAGATAATCATAAAATCAAATCACACAAATTACATTAAATTAATATAAATTATTACAACAACAAAACAATGTCAAATTAAATAAAATTACAATGAAAAAATTGCCTTTCCTACTTTCTTAGTTTTAGTGAATTTGTACCCCATAAAATCATACTTTTAATAAGTGACCCCGGAATATATATGTTACCATGGCAACCAACTACACTGAAAAATTGATCGACTAAAGTAGTTACCGCGGTATCATAGCCATGGACATGAGCCACTCGTGCCGCGTGTTCACATCCACAGCGCCCTTCAGGATCATGTCTTTGATCAGTTCCACGGAGCCCGCGCTGGCGATGTACGGCAGTGCGTCTAGCATGTGCTTCCTGCAGGCAAAAGTTGTCACTAGTATTTTACAAAACGAAATAGTCTTGAGTCTTGGGTGTTTAATATGTAAATACGTAGATACGTAGGTAAATACTTTTACCTTTAAGTTAGTTCATTGTTTGTAACTCAGTTGTCAAGTTTAGTTCATTGATATGGACCTCCGCAAAGTAACGCCTGATTAAATAAGGTATCTATCTACGTTGTTTAGAAGGTCAAACTAAGTTTAATTTGAGAAATAATTTATTTATAATGTCGAGTATAGGGGATATTAGGGAAAGCTCTGCGCAGGGGGCGACACTAGCGAAACCGCCATGACAACGTCAGTTCTCTAAATATTTTGTCGCCATGACGGATCATGACCAAAGAGTATAACATTTACATCGATAGTAACGATAGAGCTATATTTCCAAAAATTTAATTAAAATAATATGATAACATCCTACGGACATTTAAGATACTCAAAAAACTGTTAGAAAATTTCAGTAATATCCCTTATTGACGGTTAAGAATTCGTACATAAGACAAAACTTGAGGTATCCCATCTTAGGCCTCTAGGTTGGCAACGCATCTGAAATACCCCTGGTGTTCCAGATGTTTATGGGCGGTGGTGATCTCTTACCATCAGGAGACCCACTTGCTCGTTTGCCATCCAGTTGAATAAAAAAAAAAAGTACGATAGATAGCTTGTGCGGCTGCGCGGCATGTATTTCTATTGCCTGGCGTCAGGTGGCGTGGCTGTAGTGTTTCTACATATGGATCCTGCCAGCTGAAGTGGCAATGGGCGGGCCACATCTCACGAAGAACAGATAACCGTTGGGGGAGAAAAGGCTCCGTGGCAGATGGTGGGAGCCCTTGCCAGCAGCTGTTCCAGCGCCGGATAGGGCAGGCCGCGGTAGGCGCGCACCAGTTTGTAATACTCACGAGCTCTGTGGCAGAGTGGGAGCCCTTGCCAGCAGCTGTTCCAGCGGCGGATAGGGCAGGCGCGCAGGCGCGCACCAGTTTGTAATCCTCACGAGGCTCTGTGGCAGATGGTGGGAGCCCTTGCCAGCAGCTGTTCCAGCGCCGGATAGGGCAGGCCGCGGCAGGCGCGCACCAGTTTGTAATACTCACGAGGCTCTGTGGCAGATGGTGGGAGCCCTTGCCAGCAGCTGTTCCAGCGCCGGATAGGGCAGGCCGCGGCAGGCGCGCACCAGTTTGTAATACTCACGAGGCTCTGTGGCAGATGGTGGGAGCCCTTGCCAGCAGCTGTTCCAGCGCCGGATAGGGCAGGCCGCGGCAGGCGCGCACCAGTTGTAATACTCACGAGGCTCTGTGGCAGATGGTGGGAGCCCTTGCCAGCAGCTGTTCCAGCGCCGGATAGGGCAGGCCGCGGCAGGCGCGCACCAGTTTGTAATACTCACGAGGCTCTGTGGCAGATGGTGGGAGCCCTTGCCAGCAGCTGTTCCAGCGCCGGATAGGGCAGGCCGCGGCAGGCGCGCACCAGTTTGTAATACTCACGAGGCTCTGTGGCAGATGGTGGGAGCCCTTGCCAGCAGCTGTTCCAGCGCCGGATAGGGCAGGCCGCGGCAGGCGCGCACCAGTTTGTAATACTCACGAGGCTCTGTGGCAGATGGTGGGAGCCCTTGCCAGCAGCTGTTCCAGCGCCGGATAGTGCAGGCCGCGGCAGGCGCGCACCAGTTTGCCCCACAGGCCCACTGTCGAGCCGCTATCCAGGTTAGAATCCACTGTGGCACCCGGCACGTAATCGTCGGCGCTTTCTTTGATACTGTAAACAAAAACCATTTTTAAAACAAACTTCTCAAATTTTTCGCCGAAAATATGTTTCTGAAGTGATTAATTTCCCGACTGATTCATATGTTTTTTTTTTATACTGTTAGTACCTACTTCTGGATTGATTTAAAACTAACTTAACCTGTAGAGTTCTACAGGATGGTCCTGAAATATATCCTGAATAGTTAACAGTTTCAGAAAAAAAAACATTTCCAAATTTTAAATCCAAGGATCAGGCAAATAACTTACTTGCACAGTAGCTTCAGGACGTCTCTGGCCGACCTCAGTTCGCCGGTTTCTGTTTTGACATGCGTGTTGTGATGGTGAAGAAGGTTGGAACGTTTCTCAATTGTAAGCCAGCCTGAAAAAAAAAACGCTTGTAAAATAAAAACAAACAACGCAAGAGCAACTATAGGTTACAGCTCCTTCGAACCACCTGGCACCCGACCAGCATAGCCTCGTCGCTCGTCGACAGGTGGTCGACAGGTGGTCGACGGGTGGACGCCGCGTTGTCACCAGTGAACCTCGCGTGGTCAACGAGTGAACTTCGTGCGGTCAATGAGTGGACCTCGCATGGTCTACAAATGACCATGTAGGGGGCGGGGAGCACTGCACTGCAAACCTGCGAGCAGCGAGCATGCTCATAACAAACCATATAAAACTAACCGCTCGAGGCCAGGCTGAGTGGGTCGGACGCCAGGTGGCTCTAACGAGGCAGCTGTGACCTTTAATTTACTGCTAGTATAGTTACTAACCTTTAGGCTGCGCCTCCATAATCTGCGTGTCGGTCTTATTCTCCTCCCTAACGAGCACCAAGTCCTGTATGACTGTGGTCATGGCTCCGGAGTTCCTGCCAGAGAAAGGCTCGAACAGATGCCGCTCGCGGCAGTTGACCTGCTTATAGATGTTGTGGTCGACGCTGATGCGGCACTTGCTTTCAGATTTGAGGACAGGCCACGTTTGGAATCTCTGTAATCAAACTCATTAATATTATAAATGTCAAAGTGAGTTTGTTCATTTGTTTCACTTGCACGCCACTGAGCATATAAATTTAACAAAACAGTCGCTGCAGACCTAGATGAGAACTGATGTCCTGTATATATAGGCCAACACTATACCGTTGAACTACGATCCAAATGACAGAGTTAACGAAAATTAAAAAAAAAAACCGCTAAGAGCTTTTGCACGCCGCGGTTTTCTTTCCATAGAGCAGCCATGCAACTCACGCGCATATCGCGTTAAGCGCTCGGTTGTTTTATGCGATAAACGTTGCGTTAAACGCAATGCGCTTGACACATCAATTTGCATTAGATAATCTAATTACCAAACATTGTCTTATGTGGCGAGCGCAGCGCGGCAAGCGCATGTATTATCTGATACAAAATGGATGTGCGTCCAACGAATTGCGTTTAACGCAGCATTTATGGCATAAAACAACCGAGCGCTTGAGTATCGATACAATAGTGCGCGACGGCGCGTTTAAAAAACGCTGTGTACAAAGGCTCTAAAATGGTTTTGTGTGTGTGTGTGTGTGGTGGTGTGGTGATAGTCGGGTTTGTACATACGATTTGTCTGTGCCCTTACAGTGTGGATGGAGAGGGGTTGAATGAATATGTACACGTTTGTTGCATAGGCGTAGCTATTGTAAGGTAGCGAGTGAACAAAGTAATAATTGTTTATCTAACTATACAAAAGGTCACTCACACTCTGGAAGTCATAGCGCACTGTCTGCAGTATGGACAGGTATTTGTACCGGTTCCTGCACTGCGACAGGTCTCTGGTCTTAACCAGAATGAGGCTGGTGTCCTCCTGTCCTCGGACCACGTACTCCACGCTGCAGGACCCGTGAATGTCTTGCTGCAATACAAATTGATTACGTAAAAGTATTTGTTATTTTAAGCAATCATCACATAATAGGGCAACAAAACAGATAGGTTAAGAAATCAATCTACATACAAAGTGTGCTCGAGCAACGCACACATAGACACTGCTTACGGATATGATATCTGTATACGATAGTGCCATCCGCTTGAGACACGCGTCTGTGAACTTTTTTTGTAAATACGAACTTTTCCGACAAAATACGATGGCAAAACATTATTCACGTGTACGAGTGCCACTACCACGATAGTTTTTTGTGCATAAGCCATAGTTGACAACCATAGAGCGACCGCCGAGCGTAGGTATGAAAAGTGAAGTACATATGAGATTGACTTCTGTATCTATCTGTTTTGTGATACGGCTTCTTAAAGTCGTGTAGGTACTGTTGTGGGGGAGAGGTTACAGTTAGACAGATCTCTCTCCAGGGGGATATTATGCCTGGGGACTGAAGTCTGAAGAAAGGTCGTCGGAAGTTACATGTATGCGTCCAAGTTGAGAAACTTCGAGAGCGCAATGTAGAGAGTCTCTACACTGTGAATAGGCCACAAGGGTTAGGTTAAGTCAAATGAAATTTCTGTAAATTATTTTATAGATTTTAACATTTTTCTTCGATGTGCTGGATAAAATACAGTCTTTTAATCAATTTGAGGTCCATATCAATGAACTATAAACAATCTACTTGTAACAGTGGCCTCTCATATAGAAGATCGTAGGTTCAAATCTGACACCTCTGAGTTTTTCGGAATTAATTAATGCGCGAAATAAGAAACAAAAAAAAATATTGATAGACCTTTGGCCTCACCTGCACTTAACATCAGGTGAGGTAGTGGTCAATCACGGCCAGTTTCATGTGAGAAAAAGATAGTATTAAAACCGAAATTTTTACAAATACTTATTTTCATACCTCAACTCCCTTGAAATTGATATCAAATCTTTTCATGGAGTTCTGGAAGAGGGACAGGATGGCCCTCTTGAAGTTGAGCACCCAGTCTTCCTCCGCACTCTCTGGACAGATCTCCGAAATAATACCATCATGAAATGCGAACCTACACAAATAAAAAGATCAAATGAAAATAGGAGCCACTTGATTTTTAGTTGTAAAATGGAAACACGAAATAATTATGATTATTATTAACATTCCTTGTCTGAAATTAGGTTTTATTAACATAATTATAATACCAATTGTTACTTACAGCCACGGATGCCATAAAATCTGCCTGAGGGATAAAATCAAAAGATGGGCACGGGATGGTCTCCTTGGCAACTTTCCATCCTATATTGCACTCACCATTCTCACCAACCCCCTTGCCAAGCGTGGCGACTGTTGGCAACCCCCCCTGCTTTATGATGATGAACCCACAATATTTATTTACCTAAGTTCAAAGAGTGAGATGGCATGTATAAACTTCTCAGCTCTCTCCACGGGGTAGTTTTCATCCTGGTCTAACAAGGTCACATCCCTCAGCTGCAGCAGACCCTCGCAAGGTTTAATGAACTGGATGGCGGCCTGGGAAACATTTTAAAATATATTTTGTTATTACAAATGTACTGGATATTGACCACAAACCAAGCTGCACATAAGTTTAATAGTACATTGTGTCTTAAGGGCGGTAAATAAGGAATTACGAACGAGAGTCTATTAGAAGCCCGAAGTCGAAGACTGAGGGCTTTAATGAGTCGATGTTCGTAATTCTAGTACCGCCCGTGCGACATACAATGTTTTTCATCACATTTGCGAGTTAAATTGTATATTTGTAAAAGAAAAACTAATATTTTTCAAAAATTGCAGATACCACTAACTGCGCTCTTGGCAGCGCCAGCCTCCGCGCCACCCCACCCCACGTAGCATGTGCCCGACGTGCGCGCGCCGCGCTGCAGCACGCCATGCAGTATCACACTCATTTACCGACCTTGGGCTTCATGACAACAAAATTAGTACGGGCAATGACTCATTTACCGACCACGGGTTTCATGACGAGCACATTAAGGTCGAGGGTTTTATTTGGGGGGTTGCAACCAAGGTAGCCTGCATGTTACAAAACTGTTTACGAGCAAGTGTGATGAAAAATAATTATGGTGCATGCATTTTGTCATAATAGGGTATTTGACAACTCCTGAAATTGTCATATCCTATTTATTACTATGAATACCTATATAGATAGTTTAGTGAAGAAAAAAATTAATTTGGTTGCCAACAGAAATTTTTGTAATTTTTTAAAATATCTGTTTCTTTATAAAACAATTATGAGGCTAAATGCATGTGACATGCTTAGTATGTCTTTCTTTGGTAAATCGTGAATTTCAAACCTTTTTTTGTTATACTATACTAGCCGCAAAAAATCTGGCCCTCAATTGTATGCAGTAATAAGTAATTTTGGTATGGAGAGTGGACCAAATTTTGTACTGCTGAGTATAAATATGTAAAGCTGGCTTAAAATTACTTTTCCTTTTGATTGATATGCCTTGATTTATAAAAGAAATAAATAAAAAGTCAAATACCAAATTAAACATAACATAATATGACAATTTCAGTATCAAAAATATATGTCACCTTTTAAAGAAATTTGTTGATTAGGAAATAAAAATAAAATTATAATCCGCATACCTCAGCTTTTATGTCCAAAGTAGACCTATTGTTACTGGAGCCAGCAAAATAGGTCTCAACATTTACTTTATATTCATAGTAGTAGATTGTTTCTGGCAAGTAACGGAATTTGTCTGACTCTGAAAATTTACAAATAATAATTGATTAATTACATTACCAATTTTTCTGTGAAAAGTATACAAAGTAGTTCATGATTAAATTGGAGGAACTAATAACTAGCCGTATTGCTCAGCTATGGCAATGAAATTTATAAATTAACTAGTGTTTACCTGTGGTTTCGCACACATAAAACATTAGATCTAGCTGCTGGGAATTCTCGAAAATTAAATCATGGTTTTCATTGATGTTACATTAAAAAACAATCATGTAAAATTTCATGAGCAGCGGTTGTTGTTTCGAGATTTTATTCCTATCCCGTGGGAATATTGGAATAAAAAGTAGCCTGTGTTTTATTCCAGATGTCTAGCTATCTACTTACCAAATTTCATCCAAATCCGTTCAGCCGTTTCAGGTGTAATTTTGGGGAAAGGGAGGCGAAGAATGTTACCTTTTATATTATAGACCAGGGGTCACCAAATAGCGAGGACCGCGGTCCGAATTCGGACCGCTGACCTATTTTGTGCGGACATTAAGTAAACGATAACTTGTAATTACTGAGACAGTTTAATAAATTGTCTTATAGTTGTCGTCAATTTGACAACGGCCGACCGGACCGGACCCTGAAGAAACTAATTGGTGATCCTTATCACTGAGTGCTTTGGTGCCCCCTAGAATGTGATTCAAACCTAATTACACCTTAGCTCCTCTCGCTAATTAACTATAAATAATTGCTCTTCACTGTAAAATAATCAGGTAAAAACTACTTTTATTAGAAACGAAAACGAAACTTAAAATTAAACATAACTTTTGTTCCACTCCACTTACCTGCGCATGACGGCGGTCCACAAATGTACGGATCTTTCAGTGAATCTGAAATTTATCAAGTAATTCAGAGTTGATCAGTAAATTATGTGTACTTTCTTCGGTGGAATAGAGCGGCGAAGCCGGGAAAAACGTATTTACTATTTACACATTGTATTTTATTTATTTACATGTTTCGAGCATGTTTTGACAGTGACAGTATTGTAGCTGTTGCCAGTCCAAATTATAATTTGCTCCTGTCTGGTTAAAACTTGGTTCTCTTCTCTTGGTTGTTAGGTTCAAAATCCTACTTAATTTCCAGTATTGGATCAATTAGGATCGATCTGCCACGTCTGTCAAGAATTTGTTTATTGCAATCCCATGGGAACTATGCATTTTCCGGAGTAAAAACTTTCCTATTGTCATTCTCAGGGTCTAACTATTTCCATATCAAATTTAATCAAAATCGGTGCAGCTGCTTAAGCGTGAAGAGGTTACAGAGAGATAGATAGGCATAAAATAATGTAGTTGTTTCGAGACTTTTACCTTTAACGCTAATATTTTTTTTGTGCTAGCAACATATTTTGAAAAAGTTTCTTTTCCGTATGATGAGTGATGTTCAAATAAAAAAAAAACATGATATCGATAAAAACATAAAAAATGCCACTGTGTTTATTAACAATGTCAATTTGTCACGGTCGCCGCAATACAGGCTTGTTTCCCGAGTCTAGGATGGGGGCCACAATTGGATTATTTATATTATTTAAATAAATATACCTGTCTACTTTTTAAAATCTAAATAATGTATTTTTTAGTGATCGAGTCACCATATTCATATTTCCACAACAGGAAGCCGCAATTTACAAATACCGCAATCATCTATCATTCCTCGAACATGTCGCGCTCATATTTATCTAAAACCTTTCCCGGACAAAATTCTAAACTTTAATTTAGCCCCGAAAGTATCAAGTGGAACATAAATCAAGGGATTTTGTTAGTAAATTAGGAAACTAGAGGCGATATCTGGTGAAATTTTCGAGATCCTTATCTCACCCTTGTCTCTCGAGGGTCAGGGGTAACGGACCGCGTTGTGCGATAGGAATAGGTAAGTGACGCAACGTCGTGTTGTTTAGATATACGAAACTGACGCGCAGGACGTAAAGATACATCTTTTCGCTTCAGTGTTTCTGTATAAAAAAGATAAAAATGTGAACATTTAAATTAACTGACTTTAATTGGGTCTGTATGTCATTTTCGTTTGAATGCTTGTTGTTCAGGGGATATTTTTATTTTACCCGATTGTGTGAGAAGGAGAGTACCTACCTAAGGTTATGTTACAAAAGTAAATAAATTTTACAATTTTATTTATATACTTAATATTTAAAAAGAACTAAGATATTATAATACAGATACGTTAATATAAACCTTTACAGTTTCTTGTTGTTAATAAAGGTATTGAAAAATGTTTTTAACCCCCCGATGCAAAAAGAAGGGTGTTAATAAAAATAAGTTTGACATCAATGTCTGTCTGTTTGTCTATCTGTGGCATAGTAGCTCTCAAACGGATACATAAATTTCGATAGGGTTTTTTTTACGTGAAACTGAATTGAACGTGTTTTTTTGAACGTGTGTTTTTTGTGTGAATTCTTGTGGCAGTTCTTAGCTATTTTCCAATAAAATCGGTTCAACCGTTTTTTAAGATGTTGAACTTTGAAATGAAAATGTCGAAGATTTCTTATTGAATGGTTCATGGTTTTTTCTAGCGACCACATTTGTTTAGTTAACAATTTCTAGATAACAACGGCCTTATCTGAAGAAACAAGACACATATTAAACAATTTTTTGTCCATTATTTTAGTAAAATTGGAACTATGTGCCTACAGGCGAACGATTTGCATAACAATTTCTGAAATTGAACATTCATGAACATCTAAAAAAAAAAAAATTGCATCGTTTATTGCATTGCACATTGCACTGATAATGGATATGCGCTTGCATAGCACTTTATGCACGTGTTTGTTGCACATTAGAATAGTTCAAGTAAATACACTTAATAGGACCGGACTCGGACACATCCTTGTTCTAATTTGTTATCGATGTGCAATATCTATAAATAAATTACTAACAATATACTAAACAATGTTATCCCACTTACTAGGTACTAGGTACTTGCTTTAAAGCTAGCTTTCTCCCGCGGCTTCCCTTCCGTAAAAGAATAAAAATTAGTTAGCTCCCTATATTTTCCACCGATAACCTCTTCAGTGCTTTAAGAAAAAAAAAACTGATCTTTTTATCTCAATACTTGACATTCTTAGCATTTTTATTTTTTATATTATTGTTAATCCTGTTTAATATTACCGTTGACGACTTCAATACAGATACTTGTAACTGACATTTTTGTAATTTTTTTATGATGTATTATATTGAATGAATAAATTAACTAAACTAAGCTGTGCATTATCTATAAGTCAGTCGGTCACACCAGTTTATTCTAGGAAGTACCTGGGCAACCAAGCTTAGCTTAGCTTAGCTTAACATTCGAAGGCACACGTTTTTCCATGAGGTAAGACCAAGCTAGATCACGTTCGGCCCCGAAAATATACACACATGGCAAATTTCATAAAAGCAATTAGAGCCTTTTTCGATATCTCCGAAATAAATAAATAAATAGTTGTACGTTTAACGGTAGGTATCACAGATCCGAAAGAACATCAATGTATGAACGATAGCAATTATTTTACAAAAGCAATCAAATGAGACCAAAGACTTAAACGAATATTTAAAACTTAGCTTCGTAGTTTAAATCATCTTGGTGTCCAAAGTCTTACGAACGGAATTCAAATTATTATCAGATTTTCTATTTGTGTACTCACAAAAGTTTAAAATATCTAAAATACTTGGAATAATCGTTTTCGCCCGCCGTTTGCGACGTTAGTTACTGGGTAAGAACGATCAGGGTGGGCACTATACGAAATTCGAAAATCGAAGATGAATGATATTCTAGCTTAAAATTGGGTATTGAAAATCTTAAAAAAGCACTTTAGTAAATAGTACTCAGAAGTAGCTACCTCTATATTTGTTTTCGATAAGGAACCGTATAAAATTAGGAGAGAGAAAATAAACAACACGTCCTTTTTCCTTAAATCATCCAATCTCACAATACTGGATATACTAACTAAAAGTTGGTAAAATTAGGCATAAATAACTTGGACAAAAAAAATGTGTACCGTATTAACATCTTTCTAGTTCAAACTGCTGCTAGCGTTACTGGTAATCAAGATAAAAAATAATACATACTTCCTAATCCTGTGACAGCAACGGCAAGGCACAAACACAACACCACCACACTCAACATTTTAACTTCAGCATTCCATCACAACCAGCCGTTTCACTCATCCGACGACAAATGACAAAAAACCACGAGCCAATTATGTTATCCAGAGGTTATGAGGGTCAACTATTATCACCCCTTATCGATTGGCGGAACTATGCAGAAGCGTAATTATGAATATTGTAAACTGATAGATTGTCAGTTTGTTTGTGAGCAAATCTATAACAGAACTATGCGTCACAGTGCACAAATTATAGTAGTAGTGTAATTGACGCATTCGCGCAAATGCGAGCGAAGGGCTTTAAACCAACTTAACTATGACGCTTTATGTACTTAAGTTAAGTATGTAACTAGTTGAAACTGTCTAGACAAAGAAAAAAGAACGATTACTTAAGTACCTGTTGTTTGAAGAAATGGTGTGTACCCTCTTATTGTTAGCAGATCCGAACTTTTTTACACAGTTTCATTGTAACAAAATGAGGAAAAAAATTAGGTAGCTATCCAATCATAAACTTGACCGTACCGTTTAAAGCGTCTTTTTTATTATACCTGAGACCATAGTCCTTGGACAAGATTAACAAGCTCACTAAGCCGAGTGTATTTGTATGCCCCTTCATAGTCATAGATGAACTAAAATCTGCCCCTGCAGTCATACCGCGATATAAGTAATAAAAGGGAGCGCCAAAGTTCGCATACTCTTCGCTAGTCATACCATAATAATTGTCCGAATCATCGTTTGTCTGAAATTTTTAAATGGTCATCCTGTAGAAAACCATAGGTTAGGTTAGGTTTATTTTATGACAATTCTGAACAACTATTGGATTCAGAGAAAAAAAAGTTATGAACAACAATCATTCTGACAAATATTATATTCGGACTTCCAATAAGTATGCGAGCTGATATGGACCCGTAATAAAATGGTTGGTTAGTGAAAATATCATGCAGTTATAGTTGTAATACTGCTTTTCTCCGTATGCTGCGTTTTGTGTATTGTAGGTAGGTAGGGATCGGTCGACGGGAAGTCAGCGGAATCGTGCGGGCTCGGATTACGTTCCGAGTTGGTGCGACGCGGTACCATTATGGTCTTACTCATATTAGTTTAAAATTTATTACAAGTTCAGAAAAATGACGATACAGAAAGCCTTTTTTGAGAAGTCCTTTAAGATACTGCCCGATTCGAACTTGGGGAAAAACGAAAAATCATAATTCATTATAAAAACGGAGTTCAATTATGTTTAGGTACAATTTTTTTTTGTGTAGGTATGTATTTAAACTCTTTATTGTACAAAATAAGTCAAAGTAATTAGTCATTAAGGGTGAGTAATAAGTAAAGTCATTGATTTTCTTATTAATTTTTCTTTTGTAATTTTGCTGCCTAAAATTTGCTGTTCGGATAATGTGAATCTTTATCTAACGCAAAGCATTAAATTAGATAGAAAAGAGAAATTCATAGATATCTCTTATTTCATTAAGTTGATCGTTGCCCACATTCATAATGTTGATCGTTGTAACAAAAAACACCAAAAAATGGTTGACCTCAAATAACTCCACCCTTTTGTGACACATCACAGTTGTTATCTTATTTGTTTGTTTTAGTGTAGTGACATGTAGTCATTTCATCTAATTCATTTATACTATACCGTAATGTAAACTATTTTGATCAAATTATTAATGACGGGCTATTCTAACGATAACAATATTATTCTATCATATTCTATTTAGCATAGGTAGCTAAAGAGTGGAATTCCCTGCCTAATTAAATTGCCCTGCTCAGAATGATAACTACCTACATATTAATTCCCTTCTCAAAAAAAGCCTTTATTAAGAATGAAATAAAGCTTATTTAAAATACAGTGAAAGCAGAGTAATATTGTCGTACGCTACTTAATTGGCCCGGTTGTCAGTTGGGACGGGACGGGGTACTGCAGGGCTACTACGAAACTCGAAACTCGAAGTTCGTATCGTATCGTACCGTCCCTCTCGCTCTCGTATTAAATAGTATAAGTGTCAGAGGGACCGCACGACACGAACTTCGAGTTTCGAGTTTCGTAGTAGCCCAGCTACTAATGCTCGGGGGCTACTACGAAATTCGAAGTTCGTATCGTACCATTCCTCTCACTCTCGTATTACATAATATTAGCGTCAGATACGAAGTTCGAATTTTTCACTTCGTAGTATAGGTTTTTTTTTTTTTTTTTTTTTTTTTTTTTTTTTTTTTTTATAGGGCTATAGCCAGTATAATATTCAGCACTCGCATTTACGATGTCAATCGTCAATGCTATTTGAAAGCAAAATTTCATTTCACCTTTACGCATCAACACTAAGTGAGAAAGAGTGAGATTGAAGCTCGCTAGTGTTGGCCAGTGATATCGATATTGGCGCAACGAATACGGCCGCTCTGTCAATAATGCGATCGTGAATCACGAGTCGTTCAGTCAAACAGAACAGCTTTAATAGGTACCTATTGTTTACAAACGAAATTGATTAATGACTGGGACCGGATACGGGACTCCCGGGATTATCCGGTTCTTTGTGAAGATGCGTTAACCAGGAATATGGAGGAGAATGCCCTTAATAAAGTAAATTTAATTCAAGACCTATTGTCTCTAATCCGTTTTCATTGCACTCAACTACATGCGGAAACAATGACATTGGAACTTCGACACTGTGGATGCAAATTAGTTACGTCTACGCGACACATGTATACAGTCGTTTTTAAAATTGTTTTTAACAGACTTAATTATATTTAAATATTATTTACATGAATTTTAGGAGACGGTTTTTTTATATATACATATTTTTACATATTTGTCACATAGAAGCAGTTTGGTGGAGTGATCCCATATGAAAGCATACAAAACCAAGGTAAATAGTTTTGGTTTATTGATATTCTTAGAACTCTGTAAAGTATTTTCTGAAGAGTTACTAACCTCGTTTAGCAAATTAACGTACTTCATGTCAAGAAGAGCGCTAAGTACAGGATTTCATGGTTTATATATAATCCAAGGCTTAAGTTAATTAACCGTGGAAATAACATAGCATTCCTGAAGTTAACACTACCACGCGAACCAAATTTTCACTTGTCACACAGTGTATTTGATCTCATTATGTTATAAAAAAAGATTTATTCACTTTCAAGTTATGCTTGTGCATCAAAAATAATACAAACAAAAAAGTAAAAACTATTTGATTAATAACCTAACCAACAAAAAGTTAGAAAGCCCCCGACTTTTTCACTTCAAAGTTCAATATCTCAAAAACGGCTGAACCGATTTTAATAAAACATGTCTAAAAATCATCGCTAGAAAACCCGCAAGATACTACGAAACTCAAAACTCGAAGTTCGTATCGTACCGTACCTCTCGCTCTCGTATTAAATAGTATAAGTGTCAGAGGGACCGCATGACACGAACTTCGAGTTTCGAGTTTCGTAGTAGCCCTGCTGCTTTCAAATAAAAAAACCTCATTCAAATCGGTTCACCCGTTTAAGAGCTATGGTGCCACAGACAGACAGATAGACACACAGACACACATAGCGGTCAAACTTATTACACCCCTTTTTTTGCGTCGGGGGTTAAAAAAGGCTCATATCAGCCTACTAGTGAGCACGGTCTTCTCTCAGATTGACAGTGGTTATGCTCCCAGTGCAGATGTGCTTTTTGGGTACATATAGATTCTGGAAAACATAAAGTTGTGAGCCCGGATTCAAACCCCCAAGAACTATGCTGTTAACCGGGATAAAACTACTCTCTGTTCTTTCCAGGTCACAATCACAAACTATCTCCATACCACATTTAATCTAAACCAGTTTTTCTTGAAAGGGTGTCAAACAAACAAATACACAAACAAACATACCTACTCATATTCACATTTATAATATTAGTTAGGATGTTTAGCAGCATAGTAACATTCTTATTCATTGATAACCGAAACCCCTGTTAACTGTATCTACTAGAAAATTATGCAAATTTGCGAAACCTACGAGTTTTTATTTTATTAATCAAGTGCCGCAATGTACACTACTTGTAAGTTATTTTCATGTGTAAGCTGAATAGGCTTAAGAGCTAATGAGGGTATTTATTTCTGCGCAAAGTTGTTTTTGTTAGGTAAGTATCTACTTTACTTTATCTAACCACGTTGACCCTAACATTGACTTGTCTTGTCATATAGTTTAAAACTGAATGAATTTATTATAAGACAATGTTATTAAAATAATGTTTAATTTCTAAATTTAACTTCTCATATCAAGTAGTAAAATTTGCTTGACTGGTTAAAACAATACGTTTTGAGTTGTTGACATACAAACCTAGAGTTAGAATAAATACCGTTTAATTAAGACCACAGTCGGGACTTATCACGCTAGGGCGTTTTCAGAAAAGTGTACCCTTTCTTTTTTTCTGAAATTTTGGAAAACGTATGTTTTTCCTACTCAGAACCAAAAGCACAATCGATTCCGATCGTTTAAAAAATGAATGTTTTTTTTATACAAAATTTTATGAATGAGTCGGTTTTGTCACACCCATACTGAGTGTATGAATAAAACGTCGTAAAACTGTAATTTTTTTTTGGGTCATTTTTTAACTGTTGGAGAGAAACCATATTTTTTCCAAAATTAAAAAAAAGAAAGGGTACACTTTTTTTTTGAAAACGCCCGCTAAAACAGTGATAAGTGCCGATTTTGATACTAATTATGAGTAAAAATCATAAAAGTTTTAAACATTATATAAATATCGTTTAATAGTATATTCCTAGATTTTATTTTATCGACAATAACAAAGATAATTAAGCCCATCACTACTTTAAAAATAAACGCCTTATACAATCATGTAGCAATATTTTAAATAGTTACTTCGAATTAGTTAATGTAGGCGTTGTCTGATTAAAAAGAGTGTATAAACGGATTTAAAGTCTTTACTGACGATTAGGTGGGCTTTATAAATTCAGAGAAGCATTTAATAAAATTATAAACTGAGGTATCGGTTTTAAAAAACGGCAGGAGCGTTAAAATTCATAAAGCCAATTGTACCATTTTGTTATTTTCGGGTTCCGTAGCCAAAATGGCAATAACGGAACCCTTATAGTTTCGCCATGTCTGTCTGTCTGTCTGTCCGTCCGCGGCTTTGCTCAGGGACTATCAATGCTAGAAAGCTGTAATTTTGCACAAATATATATATGTAAAGTATGCCGACAAAATGGTACAATAATTTTTTTTGGAGTACCTCCCATAGACATAAAGTGGGGGTGATTTTTTTTTCTCTTCCAACCTAGTAGTGTGGGATATCGTTGGTCTTTTAAAACCGTTTCGATTCAGTGATTTGTTTGTAAAATATTTAACTTTAAAGTGCAAATTTTCATTAAAATCGAGCGTTCTCCCCCTCTAAAATCTAAACCGGTGGAAAAATTTGAAATAATTCAGGATGGTAGTAAGTATATCAAACTTTTAAGGAAAACTATAACGCTTAAGTTTTCTTGAGAATTATTAGTAGTTTAAGAGTAATTAGCAGCCTAAGGTATAAAATATACCTAAACTTGGAAGATTCTTTTTTTTGAAGATTATGTTTTTGAAATAATCATGTATGTTAGGAAGAACATATGTGATTTTCCCACTAACGTCGATAAGCCAAAGGCTACTAGAAACACAGGGAAGCTTAAAGTTCCATCTTACAGACTGGCTAAAACCAAAAAGTCTTTTCTGGGAAATTGCATACGTTTTTATAATAAAATTCCAAAAAATATTACAAATGAAACGGATACAAAATTCAGATCTATTGTCAAGAAGACATTAATATCAAAGGCGTATTATAAAGTTAATGATTATATCATGGACAGGGATATTTGGAAATAATTCCGATCCGCATTAGCGATCCCTTCAAATAGCGAACCTACTGTGTTAAAAATAAAGTTGTGTTAAATACTTGTGATGTATACATAATAATATCATTTAATAATATTGTAAATCTGTTTTAAAAAAAAAAAAAATATATATATACCTCGTTGAGTTTCTTGCCGGATTCTTCTCAGCAGAGGTTTTTCCGAACCGGTGGTAGATTTTTCTTGACATTCATAAGTGCTTGTTATAGCCTAAATTGATTAAAGATATTTTGACTTTGACTTTGACTTTGATTCCGTATAAAATGCGAAATGCTTTGAAAAATATTACTAAATTTTTCGTAATGGCTATGGAACCCTGTTTCGGGCGTGTCCGACACGCTCTTGGCCGCTTTTTAAAATCAAGTTGTCTCTTTTAGAAATTTAGTTTACAGATACTTAGGCAAGTATAGAGGCAAGTTACTTTTATTCTTCAATTCATTTACTTATAATAACGGCAACCAACATCGTATAGCCAAGTTTATCACACCAGATCTATTTCCTTCGCTTGTATCCCTAGGAGTCATCTAATTACAGCAGGTACTCCGACGAGTCCATTGCCAATGTATGAGCTACAAGACGCGGCGCAAGCGCACGGCCCGAGCGTCGCTCCTTCCTCCGACCACCCAGCCACGCCAGACACCCGCATGCCCTTTTGTTACTCAGTTTTCACTTACATTCCCTGCACCAACAGGGGGCGAAAAAGCTCATTTTACACTGGACAGTCAGTCCTCTTTCCTACAGTGAACGGCAAAAAGTAGAAACGTGTGGGACTGTGGACGAACCCGTTTCTCCATACAAGGAGGAGCCCGACTCGCTTCCCAACCACCACATAATATTGTTAGCCGCCGCCGATAGCTTTTTATGTCCAATGCATTATTCGATACTCATTTAAAATTCTAACATCAGCTTATAAAGAAAGATCGCCATTTTCATGCGGTTCCCTGCTGTCGTTGGACGTCTGCGCATAAATAAAGACTGAAGTTTTATTAGGTAGATATATTACGCAAATAATTGAGTTTGAGCCGGTTGCCGGTTTAGCACCCACGCGTCAAAAATCGCGGGGGCGACCACGGAGGCTGCGGCGCGTGCTCAAACGTGCATGCGCACCGGCCTTATACACGCGCGAGGCGCGAGATACGTCCCAAAAAAAAACAAAAAGCATAGACTCGTGTTCCAAAAAGTGACAAGTGCGCCGATTGGTTGACGAATTCCGAATTTCAAATCCTAGTTCCGGCCAGTGCTTGCAATAGATATCGATGCTCGATGTTTATTTTATGAATGGAGTGCTAGGAAGTGACGTCATGCGTAGTGTTGTGACTGTGTTGCCTCGGTGGGTGTTGACAATGCGCAGTCATTAGAGTGGAAAGGTGAGTGGAATGACTAACTCATTAGTGTTAAGAAAATGTTTGAAAACAGCCATTAGTTTGCTTCTATTCGCTAATTGCGTTTGATCTGAGATAATTAAGCTAATTATTTGTATTTGTTAGACGGCTATTCATGCAGCGAAGTTTTATAAATCGTTGATCGATATAGAAGTTGAAAATGAACGACTATTCTGTAATGGCGTGTTTTATCGATGTACTTCTGCAAGAGTTTCAGAATTCACAGGATGGCAGAAAGTTAAATAATCGTACCTATTGCTAGTGTATTGTTAGTAGTAATAAGTCCCAAAATAAGCAAAGCTTGTATTATGGATACTATGCAACAAATAAACATACTCATATAGATAAATACATACTTAAATACATATAAGACGACCAAGACCCGAGAGCAAATATTCATATTACTCATGCAAATTTCTTCCCCGGCTGGGGATCGAAGCCGAGACCTCAACTTTCGTAGTCAGGTGCTCTAACCACTTGGCTACCTGGTCGGTAGGTGGTTGGCTATATGGTAGCTAAATAAGGATAACATTTCATTGGACCGTGATTAGGTACAGTTAGCAGCTGAAATAAATGAACGAACGATTGAATGAATGAATGAGCGGTCGTGGTGCTGATGTTAAAAAATATCTATATATTTATACTACCCTCTTATTACCTTGACCATAGAATCGTCAATCGTTGCCACTGTAGGGCACAGTCCTCCTCTCCAAATGATAACGCTTGGGCCATAGTTCCCACGTGGGCTCATTGCGGATTGGGGACTTCACACACACCAATCAATTTCTCAAAATCGATGGATTCGACACGAGTAATCGATACCTTACGACCATACTGTATCGAGTAAAAGTATCGATATCTCAATGGTATCGTTGCATCCCTACACCGCATAATAGGTATACTTACACGGTGTCTTCAAATTCACCCGAAAAATTCCAACAGATAGGTTATTGGGTTAGCTTAACTGGGCACCATTGATAAGGGTTTTTATCGCAATTTTTAAGTCAAAATAGATTCAGTATATTTGTCTATCGCAAATTTTTTACAATAATTAAAAAAAAAAACTAGCTGTTGCCCGCGAATTCGTCCACGTAGAAGCGTGAAAAATAGTTTAAGTACATCCTATTCTCAGACCTACAGACATCCCGACTTTATTTATTTATATGTATTGAATCTATGGTAGGGTTAGGGAATTAGGGCTTTATAGAGTTGTTTATGTATATATATGTTTCATTCACCAAATACTCGTAGTCTATGACAATGCACACAAAGTTGTTCAATTTGTTTTGTGAAGATATATTATTGTTTTTTATTGCGGGTTGTAGGTACCTATGTATCAAAACGTTAAGAAAACATACAACAATAAATTTACTAAGGTACACTGCAGTCCTTGAAAATCGTATGCACATTTTAAAATTTAGCGTTTAAATATTTACCTAAAACATGACTAAAGCTAAAAACATTTTATGAAAACGTTTTTCTAACCAGTTCCCAACATTCGAATTACGACCCTGCATTCAAAAAGTCCATCAAACTATGCGGAGTCAGTAGTAATTCAGCTCTAACGTCTTAAATGTAGGACTCAAATCAGAAATTCACTTTAATGTTAGATAGAACCGTGTCATCCTATGGCACGAATGACAGCGTGGGTGAAAATAATAGACCCAACGCGTTGACATTTCGCAATTGTGGTCTGGCCTTTACATACGCTGATACAAAAACAACTTTATCATGTACGTGATAAGATTCAAATCAGACTGATGAGGCTTATTTTCCTACAACTCGCTTAACGACCACGTGAGTGTTTTGAATTTTGAATAAATTAAGTATACATTGAATTTTAAGTATGAGATAGTTCGAATGTTGTCATGTTGAAGCAGCAATGGAGGGAATAATAGACACACATGTTAATTTAAACCTATGTATCTACATTTCGACACTAAACTTAACAAATAGGCAGATGTGTGCTACTTACTATTTTAAACTTATAAATTAAACGCTAAGGAAAATATGTTTCTTTATTTCCTCTTCTAGATTACATTAACTACCTATTTATGTAAAATTGTAATTGTTGGCCACAAGTCATAAAATGAAAAAATAATCGTCTAAACAAGGTCACTTTAAATAAAACTGCAATGTGATATAGAATACTAAATTGGATAGGTACCCATGGTTACTCACATGTTTAGATTAAGCAGTTAATATTTCGAACCAATCTAAAGTTCCTTCTCAAGGCGAGCTCGAATATAAAGCCGACCGACGACCAACACAAGCGCTCACCATGCTAGCTACGAGTACTAGGTGTTAGACTTGTCATGCTCTGAAGATGAGCTCTGGTTGAGTTCGAAACGCTTCAGTGTAATGTGGGATTTGTGTGTGTTTTTACTGTGTGGAGATGGAAGAACTGCATGAGCACATATTTCTTGCATAAACGTACGTAGCATCATAAGGTCGCGGGTGAGCAAAGTAGGTAAGTAATTATTTTAGTTCATTGATATGGACCTCCGCAAAGTACGTCTGAGACAAATAAATATTAATCACACATACTTTTTTGAAATCGGTTAAAAATCGTTGCCAGCCTAGAGAACTATAATAACGCCTTGTGACTTAATACCCAGCAATGTAAATAAATAAAGTACCTAGATAAAAATAAGCACTGTACAGTCACCAGCATTAATATCTGCCACAGCGGAGCGTGTAAAAATATCTGACACGTCCTTCCGGCACTAGAAATAGAGTCGTATCAGATATTTACGCACGCTTGTTGTGTCAGATATTGGTGCTGGTGGGTGACTATACTTATGTGGGAAAGAGAAGGGCGAACGGGAAGCCAAGTGGCTCTTTACCGCTTTGTGATTCAACGGAATGGTTGGCGTCGATAACGACCATATTGGCAAACATACTCAATGCCTACTTGCAAGTTCAAGTTGGAGTACACACTGTACAACCATCAGCTTCGCAATGCATAGGTAACTTACCTATGAGGCTTACTTTTGAATTTGAATTTGAGGCAAAATATCGCTAGATGGCGTCAGTATCGAAAGGTCCGTTTGATGTTACTGTCTTGCTTGCAATTAGCTCATCATCATCATGGTCTATATACTTATGTTCCATCCCTGGGCACAGGCCTCCTCTCAGAATGAGAGGGAACGGGCCGTATTCACACGCCCAGAGCGCGGATTGGGAACTTCACACACACCATCGAATTGCTTCACAGGTTCGTGCAGTTTTTGCCTACACCGTAAAGCTCGGGGTAAATTTGAAATGTAATTTCGCACATGAATTTTGAAAGACTGAGGTGCGAGCCTGGATTTCAACCCACGATCCTCTGCTTGAGAGGCCGTGGGTCAAACCAGTACTAGGCTACCACGGCCCTTTGAACCCACGGTCCTCTGCTTGTGAGGATTGGCTCATGTAGTTATTTAACCAATCATAAACGTGGCATAAATGTCAAAGTTGTCGAATAGACCTTACGATACTAGCATCAACTAGCCTGAGGGCCTACTCCGAAATTCGAAAATCGTATCGTATCGTACCAACCCTCTCGCTCTCGTATTCAATAGTATAAGTGTCAGAGGGACGGAACGACACGAACTTCAGTTTTCGACTTTCGTAGTAGCCCTGTGCCTCTAGTGTGGCGTTTTTCACAAAACATTCGTTTACTATTCGAAGACGTAAATCGAGCGTTCGATCGTCGGTACGTAGCCGCCACATGGGGAAAATACACTAAGCTACTGCTGTCTTAGAAACCGTCATTGACTTGTAGAGATTCGTATCCGTTGCAGGTGGTAGGACCTTGTGCAAGGTCCGCCCGGATTGCTACACCCATCTTGCTCGCTAATCCTGCCGTGAAGCAGCAGTGCTTGCACTGTTGTGTTTCGGCGTGTAGAGTAAGGCAGCCGGTGAAATTACTGGCACTTGAGGTATCCCATTTAGGCCTCTAGGTTGGCAACGCAGATGCAGATGTTAATGGGCGGTGGTGATCTCTTACCATCAGGAGACCCACATGCCCGTTTGCCAACCAGTCGAATAAAAAAAAATACTAAAATATTTTTACCCAGTTACTTCTCTACTACAAAATGTTCGCACGTTTTGAGCTTTAGTAACGAAAAAACAAGATAAATAAAAATATCGTATTTAGACGGGGTATTCTTTTTATAATTTTCATTGTTATAGTTAGTTAAGATATCTTAGGTTAGTTCTTTTTTATGTATGTAAACTCATAATTGTACAAAATAATGTAAATTACTTACTAAATAAATAAATTCTAGCCCAAAATATCGTTAGATAATTTAATGACGAACGGATGCCCTGGTTAAAGTCGTGGATGCGTGGATTCACGGTGGGTGCTGGCCTCTTCCAACTAAAGCAAACTGTAGGTTTATGTGGGAGGAATACGTCCAAACAGTGGACGTCCTACGACTGATTAAGATGATGATGAGATAGTTTAATGTGAGAAAGTAACTACCTGATGTCGTGTCACCAAAAAAAAAACATAGAAACTGCCGTTTAAGTCATGTCATGTATGTCCAAGACGTCGTTTTTTAGGGTTCCGTACCCAAGGATACGAACGGAACCTTACCTTCCGTCCGTATCTATCACAGGGCCGAATCCCAAGAACCGTTATATGTAGATAAACAGCTGAGATTTATAAATAATGTGTATATTGCCGGTACTACAACGAACAATAAAAACAAAATTCAATTTATAAAATTCACATTGGACATTTACTACAATAACTAATGCCATAGAAAAGTGCTTCACACACCATGCACTTAACACAGCCACCCAAAACCCGCTTTTACTACCCACTTAGCAGAGTTTAATGTGCTGCAGCATAAATTTATATTAACGTGCAAGCTACATTATAGATGTAAAAGTGCCTAAAATCCTAAAACAGAAAACCCCGAAAGTTCTAGAGCATAAATTGCTGGTCAGGAAGCCTTTTGTTTCTGGCCGGTACAATGGAGGTGGCGGTTATTTTTGCCTCCAGGGAGCGTTGTGATTGGATGCAGTGCCCGTAAGAGATAACTTACTGTTTATGATGCTGTTAATAGCGTGTTATGTCGATGCGTTACAGGGGCGGTTGCGGTGTTTGGGCGGAATTTGAAGATGCGATCATTATTATGTCCAAGGGCAGTTGCGTTTGCCTGTTTTTATGTCATTGATAACTTGGGCCAATGATAAGTGTTTCCCGCTATGAGCTGGTTCTTGAGAATATCTGATAGGATACTTTTTATATCGATGCCAGTTCTTGCGTTACAGGGACGTCCTAAAGCGCCACCTTACCGCATATAACATCCCATGTGAGAGTTGGGAAGATCTCGCGAAGCAGAGACTGGAATGGCGCAGCTCTGTAAATAAGGCTGTTGCAAATTTTGGGACGCATCGCTTGGAACACCGGGATGCCAAACGTCTTACTATAAAGACCCGCCCGAGACCTTCCTACACTTACACGTATAATGGTAGTGGTCAGTTACATTGCGCGCCCTGTAATAGGACCTTTAAGACTAAGTTTGGCTTTGCCAGCCCTATTCGGGCACATAATAAACAAGCCTAAAGGTTCGCCTTTGTCGGACACGACATGGAGGACATCATATCGATATTCGGGTGGTGTGAAGGTTTCTTGATGAAATATCGCTGTTTGCGATTAGCTCATTTAGTTAATAAATAAATAATACTATCTCTTAAGCCGAGTTTAGACTTGCAAGAAAAGTTGTATAAGTTGCAATTACATTGCGGCGCTCGATTGACCACTACAAACTCGTTGGCTTAACGGCCTCGCAATCTAATGCAACTTGCACGATTTTTCTTGCAAGTCTAAACCGGGCTTTAGTATCTAGTCTGTGAACCAACGTGTCACAAATGTCAAAGTTTTCAAAGTGGACCTTACGATACCGCCAACTAGCCGCCAACCAACAGCCTCTCACAGAAACTATCAATCGGATATACGAGTAGACATGTTAAATTATGTATGTTAGCAAATATTAGTCTGTAAGTAAGGTATTTTTACTATGAGCCAAGTGAAAACATAAACTTAATTAATATTATTAAATCTCGAAATCTCAGCCACTATGTCTAATTGTCTAGACTGAGATATTAGATATGATGATGATTAATTTATATATAACATTTGGCACGGGTGTTCTTTACACAACGTTAATGAAGACTTGAAGATCTCACGTGAATTAAGCTGCGGGTTCAATGGATGTAAGAACTGGCAACAAAAGTCCTGAAGTCGAGTTCTCCACACCCAGCTCCGTCCCTGACGCAATATCGCGCGCGTGCTTAAAAGCTTTAGCGTATAATCGCGCCGTTAATTATTAGGCAGCGCGGAGATACTTCCCAAGTAATGAGGGCGCGAACACGCCGTGTGTGGTTACAGAAGTCATGCCGTAAAAGCTAGTTGAGATCTGCGAGAAAATTCGTGAAAGACGTTACATTGCTGCGCTTGATTGACTACTTCGAAGTCGCTTGCGGTCAAGCAATGTACGAGGGGCGGCTGTTAAGTAATCTCCATGGTCATAAATATATAAAAAAATAAACGTAGTCATACGGGGACTTGTCCCCTTCCCCCGCCTTGGGCTTAGGACAACGGAGAGATTTTTCTAAACTAAGGAGAATTTAAGTTTTATTGTAATGTTCTATTTGCGAAAACATAACTAGAATTTGTTCATTTGACCCTTCTGGCTATAAAGTTTGATCCGCTCTGAAAGAAGCCCTGGTAACCTAGTGGTTAGACCTATGAAAAATATCAGTTACAAATAAGTATGTAACAGGGGAAACACATAATCGCGCAAATATTCGTAACGTACATTGTACACAATGAAATGAAAATGAATGAAAAAAGACAAGCATGACTCTAATTCATTCAGAATAATCTTTTTTATATTTTTTTTATGAGAGGGAAAGGCAACCGAGCAAGCGGTCATCTGATGGGAAGTAATCTTCCATAATAAATACCAACAACTCTGAGCTATAGTATGGGCTCTGGAGCAGAGGATCGTGAGTTCAAACCCGGGCACCTCTGAAAATTTTAAACTATCAAGTACACTGCGAACATTTATTTTAATCCAATAGCCGCAACACCGAAGTTCAAGCCAAACTGATCCGAAGTTTTTCCAATTGACATGAGTTGCTATTTCGCGACAAACTTGGCCGGCTTGGCCTAGTGGGCTGTCGGCTCAGACTTGGCGGACTTGGGTAACTCGGCCAAACACAGTTAGGATGACATGGGCACTTACACGCTGTGCTATCTATAATTGTCGGCTTTGGAACTGGCGTATTCTTTACTCGTTGAACGTCATGGCGGACATTATGTGTCTGTGAGCATACATTCACCCGGGGCCAGAATACGAGAATCGTCTACAAATCGTTAGGGTGTTTTCTTGCAAATATTATCTGGAAATAACTCGAAAATTATAGGTCTAACGGAAATAATGACGTACTAATCATTAGTTTTTAAAATATCACATGACAGACATCAATGTCCGACGCGACCCCTGGACTCGACATATGCAGTGTCTGCCGCGACTCACAGAAAAAAACCAAAGCACTATGAGATAGAATGTTGATTCTGTAGAAGGAAGACAAAATAATTAATACAATTTATAAAAAGTAAATCTGGATTATTTTAATCTTGCTTCTCTAACTAAAGCGACGGAACAACATCTGCCAGTGCTTAGATGGCACTTACTTAGTCTAAAGGAGCTAAGCTAAAATTGTTAGCCCTATTAGGGTCTCCCCACATCTATCGACGCCGAATCGGCAATAGCTGATAATAAAAACCGGTCAAGTCAAGTGCGAGTCCGACTCACGCACGAAGGGTTCCGTACCATTATCTATACAACATTAGACAATACTACAATAGCAAAAAACGGCAAACAAAACAAGTTTGTTGTATAGGAGCCCTCCTTAAATATTTATTTTATTTTAATTAAATTATTTATTTTTAAAGTGATTATACAACTAAAGATTTTGCGAATATTTCAAGTGTCTACCTGTTTCCGTTATTAATAGCAAGCAAAAGACGGAAAACAATTACGTTATTAAAATGGTAATTTTATTTTATAACCTATTAGGAGATAACATTGGTTATAAGAAAGTGATTATACAACTAAAGATTTTGCGAATATTTCAAGTGTCTACCTGTTTCCGTTATTAATAGCAAGCAAAAAACGGCAAAACAATTACGTTTTTTGTATGATATTTATTTTATAATATTACTCGTGTGTGTTAGCGTGATAAGTCCTGTGCGTGGTTATATTTTGACTTAAAATAACGTCATGTCAGTAAGAAAAAGAATTAATACGTTATGCGAATTAATACAGACCCCCTTTCTTTTATCACCTGAAGCTTTGTTTAAATTAAACTCAATGACCTAGATATCTGCAATCTCGAATTCTGTGAGAAAATGAAGCTTATTTATTACAAGCCTGTGGCTCTTTCAGTATAAAAGGCACTCCCTGTAGACCTCCTAGCCTCCGGTGTATTAGGTATGGCACAGATAATGTAACATTATACCAGTAGTAAAGTAAGCATTATTTTAAAAAGTTAAAAGTACGCGTAGATACTGAAGAAAGAAAACGAAAGATTTATTCTTGGCATTACGCAAAAAAGGCAATGAATACGGATATGTTTCTGTCAAAAATGTCATTTTTAGTAAGTTTTTAGAACAAGCTTTCTTTACTGACTGTTCATTTTGTTGACTATACTTGAATTGTCATCTAACTTAAATATGTATACAACCAATTTTCAAATCCATCCAACCACTAGAAGTGGGTCAAAATGAACTTGCAAGATATTGACCTCACAAAAACAGGGCAAGTTAAATAAAAGCTTGTAAAGATTGGATAACGTAAAGTTTTT
Organism: Choristoneura fumiferana; assembly: GCF_025370935.1. Taxonomy (NCBI): domain Eukaryota; kingdom Metazoa; phylum Arthropoda; class Insecta; order Lepidoptera; family Tortricidae; genus Choristoneura; species Choristoneura fumiferana. Next base: position 7,544,265 of record NC_133493.1, read on the forward strand.
GTCACAATCAATATTGAGTACTTGGCTTTTTTGACATATAAGAGGTACAGAATTTATTAATTTCTTTAGTAATAAGGATTAGAAACACTGTTTTTGATTGATTAATAAGTCATCTTAATTCTTGATTATCTTTTAAACAATAAGAGTAAGAGAGAGGCCACTAGTGTCTTGAAGAAAATAATTTAATTTGACCTGTAGAGGCGCTGTTCGTGTTTCCATCCAAATTGAGAATTTAACGCGAACGCGATCGGGACGTTATTTTATAACCGAAAACTTTCACTTAGGGTACTGTTGAATGTTCCCTTAAAGTTATCGGAAGTCAAAAATAACACGTTGTATGTTTAGGGGAAAATTTACATCTATTGTCATTTTAATTCTAACAAAACTAAAATGTTTTTAGGTATTTTGTACACAATTTTTTTTTTAAATTGGGACAAGTTTTAATTTTTTCTATTACTACGCTCAGATAAGCAATAATAATTTTACGCCTACGTCGATTTGGTAGTGAATTAACAGTTAATTTATACTAATGACTGTCGTTCAATAAGACTGAACCGTCCTCGGCCTAACGAGGCCTATTGTTTCCACAAGGTTCTACAGGGGACCGATTTTTGTTATGGTCACTCGAAAATAACATTCGAAAGTGGTACTAAATTATGTTGACTTCGAAATAAGTTTTTTTTTTAATTTAATAAGTATATTTAATTAAAATAAGAAAATAACATTAAATGAATAGACACATACTTAAAAACACAACACAAGATAGAACACTATGATAGGAACCAAAATACGAATTATGTTTATCTATAGTAGCAGAACATTACGCATGGCTATATTTCGTTTTTTTAGCATTAAAGATAAGGTAAGCGATCTCGATGTGTCTTTTTATTGAAAAACACTTTTGAAAAATAAGTCACAGCAAATACCTAGAAACAATTAGCAAGGACATGATCATTTACATTCTTTTGGTATCATAACTCTAAAAGTAACTGTTTTTTTAATGGTTTTCAATAAAGACTCGTTAAGATTGTTTAACCTTTTTCTAATGCTAAAAAACGAAGTATTATGTAACTAACTACCCCTAATCGAATCCCGTCTGGCGCACCAAAAAATAATTCATAAAAAAAATCAAAGATTTCGTCAAGCAAAGGTTCTAGTAAAAACCCGACTGTTTAAAAAAATCAAAATCAAAAAACATCCAAATACCCGAAAGAGAGAATTGAACTGAATTATATTTTTCGAGCCTATATATGCGGGTATGTATGTATGTCTGTTTCTTTGGTCCTCTCTGCAGCCTTAACGGCTGGACGGATTTTGACATATCGTCACTACTTTGAAAAAAGCTGGTATCTCAAAATCAATGATCTTTCCGAGTGAACTTAATGAACATTGTTTTTAGGGTCAAATTTGTTTACGTATTGATTTGAGATACGAGATTTTTTCAAAGTAGTTAGTGACTTGACGATATGACGCCTTAGTTGACATCTTCCGGCTGACGATAATGATAATAAGAAATAGCCATTTTTGTTAAGGGGATCCCATGCCCCAATGACCTTCGATCTGAATTCCTTAGTTTTCTAATGGTTTTTGTAGCTTATTATATTAACAACAACGGCTTTAAGCAATATAGTATCCCATATGTACTTCAAAGTGCATTGTCTTCGAGATATTTGGCATCAAAGTTGTTCAACTGGTTTTTTGGCCATAACTTTTGTGTTAATTAGTTTCAAATGAAAACCCTCGACCAGTTTTTAGAGACGTCAAAGACGAACCCAAATATGTAGATTTCGTATATGTTAGATCTTTCACGTCAATAGAGATACGAAATAAGTGTTTTTTCAGACAATATTAAAAATAACATACAAAATTATGTATTCGTTTTTTTCAAAATCCGGTAAATCAAAATGGAGATAAAAGATTGGAGAACCGATAGCCGTTTGACTTATAATTCTATCTGTAGTGCAAAAGTAGGAGATACGATTCAAAACTTGTCAAAATCGATGAAAACCTCGGGTAACCCCTTAACTTTCTGTACTGATTTATGGTCTTCAATAAGTTATGGTGAAGCAACAGTAAAACCCTGCATTGTATAATATTTCCGACACAATTCTGACACGATCCAATACTCGCATGTGTATTCAATGGCATCCAATTAGTGTTATGCGTTATTGTTTACTCTGGCCGCCGAGCAACGTTTTATATTCTTGATTCAACTCTCGTTTGCCTTTGGCAGACTCTGCTTAATTCACTAACCTAGGGAGTTACTTAGGTAGATTAGAATGGTAGTATTAACTTAAGCATTTTATGGAGTAGGCTTATGATTTTTGACGATGTAAGTAAGGATAAGGAATTTCAATGCCATGCCGTTCCCGTTTTTAGAATAGGATGAGCCCTCTTTTTAACCCCCGACGCAAAAAGAGGGATGTTATAAGTTTGACCGCTATGTGTGTCTGTGGCACCGTAGCTCTTAAATAGGGTGGACCGATGTGCATGCGGTTTTTATTTGAAAGCAGGTTTTCTAGCGGTGGTTCTTAGACATGTTTCATCAAAATCGGTTTAGCTGTTTTTGAGATATTGAACTTTGAAATGACAAAGTCGGGGGTTTTCCAACTTTTTAAAGACTACGATGTCTTTATTGAGGTTACATTAAAACAACCGTGCCACACCTCTTTAAACCCAGCGGGTGAGTTTTTGAGATTTTTTTCGATCCCGTGAGAATATCGGGATAAAAGGTAGTCTATGTGCTATTGCAGATATCGACACACCAAATTTCAGCCAGAATTAGGCCGTCGGTTACTCCGGTTTAGCGTGAAAGAGTAACAAACATACCTTATATACGTAACTACACACAAACTTTCGCATTTATTCCTTTTCGGTATTAGTGGGCTCTTGGTCTTTCGAAAACCTCTACAAAATAGGCTATTTATTTCACGCTATACCTACTTAACTCACAGCATTCTATAACTAACTTACTTAATTCGATAAAGTCCTACACTCTATACTTATATTAATCCCTTAATTACTCATGTAATCACCCACATTTTCATCTGGTGAAACTGGTATGATGGATGTATGGGCCAGGCGCCTACGTACGACCCAGCCGAGCCATACATTTCTAAAGGCTATAGGTATACCTACAACCTCGTATCTTAAATTGAAACCTTATAAGATAGAAGTTTAGGTTCAATCTGTTATTGGATTAAAAATTAAAAGCGAAGCTTGTTTGAAACGAAATTAATGAATGATTACTTCTTTGATTCGAGATTGTGTGTCATTTTTATAAAGATTTTAGGATTTTTCTTTTAGTGCCAAGTTACATTATTCTAGCTAGATCAATATCCACACTTTTTAATAATAAATTTCACTACGTTTGCCTTGACAAAAGTATGGATGGGATGTCAACATGCCTTTTCTAGCACAAAAGTTCCACCCAAGTACATGATTCGGTTTGTTATACTGTAAGTACATAGGTAGGTATTAATATATATATCTGGAAGAAATATATCATTTCATTTCATATCGATATTCGTCTAGAGGACACACGTATACAATTTCCTCTACGATACTACACAAGTTATGAATATCTAACCAACTTTGGATTATGCTAATGGTCTCCATTGAGTCGCCCATTCACCGGCGCGTGGGCAGCTTTGTTTGCCGCAGCGTAGGTGCGCGTGCTAATTCTTATTAGATGTTGAAACTCTGGGTACCTCGTACTATGAGACGGATACGTCAGAGGCCTTTTTGTCTACACTTGGAATCACAATCGTTCTCACCACTTCTTTCTGACACACGGTATAAGATGAGGGTGGAAAGAGATGGAGAATACGATCCGAACGTCAGCGCGTTAGACGTCAGTAGAATGTCAGTTTCGTACTTGACATTCATCTGGATTGTGTTTCATCATCATCATCATCCCAGCCTATATACGTCCCACTGCTGGGCACAGGCCTCCTCTCAGAATGAGAAGGCTAGGGCCGTAGTTCCCACGCGGGCCCAGTGCGGATTGGGAACTTCACACACACCATTGAATTGCTTCGCAGGTTGTGCAGGTTTCCTCATGATGTTTTCGTTCACCGTAAAGCTCGTGTCGATTGTGTTTATTAAAAACAATTTACTCAACACAATAGAAATTTTATCGATTACCTACAACGAAGATGATACGGTCATACGGTCAGTTCTGCATTTTTTTCAAGCTAGTATTTAATTTGCGACGTTCGTGTATGAAAGTAAAATTGCGTGTTGTGGTTTTTAAATTTACATTACATCGAATCAGAAATAAGGAGATACGTAGAAGAACGAGGGATATCGACGTGGCCCAGCGAAGCTCGTTGAAGTGGCAATGGGCAGGCCATATAGCACGCAGGACAGATGGCCGTTGGGGCCGAAAAGTAGGTACTCGAATAGAGACCGATGTCCATCAACGAGATGGACGGATGACCTGGCTAAAGCCGCAGGTTTACGATGGATGTAAGGCCGCTTCCAAGCGAACCAACTGCAGGTCTACCAGTTCACGGCCTACGGCTGATTATGATGTTTTTTTTTTTCACCTTTTCATTCATATCATGTTTGTAAAGGATAATGTAAGCACGCCTGCTGCCTGCAGATTGTGCAGTGGGAGCAAATTGCTCGCAAAGATTTACAGGCTCGAAGCTGAAGTAGGTCATAAATATGAGGAAAAATTGCTGCTTTGTTTACAAATGAGCTTCAGGTTTTACATGGTCCTTTGTAGGTACCTCTTTTTTAGTTGTAAGTTCAACTCTGTTCTTATCTAAGAGGGAGCTGTAGTTGTCATAAGAGAGCGCTGGTGCCTTCTCTCACAACAGTCTCGTTCCTTTTACGACACACCGGAAGAGATTGGTCGAAGCACGGCACAGAATTTGTAAGCGATGTGGATTTCATCTAGTGTAATTGTTTTATGTGCTGATGTGAATGGTCCATTCTGTATAGAATTTAGCTAACTTATCAGTCTAAAATTATACGGGAAGGATAAGGCTAGAGTCCTAATAATGCTGATTATCTAGTTCGTCAATTAGATCTTCAGAAAATATAGGATATTTTCTATCTTTGAAATTTTATTTTGTACAATAAAGAAATAACAAGGAAAAGCAATAAATACTATCTAACATTCAAGACTAAAACTATTTATAAACTAAACTATGTTACAAAATAAAAACGTCATCCAAATTTTCTGCCCCAGGCATTGACCCCAAGACACTGGCAGCATTACCTCTCTGAACTGTTATTCCTAATCTTTGCGAGAGGTAAGTGCCAGCCCTGGGGTCACCTGAGGCCAAAACCAGACGAGTAGATAAGTCCTTGATAATTTTTTTTGTGTCTTCCGACCATGGACCCATTGTCTCGAAAGCAAGCGCCGCAAACTCATGATAGTTTGTTAAAGCTGAGTATTTGCGGCGCTTGTTTATCTGAGCCTGTTCTATCTTTTATAAAAAAAAAAAATATGTTTAAGTTTCGCGTGACTTCAGCCCTTATTCCTCATAGTACAGTCACCTGCATTAATATCTGCCACAGCGGAGCGTACAAAAATATCTCACACGTCCTACCGGCCCTAGAATAGAGTCGTATCAGATATTTATGCACGTTTTGATGTGTCAGATATTGGTGCTGGTGACTGTACCACCAGTGGGTCGAGAAGGAATTGACTTTCCTCGTGGTACCACTGAATAAGGGGCCCCCACTCACGAACATTGACGCGCTATATCTTCGTAATATTTTATTGGCAAAAGGAACAAATACGTGTCTACGAGTAATATTTTTAAGTAATCTAACTGACGGATGAGAGGAGGTGACCCCCGTTCCGGGTCGTACTTGGTCCAGCGGGTCTCGTTGGCCATACAACGGGGCAATGCCGCTGGGGTAATGGGTACGTTTGGACCAAGTACGATGCGGACGGGTATGGAGTAAGTAGCTTTTGTTTTACTTTATTATATAATTTATTCTCTTTTTTTTGTGATTTTTATTTTTTTTTGTATAACTGTTTTTTTTAATTATAATTATGATTAATGTTTTATTTTTGTATATGACTATGTTATTGCTATTATGTATTTTTATGTGTATCGAACAAATAACTGACGGATTACTTAGAATAATATTTTTATATCCAATTAAGGTAACGTACGTGTGCTCGTCACTGTCCCAATAGTTGGCATCTTCAATCTTATGTCATTAGCAATAGAGATGAGAGCAGGGTGTCGTCTATTGGCCACTAGCGTGTCGAGCACTCGGACGTTTACCTTATTGTCATCATAATTTTTACTCACATACCCGTGCAAAAATGTGACGACAGTTTTAAATAAAACCAGACGTTCTTTTTAAGTTTGCGAGCTGTTCAGTCAGCTGCAGAAATTAACGCGGTCGAGGAGCTCGTATAAATTTACACAAGTGTCTCAAGAGAATAAGAGTTTGAGTAGATTTTTAGCCGTGCTCACCCGATTTAAAAGTGCTCTGATACTTGTTTACACATACTAATCGACACAGGTATGTTTTCTACTCCCATATCTCCGTGGTTGTAACGTAATCGTATAGTTAGCAACACATTTCTAATAATAAAGGTACGTTCACGCACGGATTCATACACACACACACATACTTGTACAGTACAACATATTCTATAGGTAGTAGGTAGCGGGTTGTTTCCCGCAACTCGACGACGCCCATTTTTAGTGCGCCCAGGTCAGCTGTTGGCACTATCAATACAATACAATAAAATAACTCTTTATTGCACACCAACATATAGTAAGCAGTACCTACAGAAAACACAATAGATTTCGCTTCGCTCGCTCGACTCGTGCGTTGCGGTTACAATTCATACTAACCACTACTCGCTTCGCTCGTCGTACCTAAATTTTTCTTTTTTTCGGAATATCACGATGTGCCCGGTATAATGCGTTGCTCTAATCGATCTGCCGTATTGTTTCTCAGGCACATCGTAATATGCCTGGCCAACTTTTAGGCATATCACGAAATGGCGCCATTTCATGGATAGGAATTTCGTGATCTGGCGGATTTTACGATCGGCCGCCGACATATACGAGTACACAGAGATTTTTTGGGGTAGGTCAGGCAACTACAATGGGCAGAAATAAGGAATACATTTTAGCAGGTGGTGAATTTACATTAGATTAGAGCACCATTCATGCCAGCGTAGCTCCTGGAGGAAGTCTAGCAGACCCTCCACATTGCCATCTAGTGACCCCGGCGACCAGGTGTATTGCCCTGTAGTTCGCCATGCAGCTCTGCAGGGGCTTATTTAGCATCATCATCATTATCCCAGCCCATATACGTCCCATTGCTGGGGACAGGCCTCCTCTTAGGATGAGAGGGCTTGGCCATAGTTCCCACGCGGGCCAAATGCGGATTGGGAACTTTACACACCCCATTGAATTGCTTCACAGGTTTGTGCAGGTTTTCTCACGATGTTTTCCTTCACCGTATTAGCTTGTGGTAAAAGAATGTAATTTCAGGGGGTAATATAGTACTTAGAATTAATCGCTTTATATGTAGGTATAGCTTCACTCGCCCAGGACAGAAGGTCATATCAAATTCGTTGCGTCACCAAGACATCAGTAAGTAAGGCTATGACACCACTGATCTGCTATAGCGTTGCGATTTAAAACAGTGTAAACACTGTAGAAAATCGAAACGTAATGTAAAGTACTTAATGCCATTATTGATTCAGACGTTACTTGATAATGTATGTATATCTACTAAAAGCTTGGTACAGAGCAACCACAATAGTAAATGCAGCAACATTTATCCGTGTACTTACTTCTAATATATTTATTGTAGCGTCTACACGGCTAAGCTATTAAACAGATTTTTATTCTATTCACCTTATCATAAATTATATCTTATCTTATCTCCGATGCAAGATATACCTACTTGTTAGATTCTTATATCACATTAAATTCCATTAACTTTTATTATTACGTCCCGACTCTCTTAACTGAACTGTTTAAAGGGATTTAATATAACATCAAATAAAACTATCAAGTCATTATGATAAACTAAGATAAATATGGGATTATCATGATAGTGAATATTGTTTGACACACTTGGAATCACATTTGTTTTCACCGCTTCTTTCTGTCACATGGAATAAGCCGAGGGTAGAAAGAGATGGAGAATGCGCGAACGTCAACCCGTTAGACAATACCACAGATCTGTGGACAATACGATCTCACGTCCTTATTTTCCATTATCTTTGAGACACCGATATCGTAGATAGTAGGCACTAGAGTTTGTGAAGTAACTACATACATAGGTACCTAAGGCTGCAGCTCCACTGAGGGGGAGACGAGCGGAGCGGAGAGGAGACGTGTAGGGATCGACCAATCATATTACACCTCGTATCCGAGATGTAGTTTTCAACTTGATTTCAACTAATATGATTGGTCGATCATACACGTCTCCTCTCCGCTCCGCTCTTCTCCGCCTCAGTGGAGCCGCAGCCTTAGACGACCGAATAAATATGCCAAAGTGTCGAACTAAAGCTGTTAAAAAAACCTAACTCGTCTTCGAATCTTATGGAAATAAAAATGTTTATGGGCCCAGATGCGATCAAAATGTAACAAAGGAAAAATAACCGGTTGTGTCAATAAAATTTATGCAAAACATACAACACGGATACATAAGGCTCCAAACTACATTTGACGACTCGCACTCATGCCTCGTGTATTAAATATACATAATATTTGTTATTTATTTAGTCCTGATTTGGCATTAATGGCTATAAGAGCCATCTATCATTGCATGTTTAAATATATGCGGGTGATTAAAAACTAGTAGCTTAGATCATCGTATATTATCGTATCTTTTATAAGAATTTCGCATTTATTTTGAAATAGGAGACTTTCAAGTAGAGAATCGTGGGTTCAAACCCGCGCTCGCATCTCTGAGTTCTTCGAAATTCAAGTGCGAATTACATTCGAAATTTATCACAAGCTTTACGGTAAAGAAAAATATTGCGCGGAAACCTGCACGATCTGCGAAGCAATTCAATGGTGTGCGTTAAGTTCCCAATCCGCACTTAGCCCTGACAGGAGGCCTGTGGATGTAGTAAGAAGAACCCAAAGAACCTAATTCTAAAAAAAGGTAAAGGGCACACTTAAAATGAAAACTCCTTTTTACAGCATCAACCGTGTAACATTCTTGTACCGTTTCTCACATTCATACTCGTACATACTCAATATTATGTATGCAAGTGCATTGACCTCCAGCCAAACACAAATTCTATACCATATTGGCGTAAACCAACATAACATTGAAACTCCATAAGTTACTTATGATCTCTTTGCCCAACCTTTTAGCACGATAGCACTCTACAAACAGAAGCGCTAATAAAATTGTATTATTTTCCAACTTAAACTTTTCTGACAATCTCGATATGTTAATTTTATTGCATCGGAAATTGACACAGATTCCTGTTTGGCCATTGATTAATTTTTAATCAGTGTCGATTCATTCATACGAGTATATTTTAGTGATGTAGAGTTTTTTTTAGCCGAAAGACGAAAATTTTAATATTGGTTTCCGTAATGTTTGAATAAGTAGATAAAGCAAAACGCGCGTATGGCTTTTTGCAAGGTGCGTCCGGATTACTAACACTATACTATATTTCTCAATAATCCTACTGCCAAGCAGAACAGCTTGCGCTACAGCTATTGAGTTCCGGCGTGAAGAGTAAACGCGGGTCGAGGTGTTTACTACCATCACGGCCATCATGACACGACCAAGCTACATATTTTTTATGTGTTAATGATTGTACTTGTATGTAGCTGTATTTTCAGCTAAACTAAATTTGTAGTTACAATCCGATATCTATCACTAGAAATGGGTGAAATTCGATTCACAGGATTTGACCTCATCAACCTTACAAACAAAGCACTGCAAGTTTAATAAGAGTATGTTTTTTTTTTATTAATACTGCTTAGTGACGAGACATGACAGTAATCTTTAGCCGAAAAATATCCGGAAGCCAAACATGGCACGTCTCTACGCTAGCAGGCGTCGTGCCCACACACTGCGTAGGCGAACACTACACTTTCCAATTTAATATACACATATTCGCCTACTAACTATATGGCCTATGGGACGCCATACAAATGCATGGGAACCGAGGCGACACGCTGCGTGATATTCCGCCGTTATTATTTAAAAAACTGTTTACGAAATATCGACAAAACTGTCAATGTTGATTTTATTGTTCAACTTTTGAGGTATTTTATGGTGACACTTTTTTCATTTGGTTTTTATTGTTTCTCTAACGCGCTTAGGGAATTTTATTTAACATTAGTTATAATAAATGTGTTTTTATAGATATATGTACGGTGGACTATGAAATGAAATACTCAAGGCTTACTGGAAAGGCAAATTTAGCTATCAATTAGACAATACGCATGACCTGGTTAAAGCTGCGTATTCACTGTGGATGCAGATTGCAGGCAAGCGGGCTACTTAAAACCAAAGCAATTGGTGATGTAACGGGGGAGGCCTATGTTCAACAGTGGATGTCCTACGGCTGGTATGATGATGATGATGATGAAATTAAACAAATTCAGTTGATCAATTGAGATAAAGATAGTATTTAATAAAAAAACAAAAAATCTAATATAAGATATGTATCAAATTAGTTTTAATCGGCGCTGTAATGGCAACAGTTTAAAAACCTATTAAATTTCGAGTCGTAAATTCCTCAAATAATACTATAAACACGGAGAAATCAGCATCAGATAAAAACAATTTCACAATGTCCCAATAGATAACCAAATTGTATTCTTAATCGGCTCATTAATTCAAATTAAGTATTCCACAACTGGTTTCGAGAAAATTCCGATCAGTTGTCATTGTCAGCCCTTCTCCAGTGTTGCCAGTAAAGTTTATGTAATCCGCCCACTAAATACCTGTTCACTCAACATGGTGAATGAATAACTTTATCTACACTGTGAGTCTGGGATGTAAAGGCAGATGGTATCTTTGAAACAATTGATAGTCTAACAACTTTTGTTAGCTAGCGAACCGCGATTGTTTAAACTTGCATCTTCATTTAAATAATGGTTTCATATTGAGGAAGAATGAAGGTGTTTCGAAATTACAGAACACATAGGGCTGAGTTAGCCTTAAGCTTCGTTAAGTATTATGCATTGGCAGGCCTTCCACTAGGTGGACCGACGACAATAATCATCGTATTTATTAAGTGACGTTTTATATCAAATAAATACTGCACCTTTAAGGACCTTATTAGTTTACGTCAAATTAATGACATGTAAACTTCAGATATATATAGAGAGCTGTTGCAACTACTAGAAAAAGGATAGTTCCCTCTTTTTCCTAAAGATGCCATCGTACAATTTAATGTTTTGGGTGGTTTCAACAACTCTTTCTTATATATTTTGATCTAAATGCGTCCGTATTCTATTGCACCAGTACAAAGACTGACAAACGTCACATAAGTAGTGTGTGACAACGTTCTACGAAGCCGAAATTAGCCGAGTCTCTTTCCAAAGACCGATGTGCAATCTTTATGGCTGAGTACTGTAGCAGCAAAGCTCTGACTTGAAATGACAAAGATTTGGAATTGTAGACAGTTCAGAAAGCTCCATATGTTCGCATTACCACACAATCGTGGCAACTGACGCGCAGGAGCAGCCTGATAGAGATCGATCGTCGCATTCTTCTCGATAAGGCACGGTATGCGCGAGCGCCGAATGTTGAGGTTTGGCGGTTCCACAGGTTTTATTGTGGGCTTCTAAGTAGTTTTTATTTTCTACTGATATACCTAGTATATGGGTATTTTATGGCTTAAGGCTTTGCTATTGCGTATCTGATAATTTATCTCTTTCTTGTCTAAACTTATATTGTAAAAAGACAATATTTTAATTGCTTTAGCGTGAAATAATGACTAAAAATATACACACGCACACAAACGCACAGGTTTTCGCATTTATAATATTCACACTAAATTGAACAATTGTGCCGCCCACATCCATTCAACTCCTGACCTTTACGTGATCGATCAGTACTACATGGTACTACACCAGGTCATCTGTGTTTTACTGGATTATTAGTTCTTTACCAGGTCGTCTAAAGCACAGTCTGAAGTTGTATTTTCTTGCTTAATTTATTGAATTTTGAAGCGGTTTTATTTCACAGCACCTCAATGTAATTTGAGCCTCAGAGATCATAAAGTTTGTCGAGAAGTCATCGAATCCTTTGTCCTGGTATAAATTGTTAAAATAATTGTTTTTGTTACCACAATACGATGATCCATTTTTAGCGAACGCGTAGGTGGGATGAAACCTGCGTTTTCAAAGAAACCCATCAAACTCTAAATCTGACATTTCTTAGGTTGTATTTCAATTGAGTTCAAACTGAGTAATAATATTAAAAGTGTGTGTGTGTGTGTGTCAGCTTCGACGCACGTCTGGAACTTACTCATTCATATTTGTGTTACTTGTGTGAAGTTTGACAAAAGCTTGTATAAAGGTTTCTATTCCTATTCCTCATTTATTAGGTTACCTACTTCAGTGGAAACTATGAAACTGGAAAAACACTAAACTTTCTCAGTTTTTCCACAAATACAAGTGCAAACGGCATATACTCCTATATTCATCATTATTTGGATTTATTAATTTTTAAAAAACACGCGTGATTTATCTCTTCGAGTCTGAGTAGCAACGAAAATAAATGATCTTTGCTTCGTTAGTGCGTGCTTTCTCTGCGCAGAGGCATCTCGGGTATCGATGGCAAAAACTGACTCCAATCGAACATGTCAACGACCTGTCAGAGACGTGGGAATCTGCCTGGATGACATTACCAAGGCATTGTACCTTTTTTATTGTGACTACCAACGTAACAAGAGCTCTCGATTTGATCGATATAATCGCGAGTACGATCAGAAAAGGCTACAGAGCAGCTCCAGTCTAATTGGTTATTGTTCATATCATAGAACTAATAATACATGGAATAGATGTCCCGTGTCCTTCCATAATCGATGTGGTCACTGTTCCTGAGCTGAGCAAAAGTTGTTTTCCCGTTTTGATAAGTTTTAGTAAGTGCAGCACCCACCAGTGAAATTTTATCCTTTTTGAACCCTTATCTCTGCAATAAACGATTTTCAGTAGTAAACTTCATTGCAGATAAACCTGTCACAATAAAAATACTCAACTGTCTTAAAAAAACTTCAAATAAGTTAGACGTGAAAAGGTAACAAAGAAACAGACTTACAAACTACTTAGTGGAATATGAGTGGAATTCTGAGTTACAAGCAAGCTTGCCATGTCTATTTGAAATGCCGTATCTAATTGCATATCTATTTGAAATTCTTATAGTCAAGGTGAAAAAGGTAACTGCATGGTAACTGCATTAACGTGAAAAATTACGTTGGTAATTTGCTTTAAGTAAATAGTGACTCGCTGTAAGCATGGTTGTGCCGTTTCCGAGAGTTTACGTAATTTTACGGAGTTTTCCTATCGGAGAGCAATGAAATTTCCATTTAAATGACCAGGGGTCAATTTCGGAGCATTGACATTCAGATCTTACCTTTAGGTTGGTATTTTTATTTGCTAGTAGCTTTTATATATACACTAGCTTTTGCCCGCGGTTTCGCCCGCGTAGAATTCGGTTATCGCGCGCTGTTCCCTCCTCATAAAAAGTAGCCTATGGCACTCTTTGGCCCATAAACTATCTCTGTGCCAAGAATCACTTCAATCCGTCGCTCCGTTTCGACGTGAAAGACGGACAAACATACATACAAACACACAAACACACACACTTTCGCATTTATAATATTAAGTAGGTATGGATATTTAATAGCATTATATTCCCGAATACACTACACTCTCCGAGTACATAATTCTTTCTACTTTTTGAGAATACCTGAAACACTACACTGATAAAAAATAACGATAATCTCAATTGAAAATACAAACTGAAATATAGATGCACAGAAAAAACAGAAAAATAAGACCATCACTGGGAATCGAACCCAGGTCCTCGGTAATCCGTACCGCGTGCTATACCGCTACACCACTGATGGTCAACGGTACCGACACGATAATCTCAATAATACTGGTACGATTATGGTAGTCTTCCCATCATACCCATCCTATATACGTCCCACTCCTGGGCACAGGCCTCCTCTCAGAGTGAGAGGGCTTGAGCCGTAGTTCTCACGCGGGCCCAGTGCAGATTGGGAACTTTACACAGACCATTTTGATTCGCAGGTGTGTGCAAGTGTCCTCATGATGTTTTACTTCACCGTAAAGCTCATGGTAAATTTCAAATGTAATTTCGCACTGAATTTCGAAAAACTTAGACATAAGAGCCGGGGTTTGATTGAACCCACGATCTGCTGCTTGAGAGGCGATAGGGCAAACCAGTACGCCACCATGGCTTTTACTATGGTAGCCTTAACTAACTGAATCTTGTATAGGGTTGGTCCTGCTCACGTCTCTTGAATCACCCTGTATTGTTTGTGTGTTTATTTGTATGTAACCTATTATCTCCGAAAACCCACAGTGACCATACGGAGACGACATTGGGTTAGTTAGTCAGAGATTTTAGGCACCTACCTATCCAACTTTTGATTTCGGCGATGAATTCCTGAAAAGAAACTTGCCAGCTGAAGGGCATTACTAAAAACCTAGTATTCATCATGTCAGCCGAAAGACGTCCACTGCTGGACATAGGCCTCCCCCAAGGCTCTCCACTCAGACCGGTCTTGTGCTTTCCGCATCCACCGCGATCCCGCGATCTTAACCAAGTCGTCGCTCCATCTTGTTGGAGGCCTACCGACAGCTCGTCTCCCGGTCCACGGACGCCATTCGAGAACCTTCTGGCCCCATCGGCCATCAGTCCTGCGAGCAATGTGCCCCGCCCACTGCCACTTTAGTTTCGCAATTCTTCGGGCTATGTCGGTAACCTTAGTTCTACTGCGGATATCATCATTTCTAATTCTATCCCGCAGAGAAACCCCGAGCATAGCCCTCTCCATAGCCCTCTGAGTGAATTTGAGTTTTCTCATGAGGCCCATCGTTAGCGCCCACGTCTCAGATCCGTATGTCATCACTGGCAACACACACTGGTCAAAGACTTTTGACTTCAAACACTGCGGTAATTTGGACGAAAACACACTGCGAAGCTTCCCGAACGCTGCCCAGCCGAGTCGGATTCGACGAGTGATCTCTTTCTCAAAGTTGAACCTACCTAACTGGACCTTTTTTCCCAGTAGTAGTCAACCTAGTATTACGAAAAGGAATTTAATTTCGTGGATACAGGCTATTTTCAGACTCCTAGAAGCTTTAAAACGAGGTCAAATTCCACAAAGTCCAGAGCACGGTCTAACCTAGTCCACTTTAGTCTAAAAAGCGAAGAACATTTAAGTTTTTAAAGCAATTAAGACGACAATTACCTTTTTGGAAAGACGTGATTGCCTTCCGAAAAGTTGTGATTCGATTTTGTATCGATATTCCAAGCGATTAAAGAATAATCGATGGCGATTATCAGCAGGAAGTCCGCTAATTATCGCCAATTAAGGACTCAAAAACAATAAAGGGCAAATAAAAATCAGTAAAAGTTGATAAGATGCTTTAAATAAGTAACAAGCTTAACCTTTTTACGACTATTAAAAAGGATTTCTTGTTAATTTAATTACCATGTAATTTTTTCAATATTTCTTTATAAAAATGTCAATTTCGATGACAAGTTTTTGTTTTGCTGATTGTAAATTGTGTTGGTTATACTTACCGTGTCATCCAAACTATAATTTGTGTAGTCAGTTTTATGTCTAACTATGTCATTGACTGCCAAAGTTTCCTTCTGCGGAGACGATCTTGGCCGGATCACCAGAATTTTCATCATCATCGTTATCATCATCACCATATCAGCCGTAGGAGTCCACTGTTGCCTCCCCCATAATTTTACAACCAGATTAGGTATTCTATTTTGATCGGATTAACATAACTCCGGCAAATTTCATCTCAATCGGATTACCTACCAAACCAACAAGTGGGCGAAAAATGGTTACCGGATTTTAAAGTTTTTTATTTTTTATTTTTATTCAACTGGATGGCAAACGAGCAAGTGGGTCTCCTGATGATAAGAGATCACCACCGCCCATAGACACCTGCAACACCAGGGGGATTGCAGATGCGTTGCCAACCTAGAGGCCTAAGATGGGATACCTCAAGTGCCAGTAATTTCACCGGCTGTCTTACTCTCCACGCCGAAACACAACAGTGCAAGCACTGCTGTTTCACGGCAGGATTAGCGAGCAAGATGGACAACTAACATATTTTCTTAGTGGTACTTCTACATATTATATTATAGGGACGAACAGAGCAAGATAAATAAAAGCTTGCCATAAAAGAGTCTAGCTGACAAAGCTGTGTGGATAAATTTTATTACCACTTGGACTTGCAATGCCATTGCAGCTTTTGATGGTTCTCTTTATTTGCGATTTTTGATGAAGGACGAGCAACCCCTATAATGTACCTAGTTAATTCAGTATTTCAGTGAGTGCATAATCAGTCAGTAAACCTATAAATTAGGATAACCTTTTTCTCGGGATTTGTCCTGAAATTTCAGGCTCTTTAAGGATTTACATTTAGAAAATTGCAGAACTTTCATTTATTACGTTTTTTTATTACAATGTTTTTTTTCATGCATTACTCGTATGTTTAACTACATCACGTTGGATGGTACTACTTAGTATGAACTTAGTCACGCAACGCCGTCGCTTGCATCCGTCAGCGCTTTATATTATTCATACTTAGCAGTGGTCGCCGATTTTGATCGCCGGTCGCGGTTGTCGGTCGCAGTCGTCAATACTAGATTAGAATACTACCTTAAAACAGAACACGCTCGTCTAGTAGGTATTTAGTGCCCATTCACTTGATTTGAAGACGGCCAGATGGTAGCATTAGGAGAAATCACGCTACTGATTAGTACCTCAGCTGTACGGATAATATAAGATGAATGTGCAAATACAATACAATAAAATGACTTTATTAAACACCATAACAGTAGGTAGGCAAATTTCATGGAGTTAAAATCAACAAGTACAGATTTATGCATAATGTACCATCAGGTAAAGAAGTGATCTATCAATTTTTAATCAACTTACTATCAAATGAATATGTCGTTAAAGTCGAACTTTCAAGTTGACAGACACGTCTATTGGCATTATTGTTTTATGACATGCAAACGATTATCAACTTTAGGGTGGTAGACATATTTGACTGATGGTACATAACGATACAGACCGCTACAAGAGCGGCTGTAGTAAGTGGCTTACGAGTATTATGTGTGGTTGTGGACTCGCAGAGTAATTTGTTATACTGGCGACTGTCCTATTTTACTTTGACATACTATCCTCTAAATTGTAACTATTGGGCAGTCTGACGTGTCAATAACTGCTGCTATCCCAAAAACTGATATCCAATAACATCCAATCATTGCTTGTCACGGCGCATAGCAGCAGGAACAGTGGACTGATCGAGAAATCAATGAAATGGCGTCAAGTGCGAACTGCGGGTACGATTAGGGTTGTGTCAAAGTTTAATAAATACAAGCTCTAATTTTGTTTCAAAGTAAACCTTTTTTGCTGCGAACGTCATGTTGATATTCCATACGTTTGTCAGAATCAGAATTATCGTGAAATTGATTGTGAAAAGATTCTACGTTGATGTGGTGTCATTATTACTTTTGTTGGGAAAAGTTTCCACAGTCGGTCACAATACAGTTGTTTTTTTATCAAATAGGTGGAAAACGAGCATGCGGATCACCTGATGGTAAGCGATCACCACCACCCATGGACACCTACAGCATAATTAGGACTGCGGGTGCGTTGCCAGCTTAAAGAGGAGGGGTTTGGAGGAGGGAGGAAGGGGGGAGGGGAGTTGGGCCTCCGGATCTCTTAGGTACTCACCATATTGCAAAACTACTATTTCATGCCGGTATTCTGTGGAAGTGTGGTACTAACCCGGTCGAGCCGGCCCATTCATACCAGCAAGGCAGCAAGTGGTTACAGTAAGGCTCTACCACACGTAAAAATGTGGTTCATTGATACGAGTCTATAACAGACATTAAATCATTAAACAGTGAGAAATAAAAAGTTTATTGAATCAGGCGTTACTTAGTTCAATGATATGGACCTCCGTATCAATGAACTTGTGGCGACTGTATTTCCGTTTCCGCTTTTATCATGGATATTGCGCATGTGCGGATTTTGACGTTGACTTTTTCATTTCGAATTGATACTATATAAAAAAATATAATTCCTTTAAAATTAGTAATTATTTCCATAAACTAAAATTTTGCGATTTGTGTGTGTTTTTACAGTGTAGAGGTGGAGGAGCTGCATGATCACATATTTCTTGCATAAACGTAACTATAAGGTCGCGGGTGAGCAAAGTAATTGTTTTAGTTCATTGATATGGACCTCCGCAAAGTAACGCCTGATTCAATAAATTAAGAGTACTGCGATTTTTATCAAACTTTGTTACCTGTCCAGAAATCTCTTATTATTGAGCTAAGTGTGTGGTCTGGAGGGTTTCGCAGAGAACCCTAACGTGCAGCTTTATTAGTTTTTACCTCCTGTCGGAACTTTGATAGCCTGTGATTGGCCAATAAAAACAAATATTTGTTATCGAAATAGGCATTGTCGGTTTGGCAAATGAAAGCTGGTGTAATGTATGATTCATTAACCGTTTTCCACGGGAGATACTCAATTTGTAAAAAAAAAATATAATTATGAATCGTTGCACTACTTTGCTGCGCATAATTAATTTTCTTAAATCCATACTAATATTATTATTATAAATGAGAAAGTGTGTGTATTTGTTTGTTTGTATGTTTGTCCGTCTTTCTCGTCGAAACGGAGCGACGGATCGATGTGATTTTTGGCATAGAGATAGTTTATGGGCCAGAGAGTGACATAGGCTGCTTTTTATCCCGGAAAAATGCACAGTTCCCGAGAGAACAGCGCGTGATAAACGAATTTCACGCGGGCGTAGCCGCGGGCAAAAGCTAGTCTTGATTATATTTTAGAAGAGTACTCGTAAGTAGCTAGTGCACAGGGAGCTAGTGCCTTGGAGAAATGAATTTAAGTAATTTTATCTGTTATAATAATAATGCTGAGTCAGCGGCCGTTTCACTTTTGCGGGGACACACAAAATTGTGTATGTATTTTCATGTTTGTTTTCTTTAGTTGTCTATTCTTATTTTAAATTTTGTTGTATTTGTGTATTTTTGTGAATGTGAATAAATGTCTTCTTTCTTTCTTTATTTCTTATTATATTATGTTGTATGGTACCGAACCGATCTCTAAAACTGGGAATTATATCCTCTAGCTGACTGGAAATTTTAGTTGGATAACCAAAAATATTTCACGGCATCAATTTTGCCCAAATTGACAATGGCTCGCTTTCTGTGTCTATTTCCAACCAGTTTTTAGAGCTAGGAAGAAGGCCGTTGCATGAATTTGTGCTTTGTATGTTGTTTGTAAGGTCTGGTTTGGATGGGAAATGGTGTGATGGAGTGGGTCGGGCTGTACGACAGGTGGACGGATGTAGCTTCACTCTTTTAGTCGCTTTGGCAAAAACGTTGGAGTCTTGATTGAATTACGCGACATGTGCACTTTTACCAATAGGGTTTATTATCGTTTCAAAGTATTTTTTTTTTACTTTTAAATTCATACTTACATTTGGATTGTAAATTATAGTCTACGTCAAAGAAGAGTCCTGACTAACAAGGTTTTATTATTTCTTTTATCTATAGGTACAGTCAAGTGCAAAAATAAGTATCTATTCGAACAAGTCAAAAACATTTGACTACAGGCTTATTGCGTCGGAATAAGTCTGTGGTACTTATTTTTGAAACTTTGAATAAGTTCATATTTAATTACACTTGCATGACTGTAGGTACCTACCTACTTATGTTACGGGATTTAGACCGCGATTATATCTAGTTAGCTAAAACTAACTAATTTGGCTCAGGGACCCAAAGAGGGTCTTGGCCTCCGAATGTTTGTGAAATAAGTACAGTGTAATCATAAATGAACTAACATAATTACTTTCGTCACTCGCGACCTTATGATAGCTACCTTTATGCAAGAAATGTATGTTCATGCAGTTCCTCCACCTCTACATTGTAAGAACACACACAAATCCATCTATCACCACCACACTAGATAGACTGACTCGTTTCGAATTCAACCCTGTCCTATCAATTATATAAAATGTCGTCATTTTTTATGTATGTACCTAAGTATGTGGTTTTTCATTCGTTAATAATACTTTAAAAGTCTCAATTTTCACCCTCATTTCGGTACACGCCGGACGCAAATAGGGAAATAAGTCTGAAATGTAAACTAACCACACATACTGAGTAATATCCGCCACTAAATTGAAGCAAGTTTCCTCGGGGGCGGGATTAAAAAATGATTTCCTAGTAAAACGATTCATGTTTAGAAATTCAGTTTTATGTCAGAATTCAATTTGCAGAGTCTAAGGTACTTGCTTACGGTAAATACTTAATTGGTGTTTTAAAAAGGTAAGTACTTTTTTAAGTAGGTACATTATTAAAAGCTATTTATTCCTTTGACCGCTTAGCCCTATAGGGGAAAGACCTCATGTATGAGGAATTTTGATATTTGAAGCAACTAAAACGTATTATAAAAATCTTCTTATTCTTATTTTGTTCTTATTAATTTCTACAGTTTATTAAAAGAACGCCTGCTGTTTTTGCTATAGCAAATGTGAATGAACTGCTCAAGGCTAGTACGTTATTGGAGGCGACTGGCCGTACCAAGCCTCAACGTACAACAAAGCCAACATAGATTAAAAGCAAAAGAATAAGCAGTTAATAGTGACTATTTTTTACCTCCGACGCAAAAAGAGGGGCGTTGTAAGTCTCACGCCAATGTCTGTCTGTGATTTCGATGCGTTTTTTACGTTAATGCGCCCCCCTTGCAGTGCTTTTTAGCTATGTCTAATAAAAATCGGTTCAGCTGTTTTTGAAATGGTGAACTTTGAACATGAAATGACAATGTCAGTGGTTTTACAACTGTTCCAAGTTCGTTAGGTTTATTACGTTTGCAACCACCATTGCTCCGCCATTTTAAAAAACTGCTCTTGTAAACAAAAACCCTATTAAAAAGAAATTGGGAAAGCCGGTGGGAATCGGGTTGTTATGTTACGACGTCACGCCACTGTTACGTAGTCACTATTATAAACTAAATGTTGTCCGCGACTTCGTCCGTGTAGAATTTGTTTATCGCTATCTTGCGGGAACTAAGTAATTTTCCGGGATAGGTATAAACTATTCTACGTCCTTCTCCGGGACTCAAACTATGGAATACAGAATTTCATCTAAATCGGTTCTGTGGTTTAAACGTGAAGTAACAAACAACAAACAAATAAGAGACTTACAAACTTTCGCATTGATAATATTAGTAGCATTGCAATAACTGTACAAGAGTAGATCACCTACACTACTTAGATACATTTGCAATGCTTCTGTTTTTACTATATTCGTACCTACAATCTCTTTCTGTCTGTTTAACACCCACGCCGGCTCAGGAATGCCGTGACCTCCCACCCGTAGGAGGGTCAAATTTGTACCTAATTTTGATAGACATTAATCAATCGATACTGTTATTTAATGAAAAAATACCAACGCTACTTTCGGAGACGCCAAGCGAATGTTTCGTGAGTTTATTAGATTCCTGGCTTTGTATGAAGCCATTTTTTCATCTTTTTTTTACTTTGTTTAATCTATACCGCCTCCCATTGTGCTATGGGATATAGTGCCGTATTGGATGAATTATATTGGCACAAGTTTCATTTTACGCTAAACTGCATGTACAGTTAGCGAATTTTTTTGAATAAAGAATTTTATCTAATATTGCCTAGTATTGTTGGCTGTCTGGATTTTAAGGGCGGCGGTGATTGCTTCCCGTCAGGTGACCCATGCTCGTTTGCCCCTTTTATGTAAAAAAGTACTACATTTGATAAAAAGTTAGGAGTCAGGAGGTTAAAAGAGACGCTTGGGGTTCCGTTTAATTTTAAAGTATGACCCTTAAAAATATATTGAATTTGGACAAACCCGTAAATTATAACACACCCTATCGAGAAGTCTGCTGCTATTTAATAACCGTCATTCTCATTAAGTGTATAAAAAAAATACGTGGCTAATTCACCCATTCAAAAGCCAAAGTACCCTTATAATCTCATTATACTCGTATGATCCCGAAACATTGTCGCATGACTACCGAAACGAATTTCCAAATTACACGGGCATTACCACAATGAAATTGCAGTTTAACCACGCTGAAACAACCCTTATTCCAAAGGCATAGGGTTAAACGTGTTAAATATTTTAGTTTTGTAACGATCTTATCTAGGATTTAGATTTGAGAGTTGAGCTAAAAGTTCATTTTAAAATTAGCAATAATATGGTTTAGATTAGTTGGGCGATATTGTTCTATTTTATGCTTAATTTTCATTATGATAATCTTAGTATATGGTTCTAGTGTCGGTAGTACAGTCAGCAACAAAGATATGAATAAAACTGTATATATTGTAACCGGATCGCTTAATTGTTTTAATATGTTTTTAAATAACCTATCCAACGACACTCCACAATAAGGGACTAGAAAAAACCCCCCCTCCCACTTTACGCGTAGGAGATAAAAAAAACATTTTACGACTTTGTTGGCGTGGTTAACATAATTAACCTGCAAAATTACAACTTTCTAGCACTATCAAAGAATTACAGTCTCTAAGTCCGCGGATGGATGGACAGACGGACACACAATATGGCGAAGCTATAGGACTATGGAACTCTAAAAAGTCAAAACATTCACGAATTTAGGCCAAAATAATTCATAAAGGTACCTTTATTTAACGAAAGTCAGTAACATGTCGGATTATTACAGCAATCACGACCGAACGAAAATTGAAATCGTTTTTAACAGGAGTTAATTAAAAGAGTGCAGTGTACTGAAAACTTTAATGAATATTACTTAAAAATTATTACATTTTATTGATGAAGTGGTTGATTATTAGTGAAAAATTAATTTACTCATTCTTAACGTAATACCTATGCTAGAATAATGCAATCTTACTTAGTTATAGTAAAAAATATTAGTCCTAAAAATAGGACACTTATTTAAATTTCTCTAATTACTAAAAGACTTTTAAATTGGCAGTGACATGTTAAATTTGAGCTTATTCTAAGTTAACATACTTAATTAGAGATTATCAAGGTTGACATAGCTGAAGTAAAATGGTTAAAACGTCTCTACATTTAGTTAACACTGTCCGAGTAAATTGTGCAGTGGTAACTATGATAAAACTTTTGGCTTTTGGATATACCGTAAACTGCTTTAACTTTGCCCTCTGGCCCCAACATTGCCTGAGTTGATTTAGAGTCGATAACTTAGCACTCTTATAGGTTTTAAACTTTTATCTACACGGAAATTATTTTTACGGGGGGACAAAAGTTTTAAAACCTAAAGGGTGCTAAGTTATCGACTCTTAATCGAATCAGGCAATGTTGGGGCCAGAGGGCAAAGTTGAAGCAGTTTACGGTATGTGTTTCAACATTTGTCAATGAGTTTGTTTCTTTATTTTGGTACAATAAAGGATTTACATACATGGAAGTAAAAAAAGGTTACATTCACAAAAATAAATGTTTCTGTAACGACAATTATTAATATGTTGTTTGGGCAGTAGGTAAGTATGATTCATTTTAGACCACATCAAAGGTCAAAATTCAAACCAACCCATTAACCTGAACTATTTCGGAACAATTTAAAGACACCTTAGCCAAGTAGCATGTCAATGGCAACTTCGATGGTCTCTTAAGACGAGGCACAGGTTAAAAAAAACATAAAACTACACTTACTACTCTATATAATAAAATATTTTACTACAGTTAGATTTTTGTGGAAAAAAAATGTTTATTAATAATTGTAGTTCTGGAATAGAGTTAGCAAAATAAGGAGCCCAAATGTATCGAGAGAACTTTCACTAATTTTCCTACCTCAATTAAATAGGATAATTGATTGAGTTGAATAATAACGCAGCTACCACCTACAATTTTATTCACTAACCCAACCTTGCTTACAATAGCGAAAAGAAAATTGGTCAAAAATCGAATGCCTCGTCCAAATTTGACAATATCATCATAAATACTTTAAACGTAACCCAAAACTGACGACGCAAGGTCCTCATGCAGAATGATCTGGGATATTAGCAGCGGGAGAGGTCGGGCAGGCTCTTTTCCTTGCAGTAAGCGTAGGACGTGGGCCACGCCTTGAAGCCGACGCGGTCGTATATACGCTTGGCGCACCTCACGTCATCAGCCAAATCCTCGTTCAGGAGATCTAGAACAAGTTCAAAATAAAAAATCAAAACGTTTGTTCTGTAAGTAGGTCACTTTTTTATACTACCAGCGCTTTCGGAAATAACATCATTGGCAAGAAACATGCTCCGCAAGAAACTTGGCGGGAAGTCATTTTTTCAAAACAAAATAATTATGGGTGGGTTTTTTTAATACTGCTAAGTATTTTTTTGTACTTACAGCTATTTGGTGTACAATTCTTTATACAATTAGAAATGGTTTCGTAACGTCCAACGTTGGTACTAAATTTAGGACATGTTTAAGTAAATGGCAAAAAAGTAGAATTTGAAAGGAAATTTCCAAGAAATGTTGATATTCATGTTTAGGCGTATGACCTAAATTTAGTACCCACGCATGTGTCGATTGAGATGATTTTCTTATAAATTTGTGAAATCTCATAAACAGCCATCGACATCTATGTACCTTACGGCACTAGACTGGCTGTTTGGAACAAAATGCGCGGCGCATAAATCATCGATATTACTTTGACACAACCGCTGTCACGGACGTCAACAGACTATAGTGAACAGTTCACAACACCGCGCTGTGAACTGCTTTTGTGCGCCGTTTTGATATAAGAAACATGCAGTCTAGTACATAGATGTTAATGTAAACAGCCAAGCCTAAAAAGAGACTTAATAAAAACAGTAAATTTGGCTAAAACATGGTCTTTTGTGGGATTCCATATATGCTTTATTTACCTATCCTCACACCACCGAGCTGTTTCCACTGGAGATGCCTGAAGCGAGCATAGGTAGATAAAGCGTTTCTGTTGGTTCATGACATACACCTTCCTCGCAACAGATCCTCGCACATTACTGGTGGAAACGCTGCCTTAAACTCTATCTACGTATAATCGCTCTCTTTTCTTTTGAGCACTCGTGTACATACATAATCACTTTCTCTAACCAGCGTTAATCGGCCTTGTTAGTAACGCAGTCGCAAATTACAATCAACCTGTACTTAATTGGACAAATTAGTACCTTCGCACTTCATACTGCAGTGGCCTCCTTTACGACCCTTCTTGCACCAATCCTTGTTGTTGATCTGCGAAAAGATTATCAGAATTATTAGCCCTTTGTTACATTATTAAAAGCAGATTAAAAAAAAGTTTACGGATAAAAACATAGTTCTTGTGACAAAGTTACTTGTCTGTTACAAGACAATACTCAAGTAGTTAAAACTTCCTCTCACAAAGAGAAACGGGCGGGAGTCCTCAGGGCTAAGTAATTGCTCCTATGATATTCATAACTAACAAAATAAATGCCGCTAATATTTTGGACAAGTTAACTAACGTGTATTTTTTCTCTGTGTATCTGTTTTCTGTATCGCTTACTATTTCTGGTGTACATTAAAGAGTATTTGTATTGTATTATGTTCTAATTCAAAGCGACGCCTTTATCTACCAAATATTATTTCAATATTATTGCAAAAGTTTATAAAATTTTAATCGTTGTCAAGATTTTAAGTACGTAAGTCCTGACTTTGAAAATTATGAAAATAAAATTTAAAGTTCTTATAGCCAAATATGTGGTTTTGCATGTCAAAAAACAATAATGCCAATAGTCGTGTCTGTCAACTTGAAAGTTCAACTTTAGCGACATATTCATTTGATAGGAACAATTGAATTGTACTTTATGAAGAACGCGTAGACCAACGAGGTTAATTAAAGTTATTTAGTGACTAGCCGTTACCCGCGACTCCGTGCGCGCAAAACTCGTTTATCGATTTCCCGCGAGAACAATAAAATTTTCTGGGATAAAAACTACCTATGTCCTTCTCCAGGACTCAAACTATCTGTATACCGAATTTCATCTAAATCGGTTCAGGTAGTTTAGACGTGATGAAGTAACAAACAAACAAACCATCAAAAACAAACAGACTTACAAACTTTACCATTTATAATATTACTCCTAGTGGGATTGCAATAATAAAAAAAAAGTAATTATAGGTGTTCTCGGGCTTTTTGGCGTAATTATTGACTGTTTTATCAAGCAACGAATTAACTTGTATGAACTCTCTTATAAAAAAATCACATTATTTGGCCCTCAACACATCACTCTTGGCTGGGTCCTCAATATAGCGAGAACACTAACTCTTCATTTAGCATAGCGAATAGGGCCCCAGGGCACCGTAAGGAACAACATTACTGCAATTACTTTGGATTGAGCTCCCTACTAAATTAAATGTTTTTGTTGTGTCAATCCATCGCGTTTTAGTTTAATCGCTTTTAATTGGGTCCGAAGTGCACTGAAGTGGGTTGGGAGAAATCATTAGGTACATGCAAACTTTAATAGACTGTGTTTCAGAATGTACAAAAAGAAAGTGTTCGTTCGTAACTGGTTTCGTATAAGAATAAAATAGTTTTCATTCGCAACCGGTTTCAAACAAGACAGAAAAAGTTTTGTTTTGCAACTGCTTACGAAACTCCGGTTACTAACGCGGCCGGACGGCCAAAAACTAACTGTCACTGACGTTCAATTAGAAATAGCCGTGCAAAACTTTATGATAAGTCCAGCCAAGCAAGTGTAGTTTCAAGATTATACCGATATCCCGTGGGAATATTGGGGTAAAAGTAGCCTATGAGTTATTCCAGACGTCAAGCTATATATTATTAATTTCCCCTCCGGCCTCGTACGTAACCGGAGTTTCGTAACCAGTTGCGGAAGAAAACTTTTTCGGTCTTTTTCGAAACAGGTTGCTAAAGAAAATTATTTTGTTCTCATACGAACGAACACTTTTTGTTCTTGCACGAAACTAGGATCAGGGTTCGACTTCTGGTTTTTACTGAAGCTTATTTTCGCAGTAGTGTTTTTCTCAATCAGAATCGACACAGACACAGTGTTGACGGAGCTCCGCTTGCGCGGAGCTCCTACTTTTGGGTAATTTTAGCCCTTCGGGTCGATGTGAACTTAACATAACCTAAACCTACCTATGTTTCTGTGTCGATTAAAATTGGGAAATTGAAATTTGTGAATGAGTTTCAAAAGAAGATTCTATGTTCTGTATGGGTAACCAGTTTAGAAAACAGAATTATTTTTCTTCATTCGAAACCAGGTTTCCGAAACTCTTTATTGTACAAAATAAGTAAATAATCACATATATTGACTTAAGTTCCTATGTCACCTGGATAATAAGGTGTATATAGTCTTTGCTGACTTTTTTAACGGTCGAGAGGTTTCGTACAAAGAAGAAAAGTGTTCGATCGTAACTGGTTACGAATAAGTAGAAATTAGTTTTTGATCGCAACTGGTTTCGTACAAGGCAAAAATAGTTTTCGATCGCAACTGGTTACTGGCCGAAGGGTAAATTTCATCCAAATCCATTAAGACGTTTTAGCGCGAAGGAGTAATAAACAGACACAGACACATTCACGAACTTTCGAATTTATAATAGGATCAAGTTAAAGCAGCATTAATGTTCGATCTAGTGAATGGTCATGCAAAGTTTAAATTAAAATTGCCATCGGAATGAAAATAAGCCGTTTTGTTAAATGTCCCTCAAATATGAGCGAATTAATTAAAAACCTGTTTGCACACAAAATACAAAACCCAGTGTTGTTGAAATTTGCATTTTCACGGACGTTGTGCAGAGGGCTGGTGAGGGAATTTAGAATAATGTTTTTTTTTATTAACTTTTTTTAAGGTAATCGGATCTGTGCTTCAAAGTTCGTAAATTCATAGCTAATGGCATAGAGTTTTGAAATTAAAGAGGTTAGTATATGCATCACACATTGAGCTCTCAGTACCTATAAGCACAGAATAACTAATAGTACTATAAGCAAAAGATTCATAGGCCATTTGTAGGACTCAAACTGTCTGAATAAAATTCCTTTATGATATTCCTTTGTGTTTTTGTGTTGAGATATTTAATTACACTTGAAAACAAATCTGCTGCTAAACAAAATGTAATTTATAGATATTTTCTGTATTATACTCGTAGTGTTATCTTTTGCAAAGTTAAAAATAATCATAACAATCATTTATTGTGTATGGAATTCAGGTTACAGTTAAGTACAGATTAGTTGTACAAATATAGTTTCACCAAACATTACCTCTTCAGGTGTAGGTACAGATAACAATGATGGCATGGTATTTTATTTATGTATAATGATTGAGTGTAATTTTAAATTTCCATCATGAGTGGATCGGTAATTTTGATGTTCATTATTGATTGATTGATTACAGTAAGAACGATTTTCATTTTCATAAAGTTTCACGTCAATCTGATATGTGTAAGTGGGTTAAATTCGAGCTGCAAGACCTTAACAAACATACAAAAAAACACTGCAAGTTAAAATAAAGGCTAGAGCGATGGCAGAATGAACTGGACTACGTCTTGAAAGACTGGCCCTTGTATGTAATGGATAGAGAGCAGTGGAAGTATCGGGGGGAGGTCTTTGCTCAGCAGTGGGATAGAAAAGGCTAATAATTAATAATAATTAAAAAAAAGTTTGTAAAAATGTCAGTATAATCCACATCCATGCGGGCCGCCTCTTATACTGCCACCATTACTACGCCGCGTTTAATGAGCGACTATCGTTTTTTGCTGACAGTGCCTCGGTTTGTAATGAAATCAATGCGTCACATGCTGCTGCGATTTTCGTACATTTTGCAATGGGACTTTTGGAATTATTGCCTTGCCCGAGTAGTAGACTAGTGGTTTGACCTATAGCCTCTAAAGTAGAGAAGATTCATAAGCTCAAGTATTGTGCTTGCTCCTCTAGAATTTTCCAGAAATTTACCACGAGCCTAACAGTGAAAGACAATATCGCGAAGAAACTTCGTGTATTCGAAGTTTTGAATCCGCACTGGGCTCTCGTGGCAACTACAATCCAAGCTTCTCTTTCTGAAAGGAGGCCTGTGTTTAGTAGTAGGACGTATATAAGCCGAGATGATCACGTGCGGGAGGGGCTACATAGGTCTTTTCAGATAACTGCCACTTTGTACTATCACTGTTGCACTTTATACTCATATACACGATAAAGTATTACAAAAATTGAATATGAAAACTTTTAGCTCAATTCTCATCCATCTTCTACTATTTTTAGAGTCCCTAGTAAGCAAATTATTCTCAATTTTCACAAACGCCAATAGTTAGAGGATTAAACCTGATTTTGAAACCTGAATATCGATTGATACGGCCGCGTATAGCTGGATTATTTTAGCTAAATCTGCGATAATTTCTGTTTAAATTGAGTGGTTAATTGTGCTTGTCGATCATTAGACATGCACACTGTGGATAAACATGGATAACAGGCAATATTGGATACAATTTAGAATGAATGAAAATACGTTAGTTCACTTATTTGATGTTATATTTAAAGCACTTCAAACAGTACAGTTTAGAGATTCGGGAAGTAATAATAAAAGTTTAAAACTGATTTTACAAGCAATTTAAATCCATATGTGTGATCCCTAAATACGAGTAGATAACTACGCGTGTCAGAATTTTTTGAGATTATACGACTAGATATCATTTTAAAAGCTTCAACACAAAATAAGGCGGCGTTCGCCAAGTCCAATATTCAGATTCGCCGTAATTTTATCAATGGCGCCGATCTCGAGCGCTACAGATTTCTGTCGCATTATACCGTCAGTGAAATTTAAGTGACATTGTATCCGCGTCCCGCTTGTCGACGGTGTGAGCTCGTCGTTTCCGTAATCTAATACAACGTTACAGCGTTGGCAACAACGTTGGGCAAAGACAGAAAATAATACAATGCTATTTTAATTGCCAGATTTGTCCAAAAAAACAAACATTGTAAGTCCTAAAAAACTGACCAAATCGAAGTCTCGGATTGTACAACGCATAAATGTCTACTCGTAACTGACTCAATAGCTGGCGGTCTACTACAGTTTGTTTCTTACGATTTTTTTTGCCAAGCACAGTGAAACTTTGGAATTAGCTTCAAGCGCCAGTATTTCCGGACCTTACAACTTGGGGATCTTCAAAAAAACAAGCCTACTACTCTATTTTCAAAGTGCCGGCAAGGCTTGCTTCTTTACGCCCTATCATATAAAAAAGCGCACATATAATGTGCATGAACGCATGCACTTTAGCATTAACACACAACCATGCCGTTCATATTAGCCAGTACATTCCTTCCTTCATTATGTTGATTCTAAGAATTACTTCCAAAGCCCATACCTTGGAAATTAATCTCAAATAGATCACCAATGCGTCGGTATTGGATGCTTTGTGGGCGCTGCGATTTGCATTGTCACCTGAGGACCGTAACGAGAACCGCCACGGCTTCAGACCCATCCGTCGGTCTCGAGTGGCTAAGGAAGGGAAGTTATCGACGCTACGTCGATTAAAAGATGAGACTCAAAAAAAGTTAGTGTAGTTTTACCGTTTCATATTTGTAGACAATGTACGACCGCCTTGACTGATCCACTAGCAAATATTAAACCCTACAGTGATCATGCACGAAAAAACTAACTTTTTATCACATAAAAGATGTTTATGTTAATACCCTAATGGTATAGAGATTATTGCACCACTGAATAGAGTCCAGCATCTCAACGGAGAATAGAAGCATAACAAAACTGATAATTTTCTTTCGGGCAGTCAGAGTAAAAACAAAAGCATTTCTTAATCGTAATCAGTATCTTCGTGCAATAACGCATTAACAATATTGGAAAATACATCTTCATAGCTAATCGACCCGTTAAATTTCAAACGATAAGTTTATTATAAGTCCGTAATACTTAGTAGCATATCATCAATAAACAGAACATAAAAGTCCTAGATTTGAAGTGTCTCTTAAACGAAAACTTTGTACATATTCCTACGCGTCTGTTCTGCAAAGCCCAGTGCAGCGATGCAAGATATCGATATTTGCAATGTCGATATAGACTAAGCCGTTATTTGCATTGTCGCTTAAACAGAGACTGTCGCAGGATCAATTTGGACCTATCTGTACTTTAAAAGCTAGTGATGTTCTAATTTCATTAAATTATCGATATCAAAATAAATGGTTATCTTGATAAGTAAACTGCAAAATAGCGCAATGTATAAAATAATCTGATAATGTTTATTGGAATATTATTTTCATTAAATCCTAAAAATATTATACATTACAAAGTTTAAATGTTTAGAAATAGATATTCAGTTCATCATGCAAAAACCGCTTAACAGATTTTGGCGAAAATTGGTACACGGAATACTTTTTAAATATTCCGGAAAATGTTAAACTACGCGATGAAAACGTAAATAAACTAGCTGTTGCCCGGGCCTTTGCTAAGAATTCGTTTTCATGAAGATACAATACATTTGGATCGGGAACTATAAAATTTTCGAAGGATAAAAACAAATCTATGTTCTTTTCTGAATCTCAAAGTATCTCCATACCAAATAACTGTTGCCGCGATTTGGTCTGCGGTTTTGTCTTCACTCGTATCGCGCACCCGCAGGAACTTAAGTATTTTGCCCTTTTATGTTTTTTAATGATTTCTGTACCAAATTTCAGCATAATCGGTTGAGTAGGTACTTTAGAAGTCAGGAGACTTTAGAAGAAAACATAACAACACTACACAACAATAGAGAGCTCTGCTACCCATGCGCATAACAGGTGCCTTAGCCGATTACGACACCTTCAGGAAGAGATAAGTCTATCCTATTTTAAAATCGGACAGGCACGGCGAGAGAAGAGGTTATAATCTATTGTCAAACATAACTAAGAACCACCGCAAGAAAACTAATTTGAATTAATATTACTATTAATATTTCTTAATTCACGTTACAATACTTTCACGTTAAAAAACGCAACGAAATCGGTCCCTGCGTTTGTGAGCTACGACGTCACAGTTAGGATGAAGCCGACGAGCGTAATTTTTTGAGCTGTGAGTCGCGTACTTTCGGTCGCGTAATTTCTGCTGCATTCGGTTTTATACAAAATGCCACACGGCGACCCAAAATGAGTTGTACACAAATAGGACTTTTGTATGAAGCCAAAATAACGCGACCGAAAATACGCGACTTAACATTACGCTCGTCTGGCTTCACCTATAGACAGACACATATTGGCGTATTTTTTGCGACGGTAGTTAAAAAGGTATTTCATCGATACAACCCCATCCCTCCAAGCTTGAGCAAATCGAAGCCCCGATTGAAATCAACCGTGGCTCAGTAAATAACGTCTTGGAGCTAATACTTTCCTCCATAGCTAATCTCTTCGTCTGATGAACTGCACTGTTTAAGTGCGGTGTTGACACGCTATAATGACGCCGCGTGTTTCAGCATCAGAGGATTAATACGAGAATTTAGAGATGAGGATTTGACAGAGGAGATTGGTTACATTTGCGGGACGAAACATCCATCCTAAGCATCGATCCTATTAGATAGATAGATAGATAAAACGTTTATTTGTTACTGCAAACACACACAATCAAAATTACATAAATAAGAAAAAAAAGAACAGTCCTAACTTAAAAGTAAACAATTTTCAATTGTTTGTGTGCGCTGCAGTAGTGCAAAAGGGTCATGGCTCAGTGGTCAACATTGCTCATAGGAGCAAAACACTGATATTCTGCCACAACCCAGAGGGCCAAGAACAAATATTATCACCTTATTAAAAAACAAATATAAATGTACAATACAAAACGAAACAAACAGTGCCAAGCAAAATGAATACATTTTCATTTTTTATTACTATTATAAATGTGAAAGTATTTAACTCTGTCTGCTGTTCCGATCTAACTGCAGTTCAGATTTAGATAAAATTTAGTATGGAGATAGTATCACGCCCTGAGCAGCGCGTGGGATAGTTTTATCCTGGAAAATTTAAAAGCTCCCGCGGGTTAGCGATACAATACAATACAGTACAATACAGTTTATTAAATCAGAAGTTATTTTGCGGCGGTTCTCATATGAATTAACTGAAACAATTACTTCGCAAAAGTCACAGGAGGGTCGCGTTCATTTATACAGTGAAGACCAAATATACAGTTCAGTTTCGCATTTATAATATTAGTAAAGCCTTGGTATGGAGAAAGAGTGAGTTGCCAATAAAAAACAAAACTTGTAGAAAAAACAAGTCTCGCAACTCAGTGTACTCAGTTCTCCTACCGTAAAAAGTTGTGAGATTCATGTAATACCAAGTCGGTTAATTTGTTCAGTCCCTAGTTAAGGGTCCTTCTGTCTTAAGTTATTTATTACGTAATTAACGTAATAAAAAAGAAAGCTGTAATTTTGCACGGATGTATATGTAAAATATGCCGACAAAATGGTACAATATTTTTTTCAGGGTACCTCCCATGGACGTAATTAAGTGGGGGTGGTTTTTTTTCTCATCCAACCCTATAGTGTGGGGTATCGTTGGATAGGTCTTTTAAAACCATTAGGGGTTTGCTA
Organism: Choristoneura fumiferana; assembly: GCF_025370935.1. Lineage (NCBI taxonomy): Eukaryota > Metazoa > Arthropoda > Insecta > Lepidoptera > Tortricidae > Choristoneura > Choristoneura fumiferana. Next base: position 7,578,048 of record NC_133493.1, read on the forward strand.
AGACGATTTTTCGATCCAGTGATTTGTTTGCGAAATATTAGTATCGTATAGTAACATAGTAGTAGGTAGGTATCGTATAGTACAAGTAAGTGTAAATAATGTTTAAATATAAAACCTAGAAGTGATGCCTTCGCGTCAGGTTTTTTATATTCCTGGTTAGCATTTAGATACCTAGTGCGTTGGATGGCGGTCTGTTTCAGATCCAATAGCGCTTGTTCACTTCTATACGCCGGCCATATCGGTACGGTATCAAAGAGATACTGAAACCCGAGTTCCTGTTGGTGCTTTCTGATTTGTACCAAAGAAAACCATTGTATGTTTTTAATTTCATGTTCACTTTATGATATCCGCAGGATTGGATATTATAATGTAAATAGTAATATTGTAAATCAGTTTTATTCGTTTAGTTGTCTACTTTTTATTTCACCCTTTTTTTTAAAACTTAGTGACTTAATGAAATAAATTCCGAATCAGGTTTTCACGTGACAGGCTTAGCCTTGTGTGGAACCAACGGAAACCCTATTTGTAATTTGTTTTTGCTTTTACTAACCCACTTTTTTATTTAAAAATATACCTTGTTGAGTTTCTTGTCAGATTCAACTCAACAGATGTTTTTTCGAGCCGATGGAAGATTTTTTGATCAAAATATTTTAAGATTGTGTTTTTTTGGAATCTTTTGTATTTTTTATTTCAATTCCAAATTTTTACTTTTACGGTCATCCCGTAAACCCGAAATTGAAAATACAAACTGAAACATAGATGCACAGAAAAAACAGAAAAATAAGACCATCACTGGGAATCGAACCCCGGTCCTCGGTAATCCGTACCGCGTGCTATACCGCTACACCACTGATGGTCAACGGTACCGACACGAATTTCCCTATGCACCTAATATCTCAGCTTGTGTTTCTTACTTAGTCACTTAAGCAGCGACGCTCGGTACGGATTACCGAGGACCTGGGTTCGATTCCCAGTGATGGTCTTATTTTTCTGTTTTTTCTGTGCATCTATGTTTCAGTTTGTATTTTCAAAAATATTTTGACACTGACTAAAGCCGTATCTGTATGTAAATTGAATAATGACGCGTATCTAATAAATCATCGATTTACACGTTAGAAACCTCATTCATTTTACAGCCGAAAATACAATCTCACCAAAACTAGCACTGCAAATCTCCTATTTATCAAGCTCGTCCTATCACCGTATTTCCTCACTCCCATTCATGCACAGAACACCATTTACCAGAGCTAAGGCGACGAAACCATTGGGTCAGTGCCCTGACCCATTTCCATCTAAATTAACGCGGGTAAATCTGCAGTAATACGCCCCATCCGTAGTGGCAATTGGGATCGGACCCCCGACCAATTTGTGCACAACACCAATTGACGATTGTGCAAAGGTAAACAACCTTAGGCGTTCCATTGCAACGGAAGGAGGTAATCTATCGAGGTGTTGCTCAACAACGGTTTGGGAAGTCTTTTAGTTGTTTGACTTCCTTAAGTTCCTTTATCATCATCCCAGCCTATGTACGTCCCACTGCTGGGCACAGGCCTCCTCTCAGAACAAGAGGGCTTGGGCCATAGTTCCCGTACGTTCCAAGTTCCTTACTGACAATAAAAAAAGCTTATCTCACGCTGTTGTCCAGCGGTGGTGTAGCGGTATAGCACACGGCACGGAATGCCGAGGACCTGGTTTCGATTCCCACCGCTGGTCTTATTTTTCTGGTTTTACTGTGCATCTATATTTCAGTTTGTATTTTCGATATAGGTTTTACGGGATGACCGTAAAAGTAACAAACAATTTGGAATTGAAATAGAAAATACAAAAAGATTCCAAAAAACCAATCTTGTACAAGCTTTGCCAATTGGTATCAAGTGTCCCATGATATTTATAATATTTAAATAAAAACTATTAATTTCGTTGTTTTTGTAAATCAACGCAAGCGATCTAATATTTTAGGAGAGTTTACTGGGATCCCGATGGTCCAGTTGTTAAGACACTTAATTAGCTCGTATAGTCAAGAGATGGGGGTTTGAATCCCGTCTGGCACATCCGAAACACTCTAAATATCTTTTTAAAAATTAATAGATTTCGTTGTACCAATAGAAGTAAATAATGAACAGAAGTGGGACTTACTCGTATTTATTTATGTGGCCCATCCGGATTATTGCAAGCTGTAATTACAGAGCAGAGTTCTCATTAACATCACAAATGGCCGTTCATTCCCTGCACATGCAAACTGAACCGGGAATTAAGAACACATATTACACGAATGAGTAATATGACTAATAGTTAAAGATTAGAAATAGAGCCAAGTTCGGCAATAACATTTCAATATTGTAATGCTTTAAATTTTCGTGATTCTCATTCATAACTATTGTATTGTATTGTAAAACTATTTATTGTACATAAAACACATGAAATAACAGAACACAGGATAATAAGATGTACAAAGGCGAACTTATCCCTTATCCCTTTAACTATACCACAAACAGGACTTATCACGCTAACAAACGAGTAATAATTACTTCGACTTACGGGCCTTAATTTGCAGTGCCCGTGGTCACGAGTAGACATAATTATCATCAAATATTGTATTAATAATATAATTTCAATATTGTTAATTGAAAATGGATCATGGTATTTAGTATTAATTATATTTTACTGAATGTATAACAGACGTTTGAGATTATAAAAGTATTTTAAAACAAAATCTATACCAATATCGTATAAGTTATACCAGAATGTATAAGTTATCTAGTTAACCTAAAAGGTTTTTGCTATTATTACAGTGCAGTAGCAGGACACATAGTAGCAAGTAGGTGTTTCAGAAGCATAAGAAACACAAGACTTATTTATAGTACCTACACGTGGTATTTATTAAAAAACCGGCCAAGAGTGTATAAGACACACCCAAAATAGGGTTCCGTAGCCATTACGAAAAAATTAAGTAATATTTTTCCAAGGATTTCGTTTTTTATACGGAATCTTCCATAGTTTAGGTATATTTTATACCTTAGGCTACTATTTTGCTCTTAAACTACTAATAATTCTCAAGCAAACTTAACCGTTATAGTTTTCTTTGAAAGTTTCATAATACCTACTACAATCCTGAATTTTTACAAATTTTTCCACCCACCGGTTTAGATTTCACTGTGGACGCTCGATTTTAGTGAAAATTTGCACTTTAAAGTTAAATATTTCGCAAACAAATCACTGAATCGAAAAATTACTATAGCAAACCCCTGATGATTTTAAAAGACCTATCCAACGATACCCCACACTATAGGGTTGGATGAGAAAAAAAAAACACCCTCACTTTACGTCCATTTTGTCGGCATAGTTTACATATATATTCGTGCAAAAATACAGCTTTCTAGCATTGATAGTCACTGAGCAAAGCCGCAGACGGACGGACAGACAGACAGACATGGCGAAACTATAAGGGTTTTGTTTTTGCCATTTTGGCTCCGGAACCCCTTAAAAATGGTGCAAACGTAACCGATGCTACAGATTAAATCTTAAAAAAAACAATTTCAATAAAAAAAATATTTATTTTTTATTTTATTTACAGATCTGTAGCAGTCATATTTTAAGTCAGTTAGTTCAATTGCTAATTGTAATAAATAAATCTATATCATAACGAGATTGCTGGAAATAGATGAAATTTTACTTATAAGATTTGAAGATAAGTTATAATTATTTTAAACTCAAAGCACATAATAAAAGTAAAACTAAAGCTGAGCACACGCAAACTCTAAATATAAATGTATAAAAAATACAAGTTTGGTACTTAATATTTTAAGAGGTACCATCAGCCAAATATGTGGTCTACCACCCTAAAGTTGATAATCGTTTGTATGTCACAAAACAATAATGCCAATAGACGTATCTGTCAACTTGAAAGTTCGACTTTAGCGACATATCATTTGATAGGAACTTATTTGAAAATTGATAGATCACTTATTTAGCTGATGGTACCATGTTCCGTAGCAAGAGATGGTGGGAGGCAACGACCAAGTTAGCGAATGATTTGGGCACGTATCTGAATATCGAAAATTGAAATATCGAATCTAACCTAACCTAACCTACTTTCGATATTTTGGCCGTCGACTTTTAGACATTAGATAAATATATTAATTTTCGATATTCAGATACGTGCCCAATGATTTTTTTACCAGAACTTAAATAACCGAACTTGGCGTAGCACCGCCGTGGCTCTGCGATGAGCGATGGCGTCACGCCGGCCGACTGACGCCGTGATTAGAGTGCTAAATCACGCTAATATATGGAACAATATACTTGCTATTTGCTATCAGTGTTTTAGGAAAATACGAATGGATGGTACGCGTATTTACTATATTGTTTACAACCACATTGTAAAGCAAATATCTTTCTACTTGTAACTGGCGTTGTTCGTATGTAGTTAGTAACATGTCTACAAATCTTGTTTGTTGAAATTCACCCACTTCTTGTGTATGGATTGACTTGAAAATTGGTAAGGATGTACCTACCTAACATATAATCAACTTAAAAAGCATGAAGTGTGAAACCACCGACATTGTCATTTCATAGTTTAATATCTCAAAAACGGCTAAACAGATTTTTATTCAATATAGCAAAAAATCACCGCAAGAAAACTAGCTTTCACGTGAAAAAATCGCATTGAAATCGGTCCATCCGTTTGAGAGCTACGATACTACAAACAGACAGACAGACGTTGGTGACAAACTAACATAAATATAACACCCATCTTTTTTGCATAGGAAATTAAAATATGTCATTTTGATGACAAGTAAAATGAAAAAAAAAAGAAGTATCTGCAGTTAGCAAAAAGAGATTGTTTTTTTTTTGAAACATTATTATGAGTAAGTATGTAAAGATGAATGATATGAATGCTGGTGAGCATGTTCAGATTAACAATAGTAAGAAAATAAAAATATCATGATTGATTACAGATAAAAATCTAGTATTCATTAATAAAACGTCTTACTTTTTGTTCCAGGTATGAATGATATCGTCTGGAAATGCTTTTGAAAACTGCTATCTTCGAGATTATCCAACAAAGGGCGACGGTAATAGACAAATACTCATTTCAAAACGTAGCAAAATGACGTATAAAAGAACGGCTCACCGCTGCTCAAAATAAGGACACGGTGCGGAATCGCAGTAACATGCTGTAAACGTCAGAGCTTTAGCGTATGCTCTACACGCAAATTCGTATTTTGAGACATGCGATAAAATAGTGACGCTTACGGCACGTCACTCTGATTCCGTACCGCCTCCGTATTTTGAGTAGCGGTGTGGCCGCTCCTTAACTGAGAAAACTTTACGTTGCGATCACACGCAGCGTCGGGATGAAATTTTCGAACCAGGGCAAAACTGAATTTGGGTGCCCTTTGACGCCCATTTAGATGTATCGCCAGGGGCAAGCGCTTCAGCTTGACCCTTCTGCAAACGCCCAAGCTCTCTCATTCTGGTACAAATGTAGGTCCAGATGATTTACACTAATTTATTTTGACAGGCATCACACAATTAGATATTTTTAGTCCAATTTCCAGATAAATTAAACATAAAATTAAATTACTATGAATCTCACATAATATTAACAAAGCTACAATTAAAACAAAAGCGGTAAAAGTAGGTACCCATCACAAAAATTCAGAAGAAGCGATGCTGATTTTTACAAGTTCATTAATTTTGACCGTGAAAAGTTTGCAAACAAGTACGCGATCTGAATACGGCTGTTAATAACACTGTGCATTTATATTGAAAAGTTAACCTTCTTAATAAATGTTAATTGATTTGGGTTACTTATTTCTATTATCTATTTACAAAAGAAATTACTCGCTAATCCACACGTGGCCCATTAATGATTTATAGCCGCATTCGAATGAAACGGGCCAAGGTTCCCCTTTATTATCTTAATAATCCGAACCTATGGAACAAGGATATCGTGTTAACGTGTTCCTGAAGAAATAATGAATTCCCACGGGACTCGGAGCCGACGTACGAGTATATAGGCATGGTATTAATATGGATACGTCATTAATTTTGTGCGTAATTTTAGAGTTCTTTTAAACTAGTGGCTTTGAGCTGTAGATTTCGTTGATTTTGGGAATTAAACCCCCTTGATCATAGGTAAAAATTATGTTTGTTGATGTTTAAAAAAAAAGAAACAAAAAGGTGAAATGCGGAGCCGGTCACCCATCCAACTACTGACATCATCCGACGTTGCTTAACTTGAGTTTTTATTTTATGCTTTCAATTGCGAGGGCTCCGCCATATTGAAAAAAATCCAAACACTAAATAATCAAAAAAAAGTGAAATTATCGAACCTTCGGACAAAATTTCACGAAAATCTGTTGAGAAATGCAACATGTAGAGAACAAGTGCCAGGTGTGCTAATAGCGTAATAAGTTTAAAGAATATTAGATTTTTTTGAGCAAACGTACTGCTAATAAAAACAAAATACCTAATTCGTATACAATTTCGAAATAAATATTTAATACTGACGTGAAGCCGTGGTGGCCGAGTGGTTTGACCTATGGCCTCTCAAGCAGAAAATCGTGGGTTCAAACCCCGGCTCGCACCTCTGAGTTTTTCGAAATTCATGTGCGGAAATTCATTGCATTTGGGATTTACCATGAGCTTTACGGTGAAGGAAAACATCGTGAGGAAACATGCACAAACCTGCGAAGCAATTCAATGGTGTGTGTGAAGTTCCCGATCCGCACTGGGCCCGCGTGGGAACTACTGCCCAAGCCCTCTCATTCTGAGAGGAGGCCTGTGACCTGCAGTGGGACGTATATAGGCTGGGATGATGGTTTAATACTATCTTATATCATTCCACGTTTGGCCATAAATCATTAATGGGCAGCAGAGTGTATTCGTATCGGCGATGACGATTGCAGACACGAGAATAAGTCCAATTTACCAATGACGTGCTTTGAGAAATGATTCCTGTGTCTAAAAAAACTTCGCTGAATACTTTATAACAGACATCAAAAAAGTCTACTTAAATCGACTACAGGTTTTTTAAATGGTAATTTCGAATGCCAATTTCGATAAATATTCGATAGGATATACCTTTCAATTGGTTCCATTCAAATTTTACACATCAGTCGGCTACTGTTTCACTTTTATAAAAAAAAAACCTGGATTATTTCGTGTCAGAAGGCATTAATAAGATTGAACTCCCGCGAACTAAACACTCAAAAAACGGCAACACATTAGCATAGTAACAACGGATTAGGGAGCTCACTGATTGGGTCCCACACGGGGCAATCAATGCGTGTGGAATGCTAAATCACTGCCCCAGTTACCAGGTTAAAATGTCACGGCATAACAACACCTACACCCGCAATATTTCACCAGAAACTTGTTTTTGAATGAAGGCATCAATGAATTCACGGATTAATAACCACATTCATGCTGCTTACAATTTAACTTCCTTACTTATTTATTTTAATTGCTTGTGATGCCTGTCTCCACTCTTTATATCGTTCATGTAGTGCGCGTATCATTTCCTTTTATCTTTATTATTTTTCCACAATTTATGTATTTACGTCATCCACTCTGTTTTGTCTCCATATCCGTGTTCCAAAGGTCAGTTGGTTCTGGCAGAATATCAGCGCTGCGGTGCTTTATGCTGAGTCAGCACCTTACTTTTCACGACGTTTGGCTATGGGTGCCAAATACCAATGATACAGTACTTGTACTGTGTGGTACTTGTTTGTATGTGTGTGTGTGCATGTGTTGCGAAAAAAAATAAGATTTTTATCTATGATTGGTTTTTTGGAGTCTTTTTGTATTTTTTATTTCAACTCCAAATTTGTTACTTTTACGGGTATCCCATGAAACCATATCGAAAATATAAACTGAGACATGCAGCACGGAATGCTGAGGACCTGGGTTCCATTCTCAGTGCTGGTCTCTTTTTCTGGTTTTTCTGTGCGTCCATGTCTCAGTTTGTATTTTCGATAAGATTTTATCTATCTATCTATTCTGAGTAGACTAGTTTCGGTAGAAGCGATGCTGATTAAGTTCATTAGAGAGGCATCTGCATCCGTATACTTGGTTCTTGGTTTCGGTACAAGGAAGAGTGTTGCTTAAGCCCAGTTTAGGGCTGCAAGAAAAATCGTGCAAGTTGAATTACATTCATCATCTTCAACATGTCCACAGACGTCCACTGCTGGATATAGGCCTCCCCCAAGGCTCTCCACTCAGACCGGTCTTGTGCTTTCCGCATTCACCGCGATCCCGCCATCTTAACTAGGTCGTTGCTCCATCTTGTTGGAGGCCTACCGACAGCTCGTCTCCCGTCCGCGGACGCCATGCATTACATTGCGAGCCCGTAAAGCGTACGAGTTTGAAGCGATCAATTGAGCGCCGGAATGTAATGCGACTTGCACGATTTTTCCTGTGCTTTAGCAGAACCACTTACTTGAAAGAGTCCATAGCTAGTGTACGCGTTGTTGTGGTTTGTGACCTTTTCGGTGGTGCGGCCGCTTGCGTGCTCGATCACACAAACCCCTGCACAAAAATACGTAACTTAGTTAGTTTTTTTTAAATATGGCCAGGTTTTAATTAAAGATTCTCTGCTTGAAAGGTCATAAGTTACATCGCTAGGCCGCCACGGCTTTTCTTTATTTTATCTTGTCTATTTTACTTGTTTGTTATTATTACGGTGCCAATACCTGTGTGTGTATTGTGTAACGGCGATACCTACAAGTTCTGTTTTAAATTAGGCATGAAAGGCCCTTCTCATATCGTTCTTCTATTCCGTGGTGGGAGCTCTTCTTGCCCTATCAAAATACCACGCGTCCAACGAGCACCATGAAAAATGAAAACAAAAGCCATCCACTTGTTTAGTCAAATTAAATTCCCTGACTTCCGAATACTTAATTCAAATAATAACATTAAGGCTGCAAACCGAATGAATCGCCAGCGACCTCAATAGGCAGTCACGCGAAACTTCACCCCGGGATCTTATTCTCCCTATTTGCATAAAAAGGGGACATCATTCAGATGACAAAACATTTCGGGATCCCTTTCATTTAAGTTTAAAATTGTTAACTGAGAGTCGAGTTAATTGATACAGTACAAGGCGCGGCCGTGCTCTAATCCCGAATTATTCAAATTAATGCGGTCGTCTTAAATCAAAAGAGGACATTTGGCGCTATTATCATTATTGATTGTGAGTTTCCGCCGAGCCTGGCGATACAAAGCGAAGTTGTCACAATTGAGGTAGGCTGTACAGTCAAGCGCATTAATAAGTTTACAGTGGGTCGTTAATTTAACAGTTTGATGGCTTACCCCCTGTTTACCGACCATTGATTAAATTTATTTTAAAGATAAATGTGATGACATTTATCCATCAGTTAAAATTAATCAATGGGTGGTGAAACAGCCCCTTAGTCTTTTGTGGAAAGCACATTCTAGTAAAAAAAAATTAGATATATGTATAACATATATAGTTTAAAAAGATACCCCTAAGAACAATCCAAAAAAGTTGAGAAATGGATAGTCACTTAGTTTTTGTACACATAAAAAATAACGCCATAAGCCTAACCATAAATGAATATTGCTATTAATTCTAATCCGTGGCTCCAGTGTTAGCCTAGTGCTTTGCTCTAATATAGATAATTGTGGGTTCAAGTCCACACTCATCATTAGTTTATTGGAATTTACGATCCTAATTACAATTAAAAAATTACCACGGGCTTTACCATGAAGGAAAAAATTGCGAGGTAACCTGTACACACTTGCAAAGCGCTTCAATAGCCTGTGTGTGAAGTTCCCACTCCGCATTAGGCCCGGGTGAGAACTATAACCTAAGCCTTTTCATTCTGAGAGGAGTTTCGTTCTCAAAAGGATTAGTCTGGCCCCAGTCCCACGCCACGCCATATTTTGTATACATTTCAAGGGACAAAGGCAATGGACAAATAAAAAGTTTACGCAGACACTGTTCTGCGTTATTGTTGTTTTTCTTTGAAGTTAGTCTAGGTTGGTGTATTGTGCTTAGTGATAAATTTAGTAAGGTATTAGTTCATATCATGACTGTTTCTCCTAAGTTGGATTACGCAAGTAAAATGGTTCCAATTCAATTCAATTCAATTTATTTAATTCAGATAAAAATCCACATTGGGTGAGTAACAATGTCCTATGAGCTAGTGTTAGTATGGTACACATAAGATGGAAGACCAGCGTCGACTGCAAGGCCGACATCATGCTGACTTGGGACCATTTCGAGATAATTTTCTCATTGTCATTGTTTCCATTTGTCTACGAATGTTTTTAAATACGAGATGAAGAGATGATTGGTTCAAAAGACATTGTAAAAGGAGGAACCATGTCTAAAAATCATTTAACGTTTCAAATTTCAGCCAAATCTACATAAGTTAGTCAGTTAACGTTACAGTAACCTCTGAGGTGGAGCTCGGCACTCTGACACCTTGCGAACTAGTGCTACGAACAAAGGCTTAGTACTTAACTGGTGTAACGCGCTGAACTACATTAAGTTTAAAGCAAGGCAACAATATTCTGGTTAAGTAAGTAGTGAAGGGAAGAGGATGTGTTGTTAAAAGTTTGTATTGTGTTTGAATGATAGAGGATGCTTAATTTAATCAGGCGTTCTGTTGCGGAGGGTTATATTAATGGTCTATAAACAATTAAACAATTCTTCGCTAATCCGCTACCTAAGTTACGCGAAGTTTCAAATACGCAAAAACCATGAAAAACTAAAATTTCAACGCAAGACTGACACAGCTTTAAAACTTTTAAATTTGTCAAGATTTACTGACAAACCTACAAAAATGTCGACTAGGTAATTTTTTTTTTGTTTCAAATCCAGATGTTTACAAGGTGTCTCTGATCACTCACAAAACTAAGCTTCTTTTGTTTTGTAACATTTTCAACAGCTTTTTAGGTTATTTTATTGATCATCAAAGTTTAATCGTTAAATCCGTGTACATCGGACATGGCGGTGTTATCGCTGTCTCTTGGTACGGGGCCTTGAAATTTTTTTGACCTTTATTTGACATCTCTAAGATAAACATTTATCAATATGCCGTCAATTTAGTATTGCATCTCATACATTGAAAATTACATTTAATTTGTATGAAAAAATAAATAAATTAACAATGCTCATATTTAAAAAAGTAGCAGAACAAAAGTAGCTCAGTTATGTGAGTAAAATCGAACCCTAGATTTAAAGCCCCCGAGTCAGAGACTCCCTGTATATTATAACATTTAATTTTAAAATTATCTGATATTTAATTTGAATGACTGTTCAAGTACAATCAGAGATTGTTCTAAAAATATTCTTTTCATATTTTTTTAACCCAAAATATCTGAGTATCATTCATGTGTTCGTCATTCCTAATTTAAATACATACTTCATATAATTGTACAAAATTATATGTAAATAGTTTAGGTGCTTTGTATTGACTCAGTGTTCAGGCTCAACCAAGTTATATAATACACCCGCAGTAAACTTGCTCCGCCCGAGCTATGTCAACACAGGTTAGCTACTACCATCCAACTAGCACAGCGGAGGTAACTCGGGGAAGTATCTCAATACATAGTCAGTAACCTAATTTGTAGGGAAATAGAGACAAAGCGGTTGAATGGAATTTCATTATTCACTAACATTTACCCGCGGCTTTCCTCACGTGAACCAATTAGAATTAGATCCATCAGCCAGTACGTGGTTAAAAGACTCCTTAGTGGGCGAGTTTTGGGGTAGTTTTCATCTTTTCGATTGCTTATGTTTTTTGTGGGGTGCTGAATCGGAATCTGAGGTTTCAATGACGGAACATTAAAAAAAAGGTTTAAAAGTACTTATCTAATTTTATAGAAAGGCTACAAGTTTCTGGCTTATAAGCAAAAAAATAGTTATGAAAAAAAAATAGGATTTTTTCAATATTTCGTCTTAAAAATTCCTTACACCAAAACTTTCCGGGTACCTATTACTAGTTGAATCAGAATTTCGGAATTTTACGAAATTCTCTTAGAAATTAAAAAAAATTACATCATGGTCTTCATTTTCTTTGTATGATAAATATCCGTGCATGTTTAAACTTAGCGGTTAAGATTTTCCAATATTGTAAAATCCGGAAAGTTTTGGTGTAGTTTGATATTTTTGTTTTTTTTTATGTTTTCTGGGTTACTGAATCAGATTTTGAGGTATAATCTTTTACGTTTTGTATGTAAAAAAATTACATAGACGTCGTCGGAATATTACGGATGAACCCGTGGGTATGTTATGTAGATAATTGTGTATATTTTAATTGCAGTGCCAAATCTAATGGTTTACGCGGGCGAAACCGCGGCTAAAGGCTAGTTATTTATAAACAAAACACAGTGTAATTGAGATCCATCAAACATGCATTAAGCGTTTCTCATATATCTTGCATTAATAGGAAGCCTCAGACAGTGTCTCTGAGGCTTTGCTGGGAAATGTGCATCGCGCTGCAATGCACAAGCCAATTTACACGCCGCGCACAGTGCAAACTAATTGACTTTCCATGGCGTGACAGTTTGACGGATATGGTGATACTTAGTGTATCAATTTATTCAATCAGGCGTTACTTTGCGGTGGTCCTTATTAATGAACGGCGACCTTAAGTAACTGTTTATATAGTTCACTTAGGGGCTGTTTCACCACCAATTGATTAATTTTAACTGACGGATAAATGTGATGCCGTCTCTTTCTATTTTGTTCGAATAGCCGGAGACGTTACCACATTTATCCGTCGTTGAAATTAACGATGGGTATAAGGGCCAAAGTGTTTTTTTTCAATTTTGAGTTTTGTGCGTTATAGGTATCTATAAACTATGTATATTTAGATAGTGGATTAAAAAAATCACTATTATTGAATTATTTTTCGAGTTTTCATTGACGTAAAATGGCCGAACTAGATGCAATTTTAACGTAAAAGGGCCAAATGTACGTTTGATACTTTTACGCGGTAAATCCCGGGGCGGTTTTTTTTTAATCTGTGGCATAACTGCCATTTAGGTCCTTGTACGTCAAGCGGAACGCCGCTACCCCGATACTACATCGTAATGTGATTGTATTTACTTTTTTTAATTTCTCCAAGTATCTTGGGTAACGTATTTTTTATCAATTTATTTAAAGTTGAACGCGTATATGAGCCAAAGTACCACATAGACTATTAGTCTTTTTTGAACACAAGTTTATTTCCCGGAAATTCACGTATATGGGCGTATGCACCATAACTTTTAATGAAAAAATGTGTGCCAAATTTTAGAAGTCTCGGATACACCATCTCTGAGTTACGACAGTTTTTGACTTTGAAAGCCCGTCCTGTAAAGTAAGGATTTTACACTTAAACCCTTATACGTAGGGCCATCGTAATCAATGGGTGGTGAAACAGCCCCTTACTGTCTTTTTTTTAGTTCAGCAAAACTATACAATGTGTGGGGAATTTGAAACCGGTTGAAATTTTCACGCTTGTAGTTTCAAAAATTGACCCTATGGGCAGTAAAATGTTTATAAAAGAGTTTCGGCTGTCCTACGTTAGTAGTATTAGTAAAATTCTTAATTGTGCGAAAAAGAAATTCAGATGGTTACATTAAAAAATTGTACAAAGTACAAAGGCGGACTTATCCCTAAAGGGATTTCTGCTAGTCAATATTTGAGCAGTAGAGAGGAACAATCAAAGCCATGTTTTAGAAATGGTACTTCAAGTTGGAATGAACAAAGAAGAGCAACTCTGAGTCTTTTCATAAGGCATATAGTGAGGCACCTTATCATCAGTGAGGACCACGTCTCGGATCCATATGTCATCGCTAGCAATACACACAGGTTGAAGACTTTAAGTTAAGTTTCTGAAAAGACGTTGCGGAGTTTCTGAAAACACGTTGCGGAATTTACGAAAAGACATTGCGGAGTTTCCGAAAAGACGTTACGGACTTTCAGAAAAGACGTTACGGAGTTTCATCGTATTCAATACGGACACGTCCCGGAACATGTTAACGTCGCCAGTCGTGAGGGGCATTAGCGTACGCTAATCAAGAGTCACCTCCCATAGCGACGCGTGCTAACATTATAATCAGCCGCCATTGTTTTCTAACTTCAGCCAGTAATTAATCGCGGGCTGAACAATGTAATCTAGGCTAATCTGGGAAACGGGGAATTCGCGAACATATTACTAGTTTGACGCGAGAATTTAAAACTTTTTACTGGCAAGCAAATTTTGTGATACGAAACATTAACTAAGTACATGCGTCAATTGTAGAAAAAGTTGCACTGCGACAATTTTTACTCCCACCTACACCCACCTGACAAATGTAATCTATTTCACATTTTTCGTCAGCTCTAAAATCAGATGTGTTTTTATGTAAGCACACGTCCTGGCTGGGCTCAGGCCTCTGTTTGAATGAGAGGGTTTGAAGTGTAGTTCCCATGCGGGCCCAGTATGAATCGTGAACTTCACACACACCATTGCTTCAGTCAACTTGCTTTTGCTGCCGATTACTGTGCTGCTCCACAATTACTGTTCGTAGATCACAACTTTAGTCTTAGGGCCATTGCACACCGCGTTTTTTAAACGCGCCATTGCATCGCCGCGTTTGGCCACTGGTATGGCAAATGAAATTATGTTAAGTGAAGTGATTTGCTCTTAATAGTCCTAAGGTCACTCACAGTGCGCTATCAGGCTGCGGGGGAAGTTGTACCGGAGTAGTTCCCGGGACAGTTGGCAGCGCGTGAAGGTGCGCGCGTGGCCCTGCGAGCTCTGCACCAGCGTCGCTGGCAGGAGGAGCAGCAGGATGATTGGACGGGGCATCTGCAGTAACAATAATCAAATCAAAATAGTGACTATTAGTTTTTGTTAAAAATAAACATTTTGTGGTTATAACCACCGGTGAAGGCCGCTTAGACAGTCGCGTGCTGATCATCCGTGTTTAAAACCATCTAGATAACTCGTGGATGCAGCCAATCGTGTGGATGCCGCTTAGACAGTCCCCGTGTGTATAGCCAACCGTGTGAAGACCGCTGAGACAGTCTCTGTAGGCATAGCTACCCGTGTGAAGCCCGGTTAGACAGTCTCGTGGCTATAGCCACCAGTGTGAAGACCGCTAGACAGTCTCTGTAGGCTAGCCACCAGTGTGAAGACCGCTTAGATAGTCTCTGTAGGCTAGCCACCGTGTGAGACCGCTTAGACAGTCCCTGTGGCTATAGCCACAGGTGTGAAAACCGTTAGAGTCCCTGTGGCTATAGCCACAGGTGTGAAAACCGCTTAGATAGTATCTGTGGCATAGCTACCCGAGCGAAGCCCGGTTAGACAGTCCCCGTGGCTATAGCCCACCAGTGCGAAGCCCGCTTAGACAGTCCCGAGGGCATAGCCACCCGTTGTGCTGAATAGAGACAGCGTGTGTAACCTATATTAGCCCTCTTAGATCAACGTATAGTTGGTGGCCACCTGCGTGAAGCCCCGTTTAGAGCCTGTACGGACGGACTGCATTCCATTGCAACACGACACACACTGCACTCTGACTGCAATTGTAATGTAGGGCCCCGGCAGTTGGCAGTTACGTTGCAGCTGGAATGCAGTCTGTCTACCTGGCTTACTCTAGGTCAAAAATAATCCCTGCCGCCAACGACACACAAACAAAAGCACATTACGGGTGCATTGCAATGTGACGTTTGTTTGTTTTTTTATACTGGTTTATACTTCTGTATTGTACAAACCTGTGTGTATACCTATTGTTAGTGTATAGTATAAGAGAACATTGATCTAATGTAATTTCCTGTGTAAACACTGTTGGTATATCATAAAAATAAATAAATAATAAGATAAAAAGAAAAGTTTATAGAAAAAAATAAAGTGTCGAGTACAAAGGCAGACTTATCCCTGAAGGGATTTCAGCCAGTCAACTTTGAGTGGTAGAGAAAAACTATTAAAAAACAAGGATCGACCAATAGACGTGTGCTTAGAATATAACACGGCTGCCCGGCCGCTGCTATAGCCACATTTTTAACTTTGCTCTAGTGAGGGTGTCGTTGGCACTTCTCGGTTAAAAACATTCTTTGTAAAATTAAACTTGTTTCTCAGTGTTACCCAAAAACAGAACGGTGTTTTTTTTCTATGCACAATTTGCACAATACTAAAGACAAGTGGTAACAAAATATTGTTGCACTATTTCTCCAGAGTTGAAATGCGCAATCAAGTATTCAAATAAGCTTGAAACGACTCATGCCGCCAGATGCAGTACTTACTATTGAGACTGCGGGAGTACAGTCAGCAGCGACAGTAGAATCATGTAAATCTTACAATAAGTATTATAAACTAGCCTTTCGGCTTCACTCGTGTGAGTATTTTCATTTCAAGTGAACCCTATACTTTTTTTTCAGAATTAGGTAAATTCTGGGTGTCTTAGACTCAGAATCACGAGCACGATTTTGGCGAAAGAAATCCCTAATTTTACATAACTTTTGTGTCTATTTTATAACGAACCATGTGTTAATTATAAACTATGAAAAAAGTTACACAACTAAACAATAAGTAGGGACACTTTTTCTTCGTTGAAATCAACAGTGCTAATAATTCTAAGTAAGATCCTAAAGTTACCTATTTTTTTCTTTAATAATGATACACAAAATCTGAATTGTATTGAAATCCGATGGGAATTCTCAAAAATGAAAAATCAGGAGACCCACTTGCTCGTTTGCCATCCAGTTAATAAAAAAAAAGTCTCTGAACTTTGCAGTCGAGTGTTGTGCCTTCAAATCGAACCTGGGGAGATATAGTATTAAAAGGAAGCTTGTGTATACAGCAATCCGAAAGTTGGTAGCGTGATGGTGACGTCGATTGGGCTCTATGTAGAATGGCGTATACTGACGACACTATTTAATTTGTATGAAAAAGGAAAAATCTAAAGACTTCACTATATTTAAAGTCGAAGAAATAATGTCGTTCTGTTTGATGAGAAGGATGTTTTTTACTCTATATTTTTTATTTTGTTTTGTTAGCTTTAATAGTTAAAAGAATTGTTGTAAGGTAAAAAATTATTTTTGAAAAAAAAACTGCCTATTTTCTCGGGGCGCGTTGTTTTTTGGCAATGATGGATTTTCCAAAAGCGCTGGTAGTTAAAAAGTGACATGTAAAAGATATTTTTGCAGGCTACTTACAGAATTACATTGTTATGTTTGAATTTTTCATTTCAATGAAATGTCAAAACTTCATGTTATTCTTTCACTTTTGGTGCTAACCGTACTTTGAAACTTAGCGTATCGTTTTCAATTCAAGCAATTTGCTTGATGAGTAGTTGATAAAATGTTTCCAAGTTTTTTCGTTCAAAAACTAAAATTAAATTTACTGCAAGATATTTGGTCTACTTTCTTAATGGTCTTATCCCTAATCTAACAATATTTTTAAGTCTGGTTTACCTCTTTTTGTTTAGTTTTTGATATTATATCTGACAGATTTTTATACAAAAAGAGAAACATAGATGAATTGGGTAATTATTTGAGGTGTAAGATAAATGTTACAGTAATAAATACACATTTTGATGTGGTCTGTTTTTTTTTTGAACATAAGGATATGTACCGATAAGATGCTTATATTATAAGAGATCGATAAAGTTTATTTTGGTTAAAAAAAGCAAAAATCCAATTTTAACGGTAACAAAAATGAGCACCGATACCACGAAAAAGAACATTTTATTTATTTTAAAATCTTATAATTGTACTATTTGAATAAAAATCCGATCATAATGAGAAAACGAATAAGCATTATTTAATTAATCAGGTATCAACAGAAATAGACAATCGATATCTATATAAAAAAAAAAATTAAAACTTGACCACGAAAATGACGACTTCAAATTGTCATTTTTGTAACCTTTTAAACACTATCTAGAAATTAAAATAAAAGTAAGATTAATAACTTCAACTCACAAACCAAAACAGCTTTCAATACCTTCTATATATATATATATTCCCGTGCAGGTCTACGGTAGACCCGAACGAAATTATGTTACAACGAAACAACACAACAAAATGCTCCTCTAAATGGCAACAGGATTTTTTTTTATTTTTTCTCTCAATTTTCGCATAACATTTCTTTTTTGCTCCCGTCTCCTTGCTTTCTTTTCGTCTTCGGATATTTTATGACGCGTTCTCGCCATATCTCTGTTTCAAAAGGTAAAACAGGATAATATTTTTTCTAAAACAAACTACAAAAGACGGCATAACGGCATAAACGATTACACTGTAAAAAGCAGAAAATTCTATAAAAAGTGTTCTGTATTTCTACTTGTAGGGAAAAATCATCTTTTTTTGTGGTCTTTAATCAGTTTCGTGGCCCATAGCACCACGAAAATGATGACCACGAAATTGAAAAGTTCTTACTTTCGCGGCTCTGCAGTAAATATCCTATAGGTTTGAAGCAAATTAAATCAATATTGAATAACTTAACTGCAAATGACACAGCACCAGTAAAACATTATATTTATTTACCCAATACTCACCAAGTCGCAACCGTAACGAAAATGACGCTCGATCTTTGACGCAAATCTAACTTGAACCTTTATTACATTAATTATAGATAAATAATTATGGCTTGCGATAAACATTATACGGCATATGACGCAGTCTTATTTTCAAAGTTGCTTATAGTTAAAAAAGGATTTACAGGAGGTTTGACCTCTTTTTTTGTTTAAAATATTACTTAATAAGTGTGGCTACGAAAATGATGGTGTATTTTAGAACAACGGGAAATGTAGAAAAAAATAGTCTTATCAATGTCCTAATTTTTTTTATGTTTGCATGTTTGGTATATCATATTATGAACATTCAATCCATGTTTTAAACAGCAAGTTTTTCTATACCTTGTATTTTTTACAATACTACAAAGTAGTCAGGGATAATCCGAACCTGACCACGTGACTGACTTTTGTGCAGAAAATTTAAGTTATTGTGGAAAAAAAGATAAAAATAGAATAAAATTTATTTACCACAAGTTTCAGTGATAATATCCTAAGCAACTTAAAAACAATAAATGATATATTTCTAATTTTATAACTGAAAATTTGAGTCTGAACACAATTGAACCTCTCGAAATAATAACCAATTACCTTTTACCTTGCTAGTTTAAGACCACACGTGCTATGAAAACTACGCCTGTGCAACACATATTGGCTTCAATCAGACTTTTCTTTGTGGAGGAGGAGGATCGAAGAAGAAGTCGATATTTGGACGCAGTTGCATACTATTAATACGCATTGGTATATTAACACTTTTAGAAGATCGTAGAGCAGACATATTTGCTAAGGGATGTATGTAGGTACGGCATGATAATAATATGATCACAGCTTAGGTTTAATACAAAGTTAAGAGAACTGTATTATATTTTTGTTTTTGAATAAAATAAATGAATAACTAACTTGGCAAATTTCTTAGGGCGCTTTTTTCTTGTCAAAGACGGTCCGAAGCGCTGGTAGTATAAAAAAGGTGACATGTAAAAGAACCCTTTGCAGCGTATATATTTACAGAATAAAAGTATTTTTTTGACAGGCAGACCTACCTGTCTGTATCCCGTAGCAAATTATGTCTAATCCATCGTAGAGGTGCTACAGCGTCCCGTAGCATGGTTCTACAGTCTGTTACAAGTTTTAATTGCAGTGCACTGACATGCAGTGAAAACTTATAAAAAGTAAGATCCCTAAACATATTGTAATTTAGTCCGTCAGTTATATATTAAAAAAAACTGTATAAAAATTTACTTGTGTATAGTTATCACTCGGGTCTAGTGCAGATTGGGATTTTTTCTTTGAGCTCTCATTCTGAGAGAGGACTTATGCACACCAGTGAACCGCACATAGATGGAAGATGAATAAACAATAATATTTATTCTGTGATATTATAAATTTAGAATAGTGCATTACGTTTATAGAGTTTCAACAAAACTTATGTTACAAAACAACCAAAATTGAGCAGCCTCCCCTTTTCAGTAGAAAATGAAAGACGTAGAATAAACATGAGAATAATAAGCCACAGATGAACGAGTGGAGCTGTACTAACTCTACCCGACAAAATTATTTAGAAATAAGCTTGTACCAAAAAATAAGTTTTTTACCTCAGTACAAAAACTGTAATGCTGTATTTTTTTTATTTATAAATTAATAAATAAATAAAAATAAATAAGTATTGTCAACCAAATAAAATTCTGTCCAACACAAAGCATCTTTATGCTTACCTTATTTTCTGTAAAAGTTTTTGAGACTAATAAAATAAAATATTTAGATTAAAAAAAAATATCAAACAAAAATTAAAACGATATGGTTGACTACTTAACCTAAGCCTTAAGTGAAAATAAGTGTTTAAAAATCATTTGAATAAAAAAAAACCACATATTTTGGAAGGTAGAGTGTAGACTTAACCGTGTAAACTAGAGGTTCTTTGAAATGGAATGTCATTTCTAAGTTAAAGCTTGTTCATCCGGAGCGCGAAAATCATTGGAATAA
The DNA here is from genome assembly GCF_025370935.1 of Choristoneura fumiferana. NCBI lineage: Eukaryota > Metazoa > Arthropoda > Insecta > Lepidoptera > Tortricidae > Choristoneura > Choristoneura fumiferana. Next base: position 7,598,544 of record NC_133493.1, read on the forward strand.
TAAAGGGCCACCTATTTTATAATAACAACACTTCTTACGATATTATTAATTTGATATTTTAAGTATCTTTATTATACGTACTTAAATAGAGACAGGAATATTAAGTTATTTACCTATTTGAACATGTATACATAGAAGGAAGACTTCGAGAAGAATAAAGGAAGAATTACGAAAGAGATCTAATAATAAAGTAATTGTGAACAGCGAAGCGGGGATGAGTAAATGAATCGTTTCTATTAGTTCATGAAAAATACGTTCCTCGCAACACATCCTTGCACATCTCTGGTGAAAACGCAGCCTTAGTCCAAGCAAACAAAAATAAAAATAAATTTCAAAATGCTCATTTTCAAACGGCTCTTTGTTTCAACGTTTCAATAAATAGCTTCAAGCGGTAGTTAAAAAACAAACGAAATGCTACCGGAGACGTTGAGAGAAGTTTTTCTTCAGATTTAATAAGCGCGGTGTGGAACTATTGTGTTTTGTATCGAGTTGAAAGTGAGATATTCTTGAAGTCAACTACACGCAAAGTGTTCTGTACCAGTGCTTCGACACTCCATGTAACAAAGTAGCCGCTATCTATGTATGTCTATATAGAGATTAAGGATAATCCTTTCTCTGTATGTAAAAGTGCTCATCGAAAGGCCTTAAAATTAGACAAGAATAAAAAATATCCAATGAAAATTGCAAATTAAAATTTTATGTACAGTCACCAGCATCAATATCTGACACAATAAAGCGCGCATAAATATCTGATACGACTCTATTTCTAGGGCCGATAGCACGTGTCAGATATTTTTGCATGCTCCACTGTAGCAGATATTATATGCAGGTGACTGTGCCGGGGGTCGAAAAAAGGGTAGAGACTGAATATTTTATCTCGATTAAATAAAAATGACTTTCTGCCAGGTTCATTACGGCGCATATCTTGGCGACAATGGTCTTCCCGAATGCGTTGATGGTATAAATTCAAATCTTTCTCGAACGATATCAATTCGGATACTCATAGTGCACTTTCATATAATTTTATACGCAACCAACTTTATAGTTTTGTAAAAGCATTAAAAATGTTTCATTGCGAATGCGCAGATTTCATTTCAGCGTGGAAATACTTTGTAGATCCTGTTATCGCAACTAAAATGCTTTAATAGCTTTGTCTGGCTCCTGCTTAAATTCCTTGGAAGCAATTGTAAGAATAACCAAATGTACTAAAGTACAAGTTTTATAATTGAATGTAGTACTTGTAAAGTTTGTGATACATGAGCCTGACTGTATTTTGTAATTTGCTTCTACTATTTTTAATTGAATCAATTAACAAATTTGTTCAGTGAATAAATAATCCTAAGAGGTTGTTTCACCATTCATCATCTATTCGAACAAAACAAATAGAGACGGCATCACATTTAACCGTCAGTTAAGACTAATCAATGGATGGTGAAACAGCCCCTAAATATGATAAAATAATTTTAAAATTACATACTTACAGTTTGCCTCTAACATATCCTAGATATTGAGCACTGGGTATAAGTCAGCATTAGATGTGGATGAGAAGTATGGTGCTCAATATGATCGCGACACACATGGCTCCACTGCCAGCAAGAGAGTGTTTAGATCATGAGCACCTCTACTGCTCACCACTCTGGTGCTGACTGTACATCTGTTTAAAAAAGTCGGGATACTGAAAGACATTTACATTGATTAGCATCACTAATCAATTACTCAGTTTGAAGATAACCAGACTAGACATAATAGTATGTCACTTCGCGTGAATTTCGCAGAAGCATTTAATTAAGCCCAAGTTTTATCAAAGTTACAAAACCTAATTAGTTTCTGATGTACGTGAAAGCTTAAAATAATTTCATTTATTTTAACGAACTAAATTATCTCTTTCAAGTTTGGATATTTAATATTTCTATGAGTCATTTTAGTTCGTAATATCGCGTAATATAAGTTTTTTTTTTTTTTTTTCAATTTGATAAAGTGCTCTGCAAAATCTTAGCCCGGTCAATCTGATATTTCGTCACTACTTTGAAAAACAAATGATATCATAATTTTTCATTAACTTCATTCCAAAAAAAAATTTT